>NW_025335684.1:1831992-1996986 GCF_004798865.1 Varanus komodoensis
CCGGCGCCAGCGCGGCGCGGCCGGCCGGGCCGGGCCGGGCCAGAGGCGACCCTCTTCCTGCTCCCGCGCCGCCGCCGCCGCTCCGCGCTCGCTCGCCGGCCCGCTTGCCTGGCGCGGCGCGGCCCGACTCGGCCTCGCGTCTGTTTTCCCCCTCAGAACCTCCCTCAGCGTCGCCGCCTCCGCCGCTTCCTCCGGCGGCTCATGATTGGCCCGCCGCCGTGGGCAGGCCGGTCGTTATTGGCTGCCCGGAGTCACGTGCGAGAGAGTGGGTGGGAGCCGGAGGGAGGGAACGGGGAAAAAATGACGGCGAGACGCCGCCAGCTTTCACTCCCCCCCGCTTCCCCCTCCCTTCCGAGGTTACGTTGCCTGCCGCGTCGCGCGAAGACGGCGCGGCGGATGGGACAAAACGCGTTTGTGACGCCGATTGGCCGCGCTCCGCCTGGCCCCTCCCCCGGCCGCAGCAAAATGGCGGCGCCCAGGAGGAGTGATTGCTAGGCAAGGCGGGCAGGGCTTGTGGTTCGGGGCTTTTGCGGGGGCGATTCCTCCGGGCAAGGGCCTGGAAGGTTTTCCCTGAGGGGAAGGACGCAGGCTTCGTGGTCTCTGCGAGATTGTCCCACGGGTGAGGGCACCGAGACCTTGGAGTCAATCTTGTAACACTGAAAGTGGCGCAGGCGGGGAAAACCGAGAGTGCTTCTTATTGTCTCATTTATTAGCTTCATTTGCCGTTTATTTAAAAGACTGTCACTTTCTGCTCGCCTGGGTAAAAGCTGCTGATGGTGCAGCCGGAAAAAATGGCAGTCGCTAATCAAGTGGAAGGGTGATTCGGAAGGGTGGCGAGACCCCCAGTGCTTTTCCCTGCTCGTGTTCTCTCCCCCATTGCCAGAATGTGGCGCCCCCCTTTACGGCACCTGCTTTCTGGCCATTCCCATGTGACCCGGGGCCTCTGTCCAACCTTCCTGGCTTGTGGTCCAGGATTTTTCCCAGTGGCTTTGAGGCATCCATATTCGTTGCAATCAGGTAAGAAAAAGAGTGCAAGGTTGGAAATGATATTATCTCTGAATAAATGAAGACTTCTACAAACTTACTAATCTTAAACTCAGCATTATTTCCACAAAGCAGAAATAAGAGATTGCTGTCTGTGCTCTGAAATGTAGTGGTTCCCCCTTTTTTCTGCGGCCAGGGGGAGCTCTTTAAAGTAGATATCTGGTATCTATCATCTGTGGCCACTGTATTGTGGGAGCTGTAGTTAACTGAGGAAGTGGGCTGGGCAATATCTTTAATATCATCCATGTTACTTAGAAGACCGGAATGCTGAAAGCTACTGGGGAAAGAAGTCAGTTATGGCAGCTGACCCAGAACAGTTGACTCCATTCCATTCTAGATACTGTACTGTATGTAAATAGGATGGCCATTTCCACTGTCTAACCCAGAAGCACATTCTGAATACTTGTTTTTATGTTGGTGGTTCTTTAGCCTTCTGCACTGTGCTGTTCTTTTCCTTTATATTTGGTAATGGTGGAGTGTCTCTCCTCAAAATACATTGGCACAGGCAAATTCATATGTGAACACTTAAGCAGCAAAGGCAGGGAAGGCTCACTGATCATAGCAAGAGCAACCCAGGTAGCTGGAAGCTGTCATAGAATGAGGACATGCATTTCAGCCTGGCTATTGTAAATCGTTGAAGTAGATAATATACGTTAAGAACTGGGGAGATGAGAAAGGAAGTGAATACAATTTAGAGAGACATCACTTTCATGTCAATGAACCTAGGAATTTTTCCAGATCGTGCTGGTTTATTAGTTGAATATATATATTTGGCTTGCAGAAAGGAAGCGTTTTTACCAGAATGTTAACATCTCTCAAGGTGAAAGTAAGTATCTTTATTTATTCTATTTTATGTATGTCATATAAATGCTTAGAAAAGATTAGGGTGACAGCTGGTAGCTTCTCCAAGTGAGCTTTGTGGTGGAAGAGGTGTTTGAAGACCTTCCAGCCTCCTACTGGTTTCTGTGTATAAGTAGGGCAATATTATGTCCATCACTGTAACATGTACAGGAACGCTGCTTTCCTGTCAAGCAAATAAAAATGTGCTTGACCAGTCCCTGGCCCCTGAAGGTGCAACAAAAACTCCAATGGTATCTGAGCCTTAAGGGAGGTATAAGCCTTCTTTCTATATAAAGTTGCATAGGATTGTGCCTTAAGGCTGCTAAGCATGACCACCGAATGAGCAGGTGACATGTGGCAGAATCTCAAACTTCAGGTTTCAGGAGTTTGTTGTTCTGTGTCACTCCTACGACAAGCAGAAGGAATGGCGAGCAATTTGTGTTACTGTGCCTTGTGGCACAGTTGGCTTTAAAAGGCAATTGCACGTATTCATGAATCTGATGCACCAGTGGCCATTAGGCATGATAGCATGGAAGAGCTATTCTGGTAACCCCATGCACTTGCAAAACTTGCTGCCCACTGACATGAAAGTGGCTCCTTGAATGTCGCGCTACAGGTGGAACAGCCCCCCCCCCGCCCCCCGGCCCGTCAAAGCCTGGCATATAATTCCTGCAGTTTTTAACCTTTGTTCTCCAGAGGGCTTTGAGATCAACTTGGACCATCGCAAGCTGAAGACTCCCCAGGCCAAGCTCTTCACTGTGCCCAGCAAGACACTAGCTCTGGCAGTGGCATGCGAATGGGAGTCTCAGCAGGACACCATCAAGTCCTATGCCATGCACCTGGTGAGTCTGATGTCCCCGATCACTCATTATTTAATCATTTTCTGGCTTTTTCACCCTTTCCCCTGCTCTGAAAGTTGAAATGCTTCTGCGAAGTCTTGGTTTCTGGTAGGAATCACTTGGAGCAAGAATAGGCTGGTATTCCTGGTACCCCTTTCCCTTTTTGTCCTGCTCACCACTGAAATGTGGCTCCTAAGAACATTTCTGAAATTGTGCTTGCCTCTAGAGTTGAGAGAGGTTCAGCACCACAGCAATCAAAGTTGGTTGGGCCTGAACAAGCTGTAGAATGAAGTGATAGAGGTTTGAGCTGTACTAATGCAGGTTGAAAGTGAGAGATACTCTTTTTGAACACTTCCTACTCATTATACATTATAAAAAGAAGACGACTCACATGCCAGGCAATGTCAAATTGTTCCATATTGTGCTTTTTCCTACTGGCAAGAAAGGCTTCTTTCCCTACTTGTTTGTACTTTTACATAGGAAAAGCTCTGGACTGCTGTAACGAGTTTCCTGCCTTTCAGACTACCTTGTGCAACACGGCTTTAGACAACCCATCCCAGCGAAGCAAAGAACAGCTAATCAGGGCAGCTGTGAAGTTCCTGGAAACGGATACCATTTGGTAGGAGGATGCTTTGGATTTTGCAATGCATGTCAAGGAGAAATGAGGTCAGACTTAAAACATTCTCCAGCTAGAAGGGGGGAGGGGAGAGAACCTATGTTCCGACAGTGGGGGCAAGGTAGTCCCCTGGACAAAAACTGGACGCTCTGTTTTTGTTGGGAGTTATCAAAGGGGGATTTGGAGAGCCTGTGAAAGCTTGGGGGTGCTAGTTGTGAGTTCAAATCTGGTTCTCTGAGGGCACAATCCTGTAGCCCCGCCCCCAGCATTGCCAGAGGAGACGAGGAGGCTGGGGCTGAGGGCTCCAGGTGGTATCCCGGCCTCCTCTCCCTCTTTCCGCACTTCAGCCTCTGTGGTCAGACAAAGGTTTGTGCCCTGACTGTGTTTTTTGCGCTGTTTCTGGGGAACCGTAGCTACCGGGTGGAGGAGCCACCAGCCCTGGTGGAGCTGCAGAAGAACGAGTGGGATCCTGTAATTGAGTGGGCTGAGAAAAGGTAAGTGGAAGCAGCCGTGCCAGGGAAGCGGGACTGTTGAAATGCACCCCCCCCCCGCCCCAGTCCTGGAGATGGCTCGGGGCATGAAAGCCAAACCCTCTTCTGCTCAGCCACACCAGGGGACCAAAAGCAGGAAGGGGAGCTCTCCCGGCAATTGTCTTTCCCCTGTTGCTGAGCCCCCACTGCTCCCCAGCCAGGGAATGCATGCAAAGATGGTGTGGGAAACCTCAAAGAAAAGAACTGGTAGATAACCAGGAAAAGATATAAAAACAAGATGGCTAATTCCTTGTTATTTCAACAGTTCCTCTTGCAGCACGTACTTTTGGGCACTGAATACTACATAAAAGCAGAAAGCAGCCACTAACAGGGTTGTGTTTTTACATATGTCCCCTTCCCCCTTGCGTGCATCTTGCAACAGTGTTAGCCACAGTTGACCCAGCACCCAGAAAAGCAACGTTTGCGATGAAGCAAGGCCTAATCTCTGCTCTCCCACCAGGTATGATGTTGAGATCGGCTCATCCACAAGCATCCTGGGCCCCAACATCCCGCAAAGGACGAAGGACACCTTCATTAGCCACCTGGCTTCGTATAACAGCTGGGCCCTGCAAGGTGAGGGCCACACAGTGGGTGGGCTCACAGGGCACAGCTGGCACATTCACTCCAGGGCCTGCGATGGTGCCCCACGGATGACTGGGGATCCTGAGACACTGCCTCCCCTTTGCTTGGGGGAGTCTTGGTGTGCAAGTCATTTGCTTGCCCCGTTCCTTTCTGCCTGACCAGGATGTCCCTCTTTCCAGGCATTGAGTACATGATCACTCAGCTGAAGTCTCTGATCCTCTCCATGGCTCTGCTTGACAGGCACCTCACGGTTGAGCAAGCTGTCCTCCTGTCTCGCCTGGAGGAGGAATACCAGGTGAGCCTTGCCACAGCACAGGCCTGGAGTTTGGGGCAGGTTCCCTGGGGCCGGTTACCTGCCAGGATCATCACTGAATGTTCTCTGTGTGGGCCTGCCCTTATGCAAGATCCGATGGGTGGGCACCAGCTCCTGGTTGTCAGAATTGTGCAATTCCCCTTGGAAAATGTGTCGGCCTCCTCTTTCATTTTTCTCAAATGGGGAAAGGCAGTGCTTAAGCCTGACAAGAGTAAAGCAGGGCAAGCGTTTGCTCCCGTCATGTAAAGCATTTTTTTCCATGTAAAAATGAGACCGATTCCCATACTCTGCTTCTTATTTGTGAAGGGAGAAAGAAACATGGATAAGCAATGCCTTTTGCTGGATTGCAAAAATATCTTGCACTGATTTGAAGAAGTGCAAGCATGGAAGACATCTTGTCTTACCTGAAATGTGGGAATCCCACATTGGTTTAACAGCAGGCAAAACCCCTGAGTGAAGCTAGGGTGGGTGAGCAGCTGCTCCCCAGGGATGGAGATACCCATCAGGTCACCGATTGTCCCCAGCGTGGCGAGGGCCACAATCCATACTGCTGTCCCAGGGGGAAGATGGCTAGGGTCCCATTCCGAGGGGGCTCTGAAGCGTCTTTCTCGTGCCGTCTCTCCAGATCAGGAAGTGGGGGAACGTGGAGTGGGCCCATGACTATGACGTGTACGACCTGCGTGCCCGGACCGCCGCTGCCACCCTGTTCGCTCATCTCTGCTCGGAGAGTTCTGCCGTCAAGCACAAGCTGCTGCAGGACTGAGGGCCTCGGGTGAAGGAGGCAGTGATACGGCTGGCCGAGAAGAGCTGCGGCTGATGCTCCACCCCCCTCCCGAGCCTGGCATGATGTCGAAGGGCTGAGCCTGCGTGCCTCATGGGGACTGTGGGTGATGCTGGGAGACATGCGGGCTGCGGGTGCGGCGGGTCTGCCCAGTGGCCTCCGAGCGGGGAGAGGATCTTCTGGACCGGTGTCCTTCTGCTCCACCGAAACCTTGGCTTGCTGCCTCGGACCGGGCTTCCCTGTGTCACTCGTTTTGCTTCTTCAGCACCTGGGTGCTCAGAGTTTGCACGAGTTCTTGGAAGTGACAGGCAACCACCCGCTATGGGTGTTTGTGTAGCGGCAGCTTTCTGTAGCCCCCCGATTCCTCTTTGAATTCCTCACACCGACCGGCACCAGCACAGGCGAAGTTCTGCAGGGTTCCTGCTTGAATGTGACTTCCTCGGGAAATGCTCCCCCACTGGAAATGGGAGAAGCTCCGTGGTGGGAGCTGTTCTCAGACAGTCTGGGCCTGCAGCGGCCTGTTAGGAATCAAAGGGGTAACCCTGTGCAGACGTAACTGGCATGATCTGCAAACAGCCCTCCCCAGCCAGGCCCCCATCCAGCTGTGCTGACTGCATTTCCCATCATCCTTGCTAGTTGGGGATTGATGGAAGCCCCATTCCAACACATCTGAAAAGCACCAGTGCTCATTTTTTATGGGTTGGAGTGAAAGTGGAGTTCACTTGGGCATCTCTGTGGCGTAGCACCCGGGGCTCCGAACCTGGCACGGGGGGCGATCCGTTCTTTGGTCCTGCTGCGACGGAGGCATTTATACAACGCTTTCCACTCTTTCACAGAGGTCAGCTCTGGGGTTTCTGGCAGGCCTGACAAGCATTCTGCTGCTCGTCCCACTGACACAGGAAATGTGTTCTTCTCTTTTGCTCTCCCTGATTAAATGCTCTTGTTTGGAACCGGTGTGTGCCGTCTAGTCTTGTTCGTTTCAGACCTCTGCAGCTCCGTGGTCAAGCAGATGGTCTGCATTCGTTTCAGGTTCAGATCTCAGCAACCGAAGTTCAAAAGGAGGGGCCTTCTGTGTAGACCAATTCCGAGTTCTCAGAAATGGTGTGGGTGGCCCAGAAGGCAATGGCGGAATGTGCTGGTGAAGGCAGTTCCACATTTCTATCAATGGCCACGCCCCTGCAGGCAATCAGCACCCCCCATCGCCCTGCCCCACAGTTTGCATGGGTCTCTACTCCAGCTATTTTCGGGCGGGGGCGGGCATCCCATCTTACAGGTGAGTGGCAAGGTAGGAGCATCCAGCCTGCCACCTGCAGGCCGACGTAGCCTCTTCAGCCCTCACCTATTTTGTTCCCCTCCAGGTAAACCATGCTGAAACGATTCTCCGGGCTTTGGGATTTATAGGCTGCTTCTGAAAATGGAGGTTCGGTTTAAGCTAACACATCTCTTTTTTCAATAGCAGAATCGTCCGTTTTATTTTCACCGTAAAATGTTTCGGAGCAGAGCATTCCCCCTGATGGGGGTATGTCCTTGTTAGGGCTATTTACGGGGCTGTTTGTCAGTGGGAAGGAGACCGCCAGGTGGATTCACTTCCCAGGCAGCGACTCTAAAGCCAAGCTCAAGCTGTGGGGTGGGCACAGCTCTGCCCGAGGCCCATTACTGCTCGAGAATATCCAGGCTGTCCGTCTCGCTGTGGAGGTGGTCAACATACTGATTGATTTCCATCACGCGGCTGCGGTTCCTGTGGATTTCATCCTTGTGAACCTGCAGAGATTGGAGGAAAGCATGGGGGCCCAAGGAGAGGGGAGCAGGCCCGGAAGGTGCTTGTCCTCTTCTGGATCCTTCCTGGTGGCCACCCACGTTGAATTAAGAGTGACACACACCCGTTTTATGGCCCATGGTGCCAGCGCTGCCTTCTGGGCCAGCCTTTGGCAGTGGCCGAGGCGGCTGCTCCTACCTTCTCAATCAGTGCGGAGGCCCAGCCGTTGGCTTTGGTTATGATCTCGTCTTCTCGGTTGTCGATCTTCAGCAGATGGATGTCATGTGACGCATTGACGGCATTGACGATGGTGTCTTTGTCCACGAAAAGCTAGGAAGGAAGACGGACGGTGCAAGGGATCGTGGTTGGGATCACCAGCGCACATCCTCAGTGGATCCCAGCTCTGCCTCCGAGGAGGCTCAGAGAGGAGTCAGGCCTGGAAGCAGCCACAAGGCTTCCATCTCTCCAGGGCCCAATTCCCCAGAGGAGCCCAGGCCAAGGGCTCCCTCTCGGAGGCTGCTTTCTCATCCTCAGACGGTGTGACTGACCATGGCACGTGCGGGCCACGGTCACTTATGTGTCGCTGCAGCTTGAGGCTGCGGTGATGGCAGGCCTCTCAAAGAAACGAAGCCTCGGGGTAGAAGCAGAGCCCGTCGGTCTAGTGCAAATGTCGGGATTGCGCCCGCTTCTCCCAAAGTGCGGCGTCCCAGGCCAGAGAGCGCAAGCCCTGAAGGCGCGCCAGAAGAGGAGAGGCAGGAACTGCCTACCGAAATGCCAAGGTTTGGGTGAGCTCAGCCAAGCCCCTGGTAGAGTGGCTGATGACACCGCATGCATCAGAATGGGTAAAAACAAACGGGTGTGAGGAGTTCCGAACGGATCTCTCCAAATCGGCAGAACGGGCGTCAAACGGGCCATGCAAGCAAGGGCAAAGTGATACCTGATCCGCCACGGTGGTCCTGTTCCCAGAACGGAAAGTGCTTCAGACCAAGAATGCTTTGCCTACCGAGCCTCAGCGTGGACGGAGGGGGCCCTTACCATCCGGACGTCGTCCGGCATCTCTTCATCAAACTCGCTCTTCACTATTTTCTCCAGGGTGCTGATGGCTATTTCCAGTAGCTTCTCGTGGTGGTAGTTCTCCAGATCCCGGCATTGGGCCATCGTATTGGAGATGGTTCAGAAACAAAGAACAGGACCACAGAACCTACTCCTGGAGGGCTTGGCCTCATGGCATGTGCTCCTGCGCACTAGTAGGGAACATCCTCCGAAATGTGCAAACAACTGAAGGACTAGTCAGACAGGCCTCACCCACTGACTCACCGCGGCCAAAATCAAGGCAGGGGAACTGGCTCTTGCTCCCTTCCCCACAGCCAGGAGAACTGTCATAAAGGCCTTGGCAGGACCCTGCCCGGGTTATCCAATTTGCGCCCCCCCCACCCGTAAGATATGTAAAGCCCCTGCTGTTTTGCAAGAGTGCAGGGGAAAATATTCAAATAAGTGCTTTCAAACTGCCAGGTTTCTTCCCATGTTGGGCCGTGTCCAATCAAAAGGGGCATCCTGCAAACAGGATTTGTAAGCACTGTGGCAACAAAAGCATTGTAGATCAGCACCCGGAAGTCCTTAGCCAAAATCCACGCCAGGATGCTGCTGGCCTCCAGCCCCACTTCCAAGCTCCTTGCATTTTGATTGGCAGACGTGGTAGCCTGGCAACAGAGCTTGCCTTAGGGGGGTACAGAGAGCACAGCCTTTGCAGGGTCGGCACTTTCCAGATGTGTGGGTTGCAGTTCCCACAGTCCCCCGGCCAGGGTTGGGAAGACGCGGCCAGAGACCACTCATTCCCCTCATCTTTGCTTTTCAAAGTGGGCCTCCAGGACCAGGTCGTGGACAGAAGTGCTATTGTTTCACAGTGTTACGTCCCAGAAAGGCCTCAGACAGAACTGGGAACGAAGAGCAGAGAGAAGGCCTGCATTTTAGGGAACTGAACCTGAAAGGGATCCAGGACTTCCACGTGACACGGGGCAGCATGTGAGCCAACATTCGCAACCCCACGTACACCGCCTGCTGCAATTTACACTTCTGGGCTGGCAACAGGCACCCCAAAGGATATAGTCCTTGTTCGTTTTCTATGAAAATTGACACCAGGTCCAAGATGTTCCTTTCGAAATCCTTGATGATTTCCTTAACAAGAAAAGAAAAGGCAGGGGGCACCGGGAGGAGGAGAGGGCGAGTTCAACTCAGAAGTATGCTGCAACTTGTAAACTCAGAACTGGCCTATAACCATGCAGACTAATCTCTGTCTCCCGTTATCAGTTGCCTCGTATTCACGGTCTCCTCGGTGAAAGGTACCGGAGAGCAGGGAAGGAGCAAAGTGTGCCAGAGGTCTCGGGCAGAGCCTCCCCGCTCCTCACTGCCTCAAGTCTTTCAGCGGGGGGTTCAGACACCAAAGGCACGGCAGCCAGATGCAAATGGTACAGGCACGTTGCAACTTAAGGCTCTTTGCGCCAGCAGCAAAGCCTTTCAAATCGCTTGGAGGGAAGACAAGCTGCACACTGTGGCCAGTGGTTGGGGCAAAGGGGATGAGGCCTGGTGGAGGGGCATGGCTCTCTGGGCCTCTCGGGAAGGCCGGACTAGGCCCCCAGCACACAGGTTCCCCTTAAGAGGCATTCTCTGAGAAAAACCGGTTGTCCAGTAACCGGGCCCAGCGCTGTGGCCGAGGCTGTGAGTCAGCCCCCGATGGCTCCTCAGGAATTCCCCGTATTCCCCCAACAGACCACCCGCTGCCTGTTCCTGACAAAACGCCTCCCTAGGAAGATTCTCCAGAATGGGTCTCGCTTTACCTCTAGCTGCTCCACCAGCTGCATCTCCAGGGTCATCAGCGTCTCTGTGAGCTTGGCGATATCCTCGTTGTATTCGGTCAGCTTGACCTCTGCCACCATGGTGTCGCTGATGCTCTGAATCTTGTCGAGCACCTGTGGGAGCCGTGAAAGCCTGCGATGAGCAGCTGCCGCCAGTGGAGAAGGAACCCCACGCACTGGTTACATGCGGGCCTGCGGAGTCCTCACAAACACCTACAGGGTCTTTCAAACTATGTTCTACGGAACCAGAAGCTCTTTAAGGAAGTGACAGTCCCACACCAGCTCAACAGGGAGCGAATTAACGCATTTATTCACAGAACCGATTCTCTCCTCGAACTTCCGAAGAAGCTCTCGGTAGCGTCTCGGCAAATGCCAGGGAAACTGTCCTTCACGTACCCCCTCATTCTTCTCTTCGAAGGCCTGCATGATTTTGGTGCCCTGCTCTTGGTTTTCTGCCAGGGCTTCGTGAAGACACTCATAGAAGAGTGTAACTTCGGCCTCTCGCTTCTCGTGCTGCTTCAGACCGTACTCGAACAGGTTCTGGCAAATGGCAACGAACTTGGTCTTGTATGTGAGACCGGAGTCAAGGACAGAACCAGGTTGTATGTGAGAAGAAAAGCCGTGTTCGTGTGTTAGAGCGACTTCATGAGTTCCTGACCTCGTGCGACCAAAGAGCCCTGAGGCTGGATCAGGCTCAGGGCCCACCCGCTCCCTCACTCTGTGCACCCAGTGGCCAAGCAGCTGCCTGGGGGGAGCCCCCAAGCAGGGCGGGAGTGGATCAGCACCCCCCCACCCCAGTTCTCCAGCTACCAGTGTACGGGGGCGAAATAGTTACGGATGAGAAGAACCTTTCCCGAAGATAAGCAGTGCCCCACATCAACAGACAGCCTGTTCTGCGAGAAGGTAGCTTTTCCCCCACCTGAGCCTATTCATTTTTCTCAGGACCCTCAGTGCAGAAGGCACAGTGGGAAGCCGCTTTTTGGGGTGCCATCTATCCTCCCTGTGCCAGCAGAGAACCCCCTCGGTGAACGCCCTCGCTCTCAGAGGTTATCGGCAGGTCTGCCCAGGCCAGGGAGGATATATCTCTAGCAGCTCCGGCACTCCAGGGAGGTACAGCAGCTTGGATGCTTCAGAATCTTCGGTGTACATGCTGTCAAACAGGAAGGGCCCATTCAGGTACTCCACGTAAGCCGACTTGAGAAAGAAGCAGTGTGGTAGAAGGGAAGATAATGAAGCGCGTGGGGTTTGTGCCTTAATTTTTTTTATAAGTCTGAGGAAAGCTCAGACCAGAATTGTCCCCGACATCAAAACAGCACGCTGACTGTCCTAACAGAGAACTGTCTGCTGTCGGCGGCTGCAGAAGGAACCACCTGCTGTTTCAAAGCACAGGAAAACCCAGATATCCCCAAAATATGAAGCACCCCTCCACAGCTCAGGCGTCCTCCGAATACTGTGACCAGGCAGTGAACGAGCTGGACTGTGGACCCTGGACCTCTTCGGTGGAGCATCCAACTCAGGAGAGAATAGCTGCAGCCCCTCCCACGCCGGGCCCAGCTTCTAGTTCCTTATACCCCCCTTGGCAAGTCTCCTGCTCATGAGAGGTCATCTCCTTTTCTGAGCAGGGGGAGCCCTGCTTTGTAATCAAGCGCTCCTCCTCAGAGGAGCGTACTGGTTTGCCCCTGGAGATGATGGTGCTCCTGGGGCCCGGGGAAGGCTCAGCCTCTGCCCCAGGGGCAGAATCCGTGCCCCTTGCAAGGATGGACCTGCCACCACCAGCTGCATGCTTGGACTCCCGTTTCTCTGGCATGGGCCGTTCCTGAGTGCTCTTGACCTCTGGAAGCTCAGCCTCCTCTGAGGAGGGCTCCTCCGGTCAGGGCATGGCAGCAGGGGGGTTAAAAAGAGGCTCGGGACCTATTGGGTTCTCCCTACAGTCCCACGACACACAACCAGTCAAAAGGCACGTACCTTATGATACTCCACCTCTTTTTCCCTGGCTTCCAGGGCTTCCTGCTTGACCAGAGCCAGCGTTTCGCCCTGCCTCATCTCCTCAATGGCATACTGGTACTTTATCAAGGCCATCTCTCGCTGGGGAAAACCAAGGAAGACGTATGGCTTAGGATCAACAGCTCTCATCGCACAACGCGGGGTGCTGTGGGGGTCAGCCAACCGAGGGATTCGGAGAACAGGCTTAAGACTGGGTCCCTGGGGAATCTGGGGGAATGGCTTGACTTTGATGCCCTGACACACCTCTCTTTATGCGTTGCCCCTTTATCTTTGTGCCTTTTTATACGTCATTTTATTATTTTGTATTCCTTTGCTGCAACTCATGCATTGCTCTGGTTGCCATTCATAGAAAGATGGGATAAATATTACTGACAGTAAAGCAAGGACAAAAGGTTGTTTGGTCATTGATTCAGAGAAATTTTTAGCTTTCTTGAATACAGAGGAAAGCTAAAGTAGCTCTTACCATGTTGTCCTCCACCAGTCTAAAATCCAGGTATACGAGATCTGGCAGGTGGGCAGCAATGAACATGGCATACACTTCGTTCTCACACACCGGATTTCCAGCAAGATTCAATGTGCGCAAGTTTTTGAACTTTCTGAGATAGATCATCTGTGCCGAAGGAGGGAAAAGAACCAAATCACCATATCGAATATTCACAGAAACACTTTTTAAAAGGGGGTGTGGTGGTCTTTTGGCTGAACTAGTTTCTGTTTTGCAAATGTCGCACCTCACGGGCCTTACAAGCTTGAGGTGAGGTTCTGTGGTGATCTCTCCTGTAGCTGGCAGCTCTTGTTTTCCAAAAACAAATGCGGCCAAACTACATTCTTGAATGTTGAAACAACCTGTGTTGAGACGCATGAAACTCTTGAATGAAGTTACTGTGCACAGTGAAGGTGAAGAATAAACAAAGAAGGGGGAAGCTTAAAAGAGAGCACTTCACACAAAGCCTTCCCTCCCTGAAGCCCGTTCCAACTCCCCTGGTCGCTATTTATTGAAGGGCAGTACTCCTCAGGTCTCGGCCCTGCTCTTTTCCTACTTTCTCCTCTTTGCTTCTTTATAGTATGGCTAGGACAAGCGTGTCTCACTGGCACGAAGACAGATGGAGCAGAACACCATCTTGACTAAACCGCTGTAACTTCTGCTGCCATTGAATTGATTCATGAGGTCAGTGGTTTTCAAACCAAAGTTGTTTTGGAAACGTTTGAGTGGAACCTTACTCATGGCAGATTTGTATGTAATTCAAACATTTGTGAAGGCTTCCTATAGTTAAAAGAACTCAAGACAAAATACAGGAAAAATGAAGGAAAAAAATCCAAAGGCTATGTTAAAAAGGCAGAAACAGCCCAATACACAATCCGGGGAGCCAGATGCACGTGTCAGAAGACTTAAAAGTGCAAAGTTAAAACACAGCATGATATACAAAGGATTAAAAGGCCTGAGAGGATGAACGGGCCTTTGACTGGCAGGTAAGTGCCTAAAGGGCAGCTTGTATGCCTTGCCCTGGCCTTCCCTCCCTCCTTATGTACCAACGTGATGGGTTTGCTTAAGGGGCCATTCTCAGCGCACCGAGCAAGATACTTCTGCTTATTTAAAACACGGCTCTCCCACCTTTCCCCACCTGCAATGCTGCCATCTTAGAAGAGTTAGAGCTGAAAGAGGACAACAAAGCCATCAGGTCCGGCCCATGCTCAATGCAGGGCTCTACGTTAACGCATCCCAGCAGATGGCTATGCAGCTGCACCTGGAATGCCTCCCCTGTGGGAGAACTCGCAATCGTAATGCCAGCCTATATATGGGGCTGTGTTAGGTATCACTGATAAATGAGTGCTTGTCCCCAACTGAAAGTCACGTCCAGGCAGTGGCTTACTGAGCAGGCATGTCCCTGCCTCTCAACTTCGGTTCCCCACCTGCAATATGGAAATCACCGCATCTGCCAGAGGTCTGCGCAGGAGAGCAGGAAGAGTAGCAGCAGTGGCGGGTCTAGTCTGAAGAAGGCCTCACTGCATGCAGAGGGATTTACTGCATAGGACAGTACATAGGACCTTAGCCAGTGTAGGTAAGGTGTAATCCTTAAATCCTTACGTTTTCCAGGGTCTGGATAGCATTATTTCCTATAGAGAAGACCTGCAGTTCTTGCAGTGCATCCAGATTCTCAATTTTGGAGATCCTGTTGTTGAACAAGCTAAGGTCCTGCAATTTAACCAGAGTGTCTAAGCCTTCGATGATCTCAATGTTGTTGAAAGACAAATCTGGGAAACAGAAGAAGAATGGAGAAGGCATGAGATCCAGCAAGGAGAACGTCCAACCCACCCTATGGATGTTTAGACAGAAAAAGAATCCCACAACACCCCGTGCTCTCAAGGCTGCCTATTCTCCGAGGCACACGGCCTTCTCTGAACAAGTGACCGCCACCCTTGTGAGGTCATTCGGCCTCTTAAAGAGGCCGAGGCAGGAGCAAAGTGGGGGTCAGTTTGGCTGGAACAAGAGCGTCCTCTCATCAGGCACATCAGCATAATGGCCTAAGTCACGGAGCGTCCTCCGAGGAATGTCAAGCGCCCTGCTCCCCCTGGTCGCCATTTGATGGTGGGGACAGAGGGCTTGTGTTCAGAGATCATGGCAGCAATCTCGGTCTTGTGCAGGCAGCATAAATCCTGGTAAAGAGCAAAGTGGAACTTCTTACTGATCCTCACGTCAAGCTGGGAGGGGAGGGTGGGGGGGGGGCAAGGCATCCTGGGATCGCTTCTCCCCTTATACAACTCATGCAGGGGAATCCCTTCCAAACTGCACACGTGTGCTATCAGCAGCTGGGGCAGAGGCGCGAAGGGGCGCACGCACCGATCCACACAGTCTCTGTGGGGCTCTCCGCGGCGGCATTTCACAGCACTCCACACGGCCCGAAATGCACGCCGCTTACCCAGCCAGACCAGATTAACCAGGCACTCCAGCGACTCGATCTTCTCAATGATGTTGTTGTCCAGCTGCAGTTTTGTCAGGTTCACAAACTGCCAAAGGTTGTCAATCTTCAGGATATCTGAAACCACGGGAGAAAACAAATGGCTCCTGAATTTAGATACGACCGGCTTTAAAACTGCACTATGATTACCGATGATTAATAGTAATCATTGCTACGAAACTACCAACAACCATGGCACTTTACGAAATACAAATGGACAGGCCCCACCCTGAGGGGACAGAGCTCTTAAAATTTGTTATGCAAAGGAGACAAGAGGAGGAAATGGGAGACGGGACCCAGGATGCAAATCGATCGCTCGGCTGGATGAATGTCTTGTATCGAGCTGGGCTCCATCCATTTGTGTGGATGGAGCCTCAAATAGGGGATAAAACATGCAGGCTTTCTTTGGAGACATGCTATAGATTCTTTGGTTCAGATTAAAAAGACTTTCTATTCTGCTTCTCAGACATCCTCCAGACTTGGCACAAACAGTAGAATGCATTTACAACATCCTTTTTCTGTTAATGCAGCCATTTTCACCATACTGCCAAAGCACAGTTGTTCATCACAGACTGCCACAAGGGAAATCTCAGTGTAATAAGGGTTTTGTAATAAAAGGGCCCATTATTTATTTATTTATTTCAGAGATAAGGCCCTATTTCATCCTACAATCCTTACTTCTAAAATCAAGTTGCAGCTCTTTCACATCTCTGAAATTAATCCCTTCTTTTTTGGCCAACAATCCAGCTTCTTCCCGAGGTCCTTGCTCTTCGACAGCTCTCTGCAGCATCTCTTCATCGATTACGTTGGGCTCTATGCTATCATACAACCGACTCATCTTTAGCAGGAAAAGCGCCCTCGGGATTAGAAATCAAACTGGTTCCTCTGCCCCGTTGCATGCACTGAAATGGAATGACACGTAATAGCCAGGGATGCTATCTCATTCAAAGGCAGAAGGCACCCAGAGACCCCGCACAGCACAACTGGCATAAGGACTATCTGTCCACATCACAGGCAGACCATGTAATTATCCACCATTTAGGCTGCTTCCTTGTCCTTGCCTGGAAATGGCTTAGATGGTTAATTTTGGGGACATGGAAACCAAGCTCTGAATAGCACTGGGGGCAAGGAAAGAGAGAAAGCTAATGCGTCAGCCCCCCTTCTGCGTTTCAAAGGCAGCATTAGTGCAAAGACCTGCCAAGCCCACACGAAGGTGGCCAGGCATCCTCTTTCGCAGAGCTCCGTTTGGAAACCTCTGCTGTGCAATTCTGGTTTTTTGAACCACAGGAACTGTTGACACGCCAAGAACACCTGGACAGCAAGCACTCAGTTTACCTGGCCACAGCCCTCTCTACTAGGGTGCAATGCCCTGTATTTTTATGTATGTAATAATTACTTCTAAACTTGCACCTGTTTCTGTCAAGGCCAGTATCTTATTGTAAATGTGTTAGCTGTTTAAAGGCATAATCCAACGCATGTTTACACAGAAAAAGGCTTACAACACACACTATATCCCCATCCAGCCCTGCGGAGGATTATACTTTAGACTGGTTTAAATTGTGCATGGTATAAATATCTAAAAATTAAATATACTATATGTAATATTATTATCTTATATTGTGATGTGCAAGGCTGTGAACTGTCCAGAGAATGTCAGCTATTGAGAAGCACAGAAAATGAATAATTAAAAACAAATATATACCTATACCTTAGCAAATACAAATGTTCTGCAATTCACATCTCCTTTCTGTCTTCTCTTTTTTAGTGATGCTCTTTGGGCAGTTCGTACATAGCCACCCTAGTGGGGGTGGGAGAAGAACCTGCTGCACCCCCACTTTTTAATCTGCCCAGTCCAAGTTTGCATAGCAGGGGGTAAGAGGTAAGAAAGCGGGGGGGGGTGAAGGCATCTTTTCTAGCCCCCACCCCCAGCTGGGAGCCAGCACTGCTGAGCTGGATCCAGAGGCCGACCTGGATGAGCTAAAACCGACGCGGAGCTCCCGACGGCCGAACTTGAGCAGCTGTACCAGTTGAATGTCTGCCTGTCGCGCAAACAACACCCAGCGCCGTGCGCTCCGTGGGCCAGCCACACTCCACCGGTCTGTTCGCGTCAGGTGCCCGTCTCGGCGGCCAAGGGAGTCGAACCCAGCGCGCCGCCGCCTTTCCCCGCCGGGCGCTCCCCTCGCAGCGCCGGGCGGACGAACGACCCTCCGAGCGCCGTTGCCAGGAAAGCTGTTGCTAAGCCGGGTCACATGATCCGAGCCCCTCCCTTTCGCTTGCGTCATCACGCGAGCTGTCACGGAGCACGCCTGCGGGCAATCACGTTCCTGCTCCGATCGGCGCCGAGCCGCCAATGGGAAGTCGCATAAACAGCCGTTCCTCACCTGGATTGGTTCCTCGGCACACGCCTTCTCCGAACGCTCTGCAAGTATTATCCCATCGGCGGCAGGGTCTGGTTGAGGCCTTATCCAATCGCTCGGCTCGGGAGGCGGGCTCAGGCCGCCTTGCCCTCCTCCCCTCCCTCCTGCGCTCCGACGCCCGTCAGAGAGGAGGTGGGGCAGCCTGGCGCGGCCGCGATTGCCACGCACGACGGCCAGTGAGCAAGCGCCCCCAGAGACGCTGGGGGACGGACTGCGTTCCGGTTGGCTCGCGCCGCTGTCGGTGAGGAGCAGGAGGCGGGGCGACGGTGGCCGAGATAGGAGACGCGCCGGCGGCGGCGGCGAGGCCGGGCGGGAGGCGGGCTGTCAGCGGACCAAGATGGAGTTCCTGCTGGGGAACCCGTTCAGCACCCCGGTGGGGCAGAGCCTCGGTGAGCGCGGGGCACCCGGGGGCGGAGGGGGGGCAGCGGGGCGCCGCTCGGCCCCAGCGGGGGAGCGCCGCCCTCTCCGCCCCGGCTCGCCTTGGGTCCCAGTCGAGGGCCCGGCCGGGGCGCCTTCGGGCATCCCCGCCGCCTCCTCGGAGAAGCGATGTCCTCGAGACACTTGCGCAGGCCGCGTCGCGAGCCGCTCCTCCGTCCCGCCGCACCAGCCCCCGGGCGGCAGTGAGCGCAGCCCCCTCGCGCAGCGCCGGAGGGCCGAGCCTGGAGCACGGGCTTGGCCTGGCGCCGAAATGCAAAGGTGGACGGACGTGCGGCTCTGCCGAAGCCGAGGCGGTCGCCGCGCCGGCCAGGGCTTAGATCTGTTGCGATGGACCGCCTCGGTCGGTCGGTCGGTTATATGGTATCCCACCTTTTATTTATTTATTTATTTATTTATTTAGGGGACTTCTGTGCCGCCCCATTCGCCGAAGCCTCTGGGCGGCTCACATCCATAAATAAACTTCCATAAAATAATATAAATGAGCGATATAAATTAACCTTCCTCCTGTTGTGGAACTCAAGGGGGCTCCCTGCGGCGCCCAGGGGTCCCCCCCCCCGCAAGCTCTGGCCGGCCGGGCCTGCTTAGCTTCCGCAGGGTGGAGGCCTCACCTGTCGCATTTCGGGGCCCTGCGGCTTTGACGGAAGACGAATCCGCGGGGTTTGTCTGAGCGGGAGCCGGAGCCAACCTCCACCTCCATGGGGTTGTGCCATCCGGTTTTCTTTCTGGGGATGCCAGCCTGTTCCAACTGGTTGCTTCGCCGGCCAGCTGGAGTTGCTTCACCGATAACGGCAGCTTTCCCTAGCTTTGCTCCCTCCGCTGGTGTTGGACTGCAGGTCCCTCCCTACCCAGTCAGGACCAGTATGAGTTGCAACCCAGCACATCCTGGATGGTGCTTGGCTGGGGAAGGCTGGATTATACAGTGCTGCATATGGACTGGTGGTTACGTGATAGCAGTCCCTCATTTCTAGATTTTGGCCCTGTGTTTGTTTTGCCTTTGCGGATGTCTTGTCAAAATGTTGTAATCAGGAGTTTCTGGAGTTCAGCACTCCTCTTCCCCTGAGGTATATATGTTTGAAATGGAGGGTTTGCCTTCTGCGTCTCCATGTAAATTAATGTGCCCCATCCGGAACTTGTGGCATGCCATGCATAGCTTGTCATTCTGTTCCCTCCCACTGTTGAGGCTTGTTTTGAATGGTTGTAAACAGATCACAGCATGACTTAGGGTTTTTTTAGGAGATCTGTAACTTACAGTGCAGTCCTAGGCATAGCTACTCACAAGCAAGTATCAGTCAGTTCAAAGGGCTTTACTGTCAGCTAAGTGGATACGGGAGAGCAGTCTGAAGTAGCACCTCCTTTCTTGCGTGCACGGTTTAAAAAAAAGTTAAGGAGTCATGTTGTTGAGGAAATGAATGTAGCAGAGAGCAAATGATCTGCAACCTTCCCCAGCCTGGTGCCCTGCTGATGTGATGGATTCCAAGCCCCATTATCCTTGATTACTGGTGGAGATTGGTGGGAGCTGTAAGTCCCAAACGTCTAGAGGATACTAACTTTCCTCCTTGTGTAATAGTGAGATAATAGGGAGTAATAATTGGGGTGGGAATAGTGATGTTACAAGCAGGTCTTGTTCTTTGCCCCCAAAATGTTGAAGTTATGGGCGGCAGGAGGCACAGTTTAAGGAAGAGGGGAGGCAGGGCCTGGCTGTGGGTTTGGTGGAGAAGAAATAGGGAGCCCTGAGTGTTAGATGTGAGAGACAAATCTGGTAGCAGGACCTCTGGCATGGAGCCAACCTGGGAATGGGGTGAACCTGACAGGGGTTTGGGGTGTGCAGTTCTTGTTCCCCATCATCTCAGAAACAGCCTCTTGGGCATTTGCCTCACAAAAGGGTGTGTCGTGAGCACACTTCCTGATGAAGGCAAAGGTCATGGTTTTCGGGGCTTTGAAAAGCAATGACTAAGTAAGAGTGGAAAACTGTGATTGCCTTACAGAAGGCTTCCGTCAAAATGTGAGAACCTGGTGACATCGGTTTGCAAAGTATGCTTGACCTCCCTTTGCCAGAAAAGGTAACAGAGCTCCCTATAATAAATAACGTAACTTGCAGGTGCTGTCATAAGGTGGGGCGAGTACTAGTAATGGAGAGGTTCCTTTCAAGCACCAGAGGACTCAGCAGACCGTGGTGGGTCGCCTTGCTGGCTAATGGCTTCTAGTCACTCTGGACCTTGGTATATTTGGAGACCTGCATACCTCTGGTTCATTGTCCGTTCGTTCTTTCATCTTTCTTTGGGTGATTTACATTCGATTTCTAGAACTGCAAAGCAAACAGCAGGGAAGGGTTGTGGATTTCCTGGAAGTATCCGGCCGGCTATTCCTGCAGACAGGATGCTGGACTACATGGGCCAGCCTAGCGCATGACTCTGCAAGGCTGTGGCTGCTGGGAAAGAGGGGAAACGCATGGAGGATGCTGAGCTGGGCAGAGCCCACGTGGACCTTCGTCGGATGCAAGGCGGCAGCTGCTGCGTGCTCGGGGAGAGCGCTGCAGCAGGGTGGCTGCGGATGATGGGCTGGGATAACAGTCTGGTCAAAGGTGCCGGCTGTCCCTCAGCACCCCTGAGCCACCCTGTGGCGCACAGTGTTGGGGTGGGCAAGGGAAAGGCGGGGGTGGACAGAACTTGGAGATGGAAGCAAGGCTAGGGGCTACAGGGGGAGAGAGGGGTGTGTGCAGAGTTGTGTATGCAGGGGCACAACTGGGAGGGGGTGCTGGTGCGGACTGGAGAGCAAGGGCAGAACACAGTGAGGCCTGTGTTGGCCCTTGCTTATCGGAAAGGGGCGTGCGTCTTGATTAAAAAGAGGGTAAGGAGGCAGCAGCCCCTGTTTTTCAGCAGGATGGGTCCCTACCAGCTTCTGTAGTTCCCAGGAGCCTAAAGATGGGAGCTGCTTTGCTCATCTTTATCAGCCTTTCCCCACCTTGACACCCTTTAGGGGTGTTGGAATGCAGCTCCCATCAGGCCCAGATAAGCAGCGCATCCGGAGGGTGCCTGGCTCGAGAAGGCTGGCTTGTCCCCTCGTGCGTTCCCTTTCTTCTGCACCAGAAGAATCAGCCACATTTCTCATGCATGCATCTCTTGGTTCTGTCATTAATATGGTGGAGGTGCTCTGCAGCTGAATTTTGACTGGGGGGGGGGGGGCTGTTCCTGAGGTGTGCCTCTTCCTCTGTTTGCCAGGCTTTGGGCAGCCATTGTGCAGCAGGAAGCCCGGTGTCCAGCATGGGGCAAGGAAGGACCACAGGGAGAGTTGGAGAAATGATGTTCATGGTTTGGCTGTCGTGCTGGCCTTGAATAAGAGTCTCAGTGTCTGTTTATTTCAGCAGAGAGATTCTCATGGCTGCGAGGAGTCTTCTGACAGTGCAGGAACTGTTACAAGGTGCAGGGAATTCTGTACTCAGCTGAACATCTCAGGGCCTCTTTGGTTATGAGCAGAGAACAAAACAATCTCTGCAGAGTGCCAAGCTTAGAGAAAAGTAAAGTATGCAGGCTCGAAATTAAGTAAATAAAACTCTCCGCCTTCCACGAAGCCTTTCCACATGGAACGGTCCTCGGGAGCTCCTCCGTGTGGCAGGGAAGCACGGTGCTGGTTCTGGGTGGCCGGCCAGAGCTGGCAGGTCTCTGTAAACCCGTGTGAAGTACAAGCATGTCCTGCAGCAAAGCAGGCCGAAAGTAGATTAGGATGTACTCTGGATGATTTGTTCCAGGTCCACGAGGGTTTCCGGCTCCCAGCGGTTTAGCAACAGCAGCAGCAGCTAAAAGGCTTTTCCCTGCTTCTTTCTAAATTAGGCTGCTCTAATTAAGAAAGCTTGCAGGGAGAAAACATGGAATGGATTTTTGTAAGAATTGCAGCCTTGCTTTTGGTGTTGAAAATAACGTATGCACTGGGCAGATGTTGAGATGCCTCCTGCCCCTTAATTCCGGGGGGGGGGGGGAGTGTGCATGTCTCAAAAGCATTATTTGGCACCTGGCTGTGGTTCCCCAGGGGCAATGTTAGTCCTCCAGGGATGGGGTCTGCAGCTCCTACCAGAGCTAACCAGCAGAGTCAGTGGAGCAGTAGGCTAAAACATCCGGAGAACCTCAGGTGTAGGCACTTCCAAAAACTGCTAGGCCTTGGAGGCTTTGCATCTGCCCTCCTCTGCCCCAGAGCCTGCCACGTTTTCGCTTACAGCTGCGTGTCGCAGATGGTGCCCAGCTGTGCCATTTCACAGCAGTGATTGTGCAAGTCATCTCCCGAGTCATGTTGTCATGATTGTCTCATTCAGAGGAGCCCCTGATGAGCTTTTTAAAAAATCGGATTTCTGGCCTGCCTTTCAGAGCGTTGCAGGCTGTCTCATACCCAGTCTGACCCAGGGCTGAGGCAGGGCTGGCAGTGGCTCTCTGGGGTTCCAGGCAAGATTCTTTCCCAGCCCTGCTTGGAGATGTTGAGATTGAAGCTGGAACCTTGTGCTTGTAAAGCAGGCGTTGTGCAACTGACGCGCAGCCTCTTGCTTATGGCTTGCAAGGTACATAAGGCAGCTTATAGAAAAACATTTTGAAATGCCTGCAGTGTTCTTAACAACATAAATACCCACCCATAATGACAGCAACTTGCAACTTCAAAGCCATTAATTAAAAGGAGCAGCTTAAAATCCTTTCAAAGGCAGGCTGGAATGTCTTCAGCATTCTCATTAAACACTGATCCTGGCATGTCATTCCTGGGAATTGAGTTTCAGAGGAGCCACCACTGAAAAGACTTTGTCTTGGGCCCTGCCAGTCTATGGGTGCTTCCTGATGGGAAAAAGGACAGTAACTGATATTTCAAAAAACTCCAGAGTTTCTAGAATCACAGTTTAGAAAGCACTGCATTGTCACAGACTTCTCTATTCAACTGTAATGGTTCTGACCAAATCCACAAACTGTATTGCTGCTCTGTCTTTGGAGTGGAACACGCACAGCTTGTAAACAGCTGTCAAACTGGCAGCAGAGCCTTAAAGATGGAGTTAGCAGGTAGGCTTCCTGTGGCCATCGTAACTCAGGCAGGATGTGATTAGGAAGAGAAATATAAACCCATGTCTATTTCTAACAGGAACCTGGAAGTGAAAGATTATTTTGGCCTTGATCTCTGAACCTATAATTTCATCCTCTTGTTTGTCATCTGCTTTGCTGTGACCGCATTCAAATTATGTGTTTCCCCTTCTTCAGCGTGTTTGAAAGGAATGCTGTGACACTATGGAAGGCGAGTCATCCCTCTTCGTTCTGCACCCTCCCACTTAAAAAATATAAGTGTAAAAGAGGATAAGATCTGGGGTCAAACAGGTTGATACATTTTGAAGCGGCACATAAAGGAATTTTGCCTTTACAGACGCTTCGCATCCATCCTTCCTGCAGTCAGTTGCTGCACCAAATCCTTCCGAGAGGCTCCTGGAAGTGTCTCCTGCTGGATGTGTGGCTTGCGCTGTCCCTCTGACACGCTCCAGCTGGGAGCTGCCCGGCCACTGGGGACGGTGCAGGCACGCGTTGACCCCGTGTGTTTATTGCAGCCTCCTTCCAACCCAGTCCCCTCCAGATGTGTTGGGCTGCAGTTCCCATCATCCCCAGACATGGCATGCCACTGGGGTTGATGGAAATCATGGTCCAATACATCTGGAGGAAGTCAGGTTCGGACAGGCCGGTTTCTTGTGTCATGCTGGTGATCCTGCCTTTCTCCTACGGGACCAAAGGTGTTTCAGTCTGGTAGCCAAAGGGGGAGGCCAGGACAATCCAACCAGCATGACCTCTGAAGAATGTTCAGAACCGTCACTTCGGTCATTGCGTCACATAAAACTTAGTGACTCAGATGAAGCAAGTGCTCAGTCTTAGTTTGGATCCATTGTTGTTAAGACCGGAGTCTTAGACGTTCGTGGAATGTCATCCTCCAGCTCCGCTTTCCTTGCAGCAGGCAAACAACTGCAAATATGCCCCCACTTTCGCTCTTCATGAGCTGCAGGCAGCCAATGCGTCCAGCTGGTCCACCGTGAGCTCGCTGGATCAATGGCATTTTCAGAGACTTCCATGAAACACGTTGAAGGGTCATTTCCAGGGCCAGAGGCACAAAGAGCCGTAGAAGAAGAGTTGCACCTTATAAGAACGGCATCCTCATTCCAGGCGGCTGGGGGAGTGGAAGTGTTTAGGCAGGAGACTTCAGAGAAAGGAGTCCCTCCCCGCCGATCGCCAGGTGTCTCTCTCTGGAGCAAAGCCTTGGCTAAAGCCTGCCTTGCTTCGCAGTGCTTCGCTTGTCCAGTGTTTCCATGGCTCGGCCCAGCTGAGCGTGCAAGATGCCATTATTTGCCAGTTGCATTCATTGATGGCAGTTTTTTATCCTTTTTATGCTGTAAAATAGAGAGAACGGTTCCATTTCAGCATGCTGCATTGTTCTCAGTTCAGATCCCTGCAGCCAAGACCCGATGGCCCTCCTCATGCAAATTATTACGTACATATAGCTGTAAGCCCATCAGCGTTGTTCTGTCTCTGCCAGGAAATGGCGCTGGTTCACATAAAAAATTAATTGGAAGTACGCAGTGGCTTTAGGTGAAAGTGAGGCCTGCACAACCCTTGCAGAGAAACCTTTGAGAAGAGCTGAAGTGTGCGAGTCATTTGTTTTTATAATATTTCGTACCCCTCTGAATAACACAGATGCTTGCAGTGTCTCACCATCAAAAGCAATACAAATTCTATAAAATTAGAAAGTGCTTAATTTATTATATAATCGCCACCTCTACATACCCAACCAGCAGGGACAAGTTCCAGTTCTAGCAAGATTGGGAACAGGAAGGACCTTGTAGGATTTCTGAAAAGGAGGGAGCCGGCTGAACAATGGTGCGAAGGCCCTTATCAGTGGTCAGCAGCATTCACTTGAAGTTGCCCACGTGACAATTTCCGTGCAATTGGGCGTGATTTTTCCCAATCATACCTCTGAAAGCCTTGCCAGCTGATATTCCGATGCCTCCAGGGCTGGTGTCAAGGGTTTGGCCTGCAAAGTTAAGTTTCTCGAGCGGGGGACTCCTGTGCTTTGTGAGAGCTGCCCCTTTGCTCCTCAAGAGGTGGAAGATGCTTCTCCAGGGAGGAACCATGTGCTCCGGCGAAGGGAGAAATGTATGTGCAGCACAACCTGGCAGGAAATGTGGCATCTGCTTGTAGGATTGTCCAGTAAAACGCTTGTGCATTTCCCTTCTCGGATATTGCCATTTCTGTCAGTGTGGCCAGCTTTGTAAGAATTGTTCCTAAAATTGACTTTTGCGGTAGAAACATATATATCACATATCTGCCCTGGGTTTTCCGCTTTCAAGGAGTCCAGGGCAACCTAGAGCAGCCCGCCAAGCTCCATTGTATGCTTTTAACAACCGTGTGAGGCAGGGTGCGGTGTTGTTAGGCTGCGTGTCAGTGACTGGCCCAGAGCTTCCTAACCAAGCGGGACTTTCAAGCGGGACTTACCCAGCCCTAGTCAAATACTTCAGGAAGTGAGCTACCTGATTAAGGGAAGATCTACCTAATCTTGGGTTGCGCACCCCCATTAAAATCTCTGGTTACAATTTCTGCTTCTTTAAATTGCTGTCTTCTCCTTTATCTTCTGAAAAACTTTTTTTTTTAAATTTGAAGTGGTTCATAAATGCGTACAAAAGTCACTCCTCGTCCAAGCGGTTCTTTGTTTATCATAACACAGCCTCCACTGTCATCTTCCCACTTGCTTGGGCCTCGTAGCATGTCAAGGTCGCAATTTCAGGTTACAACCGCTGCTTCTCTGCAAGTCCGACTCCGCACCTCTCAGCTTGCTTGCTCGAATTTCCCACTGAACTCAGAACTGTCTGGTTCTGAGCAACCACCGAGCTTATCCCTGGGTCCGTTGGCCCTGGCATTCCAGCTGTGAATTCCGACTCCACCTCTTCTTCCCCTTCTGAATCAAAAGGAGACGGGGGCCCAGTCCATGTAGTTTGTTGGGTCCCACCTGTATTTGTTATGCTTGCTAGACTTCCACTGTACACCCTGGTTAATCCCGCTTGCATTGAACGTGTCTTGCCTGCTGGGTCATGGCTGGCACATCGTTCCCAGCCTCCGCGTTCTCGGTTCAGTGTGTTCTTGAGAATACTCTGTGAACCACGTTGAAATTGGCTTGGGAAGACAGAACATTGCTGCTTGGGAGGGCGTTAACTCACAGCTGTCCCTTTAGTAAAACCCGCTTCATGGCTGGACATTGTATCTTCCAGATGGAAGAGCTGTTTTCTTGTGCCCGGTGACCCTTGGTGCCCCACTGCGTCCACTCCTTAGAACCTCAGGCCCAGGATCAAGCCTGTCCGGGTTCTCCTACCTGGCAGTAGGTTCTTGGAGCTAAAGTGCCGTGATGGGGTTGGCAGGGGCGCCTTTTGCCTTTAGCCCCGTTATCGCCACGGCTGGAATGTGGCTCCGAGGGCTTCTCCAAGATGGCATTCAGCCCTCGGGGTGGAGGAGCGCCTGTTCCCCTGAGCACACGATGCCAAGCATGCAGCTCCCCTCGCTCCAGTCCCCCTTCCTGTTGCGCGTTGCCTGGCACAGCAGCATCCTTGAAACTTGCGCGCTCTTGGTGAGCTTCGCCTTGTGCGAGTAAAGATGTGACAACTCAGTAGATTTTGCCATTCTTCTTCCGCCTGCCTCTGATTCTTTCTTTCTCTTTCCTTTTTTCAGAGAAGGCCACAGACGGCTCCCTGCAGAGTGAAGACTGGACGCTTAACATGGAAATATGTGACATCATCAACGAGACAGAAGAAGGGTATGTGTGTGTCTGCGCACGCGCTCGCACTGTGCGGTGGAGAGGTGCTCTTGTGGCTGCATGGCCAGGTGGGCGTCTCCGTTCATTAGGGGGATGCTGGTGCTCGGGGTTATAGAGCGCACAGGCGCCTGCCAAAGCCCCCGGGGCCGGTCTCAGCAGGTAGGACTCACCTGCCTGAAACCCCAGGGAGTTGCTGCCGGTCACCCGTATAATGAGGCATGTAGAACCTTTTCCTGCCTCTTAAACGAAATCCTTTTCCTTTGTTCTCCCCACCAGGCCCAAGGATGCCATCCGAGCCCTGAAGAAGAGGCTGAATGGAAACAAGAACTACAGAGAGGTGATGCTGGCTCTAACGGTGAGAAGCGAGAACAAGCTCTGGCAGCCCGTGGCTTAAACCGCTTAGAGCTGACAGCCCAGCAACCAGCCAGTTGCTCCCTTGTCTGGATTGTTGGTAATCAGCAGACGGGGGTGTGGTGGCACCGCTGCACTGATACCACGACGCAGCGGCCAGGGGTCCCGCAGCGCACAGCGTGGGTGAGTGCTCTGTGTGCACGCGCCGTCTTTTTCGCTCCACCGGTGATGCGCTCGTGTGTTTGTGTTTTCTGGGCGCAGGTGCTGGAGACCTGTGTGAAGAATTGTGGCCACCGCTTCCACGTCCTCGTGGCGAACCGTGACTTCATCGATGGCGTGTTGGTGAAGATCCTCTCTCCCAAGAGCAACCCTCCCACCATCGTCCAGGACAAGGTTCTGGCGCTGATTCAGGTCTGTTGCAAAGCTTTCAGTTCGGCGCCCATTCTCCACCCCGGCCTCCACATGAGGGCCTTTTGGACAGTGTCACCGCGCTGCCGCTTCTCCCGCGAAGCGGCTAAATAGAAATCAGCCCTCTGCCGGAGTGGCCTCTCTCAAAGTCTAAATTGCTGTTCTGTGCAAGTGGGGTTTTGTGGCCTCTCTTTTGCTAAGAACAAATGCCTGGGTGTTTTGCGAGAAGCAGGGGTCAGTTCCGCAACAGAGATGCTTCTGTTCCCACAAAGGAAGTTTCCTGGGATGTGGATCTCTTTAGATCCCACAAGAATCTTGCCAGGCAGAGCTCAGACTGCTTCCACTCCAGTGGGATTGGCCAAAACTCCTTTGCAATTCAGGATCAATGCACTTAATAACATTATTGGGAGATGGAGCCGTTAGCACACAAGAAAAGGTGCATTCAGCTCCGGCTGTGGAAGATGCACGGCAAGGCTTGCTTTGTACGCCTCTTGGGCAGAAGTGAGTTTGATCATGTAAACTTTTGATTGCGATTGTTATTTCCTGTCCTTTAAATTTGTTTTACTTTGTGTGTGTGTGAGAGAGAGAGAGAGAGAGAGAGAAGGGTGGGAGAGAGGGGCAGGTGGTGCAGGAGAGAAAGTGGATTGACTAACTCTACCGTTGCTGCTTTTGTGAGAATGAGGCGGTCGGAATTTTGGCTTCCAGGGTCGCTGGAATAGCTTTCAAGTGAGCACTGAGGGGGAATCTGTCGGTGGAACTTGTTTGAGATGGCAGAAATGTCACCTGCTTTGTGGTTTTCGCTTGTGGGGCTGGTTCTTTAAATTTCTTTCTCTCGTTTAGGCCCATTGTTCTGGGAGTTGCTGTTTGCCCACGTGTCTGAGCTAGATGCATGCAGGGCTGTTAATGACTGCTTTTTAAGTGGGTTTTTGGTGCCATGGCCCCTGCCTCTTGGGCAGGTTCCTGCCACCCTTCTTCCCTTACAGCAGCTCCCCTGCTGCAGTGCCGACCCTCTGCTTCGCCGCGGCACTGGCGATATTTTTGTTTCATTGCATCGTCTAAGCTGTTTATCCGTGCTGCTCTTCTCCTGTTTGTTGACACTGTGCAATCCTATTTCGTTTGGCGGTTGCCTGTTGCTTTGGGGTTATTAGAATGAGAAGTAAATAAATTGCATAAATAAATAAACAGCAGAAACACCGTGCATGCCGCTTTCCAGGGGCTACCAGGTAGTCTTCAAGATCGTCTCCATTTGCCAAATCGAGGGTTGCCGTTTGACTCAAAGGGCCAGAAGAGAGGGCGGTGTGTAATGGAGGCTTTCGGATGAACATTGTTCAGCTTCAGATGCGAGTAGCCGCAAGAATGCCCGGGGCCTGACAGGCCGGAGGGAGAACAGAGGGTGCCTGTCCGTCTGCCCTCCTGCCGTCCACCCGGCTGCCCTCTACTTGTCTGTGCTGGGTGCAGAGGGGCAGTGGAGGGTGGACGTTTCTTGGCCTCTGTTCAGACATTTCATTCCTCCTCCGCCAGCCTGCAGTCCCGCTCTGGCTGTGGCCAGTGGCCTCCAGGAGAGCTTTCTGGCACGAGGCTCGCAGAGTGGCGCTCCAGGCTGTGATCGCCTGCCACTGAGGGCTGGAGGGAGCCCCAGTTGGGGAAGGCTGGCCTGCTTGGGGCTTTGCTTGTGGATCCCAGCCGGAGCCGGAGCCACGCTGCGCCCACCCAGAACCAGCCTCCACAGAGCCCCCTCTCACGACGGAAGGAAACCCGGCTGCGCGGCAGCCCCGTCATCCCCTGCCTGTCTGCTTTGCAGGCCTGGGCGGACGCGTTCCGGAGCAGCCCCGACCTGACTGGGGTGGTGCACATTTATGAAGAACTCAAAAGGAAAGGTGTTGAATTCCCCATGGCTGATCTGGATGCGCTGTCTCCAATCCACACGCCGCAGAGGGTAAGTAGGCCACGGCATCTGTGTCAGCGCGGAGGCGGGTGGAGGCAGAGCAGCAGCCGTTTGCGACTCCCGTTCCTTGGGATCTCTCCCGGCATGTCCACCGCTTGGGAATGCTGGGAGTTGAAGTCCGAAACCCCTGGAGCTCAGATTTCTGACCACCCTGCCCTGGTGTTAAAGGAGGGGAAGAAGGAAGGACTTACTGACTCTCGCGAGCCTCTCTGAGTTAGGGAATGAATTTTAAAAGGGACAGAAATGAGGCGTGTGTTTGGATGGAAACAAGGGAAAGCCATTTTTCTCAGTTTGTCCGAGGAGCAAAATCCCAAAGCGTCTGGCCATGCTACAAACTCCCGTGATCTTGAAGCGAAGTAGGACAGGTGTGTGTGGAGCCAGCACCTTCGGTGCGTTTAGAAAGGGGTGGCCCACCTAATGGAGGAGAAACCCCCCCACTTCTGCTGCTTGGGACTGCTAAGCAGGTCCTTCATGGTCCCAGGTCGCCTACCACTGGATACTAGGGGCCGGCAGAGGGGCGGGGGGGGCTAGTGATCACACGCCCTGTGTCTCGCTGCGCACCTTGGCCTGCGCTGGGGGTGTTGAACCCCCTGAACTTGAGAGGTCCGCTTCTCTTCTGGGGAAGCTCTTGGGGGCCATGACTGGGGAGGAACTGAACGAAAGCTGGGAAACGCCGAAAGGCCAGTGGCTGGGGGAAGAGGGCAGGGCCAGCTGGGGAGCACGGGGGGCTGCCGGGGCGCGGTGTCTCCTCTGAGCATGCCTGCGTTTGGTCCCTTCCAGAGCGTCCCCGAGGTCGATCCCGCGGCCAACATGCCCAGGTCCCAGTCGCAGCAAAGGATGAGCTCCGGCTCGTACTCGGCTCCTTCTCCAACGGCCTTTGTGACTCCGCAGGCCCCGGCCCTGAACATGACTGGCCCCATCACAGCAAATACGGAGCAGGTATTCGCCTGCGCAGGGCCAAACGGGGCTGCTCGGCTTCCGGCTTCTTCCAGAGGCGAAGTTGGTAGCAGCAGGTCGCACCTGTGCTGCTGGCATCGTGTTTGCCGCCCGAGGCCGCGGGGCTCGGGCACGGCTTGGTACACGCTTGCGAAGCGCTGAACTCCTCAGGAGAAGGATGCTTCAGAGATCGCCCAGTTCCCCGCTGGCCCCTTCATTGGCTGAGCGCCTCCTGGCGATGCTCAAGATTTTGGAGGTCTGGTCCCTCATGGCCCAGAAGAGACCCTTTCGTGACAGGGGCCTCCTGCTGCAGTGCCCACCTCCCCAAACCAGGCAGCTGCCGGCCCTGCTGGGGCTTCGATACCTCTTGAAAACTTACCTTTTACAACAGCCATTGCAAGGAACGCAATTTTATCCTCCGTGCAAAGATTTTTGGGGAGCCGGTTGGAGGGGGAGGTCCACTGCTTAGAAAGGTCTTTGAGCAATCCATGAGTATTGTTTGAAACGCACCCCTCCCCACCCTGATAGATCGCCCGGCTGCGCAGCGAGTTGGATGTCGTCCGTGGGAACACGAAGGTGATGTCTGAGATGCTCACAGAAATGGTCCCAGGACAGGAGGATCCCTCGGACCTTGAGTTACTGCAGGTAAGTCCCTTGAACTCCGCTGTTCCCAGCTCGTGACGCGGGGCGCTTCTGCTCCTTTTCCCTCCTGCCCTGGCTTTGCTGACTCTTATCCATATCACTTCCATAGCGGAAGGTGCTGGTCATGCAAAAGTGTTTTCACTTCCCCCGGTGTGAGTACACGACCTCACGCCTTGCTTTTGGTGCAAAAACCTGCAAGATCTGTTTGACCAGAGGAGACGGCATGCGAACGAGTGTGTCTGAGGGGCTGCGCTTGTGCTGATCCACGTGCTCCTCCCTTCTGGTCCATATAGAACAAGAATTGACCGGTGGACATGAAGGGACCTCTCTGCACAGAGCTGCATCCTGACTTGATATAGACTCTGCACCGCCCTGGCTGAACGTCAGACGTGGGCAACCTCAGGAGATCGGGGGCCGTGCAGCCCTCCTTTCCAGGCTGCAGGCTCCTGAAAAAATAACTCTAAGGAAATATGGAGGGAAAGTGGCTTTCTGAAAACTGCAGAGATCAAATCTTGTTCATTTGCAGGCTGGATGTGAGCCTTTTAGGGCTGCGTAATAGCTGGACGTGCAAGCAGCCCAGCTCTGATGGTTTGTGTGCTCCATAACACGCTGGGCATCATGTTTTTCATACACATGCACAGAAGCACTATATCTGTCCATCATCTGTTGATGTAAACCTCTTTGGTGGCGTTTGAGGGCACTGAAGTGTGGCAGGGACTGCCTCTCGCTTTGCCCTATAGCCCTGCTGTAGATACCTTGTGGAGCAGCTCAGGCCTTGTCATCAGGGCACGGTACACAGAGTCATGCAGCCACCTAGCAGTCGACCCCACTGCCTTTCCCCCTGGCTACATACGGCACGAGGCAGGGGACAGATCTCCGTAGAATAAGGTCCGCTTTGGTCCGTACACCCCGGTCGTGCCGTGTGGTGTTGCCAGAGCCCAGCGGGTGCTGCGCAGCCTGGGCGGGCCCTCAGCTGGGCTGCGCTGGCTCAGCCTTTGCCGAGAAGGCAGCCGGCGTCCCCGTGGTGCGAGCCACGGGCGCTTTCTGCGCGCGTCACGGCCTGGTCCTTCCTTCCTCCAGGAGCTGAACCGCACCTGCCGCTCCATGCAGCAGAGGGTCGTTGAGCTCATCTCCCGGGTGTCGAATGAGGAGGTGACGGAAGAGCTGCTCCACGTGAACGATGACTTGAACAACGTCTTCCTCAGATACGAGAGGTAGCGCGCTTTGCCCTGCAAACCTCTCAGCCCTGCGCCTCCGGTCGTTCCTCCCTGGCGCCTAGCTTTCCCCTCCGCTCAGTGCAGCAGATTTTCCTGGAGGGATTGCAGAACAAAGTGGGATTTTTAAACCATGTAGCTGGTGACGGCCAAGTCGAGAAGGCTCATGAACGGCTGGTCAGCTCTGCCGTTAAATGATTATTTGTGGCCGGGACGTCTCCTGGGGAAGATTACAAATAGAAGGTACCACGGCGTGGAGTCTTGTAAATGCGCTGGGCAGCGGCACGGATAATAGCTCAGCCGGCTGCATGCTTGGTCTTGGTTCGGCGTCAAGGCAAGGCCCCGGTTGCTCAGCTGTCGTCCCAATGAGCTGCCGGAGCAGAAGCGAATTTTCCCGGCGCGCATGAGTGTAGGAATTACTCCGTAGGTTAGGGGGCCCTTCAGAGAACCTCCTGTGGCCGTTGGCTTATTGCAAGTCCTCGTTGCGTGTTAAGAGTGGTGTGCTGGGGACGCTGCCATGCCGATGGGGCCTCAGAGCTGGAGGTGGGTCGGCCTCAGGCTCAGCCTTCCCCTCCCGCGTTTTTTCCAGCCATGTTGGACTCCAGCCGGCAGCATGCACCAGGCACCCACGCTGGGGGCTGGAGACCGATCCTACCTGAGGGCGCCCCTGTTTTGGGGTCACCACGTGCCGTCTCTGTGACCCCCCCCCCGCTTTTTGTCTGCCACAGGTTTGAACGCTACAGGCTGGGCCGCTCTGCACAGAGTGCGAGCAACGGGGTAAGTTCTCCCGCCGGGCCTCCGTCCTCTGGAGCGTGGCTGCAATACGCTGCTCCCCAGCACTGGGCAGGATTGGTGGAGAACCCTGGGGGGCTTAAATCAGTTGCTTTCCTACGTGGTAAATCAGACGGGCTGCCGTCCGCTTGCTGGCTGTGCTCAGACCATTGTTCATGCTGTTCCTTGGCTGCCTTTCAGGGCAGGAGCTCCCTCAAGGTGTGTACAACGCTAGCGGTCAATAAATAAAAGTTCAGTTCTAAAAATGAGAGTGTGAGTGACCCTGGAGGTCATCAGTCCTCCAGTTGCTGCGGGCATCATGGCAAGTGACCGACTGCATCAGTGTCTTTCGCGAAGAGCCCCACCCACCTCCCCAGGCTCTCCGTCGTACAGCCCCAGAGTTCTCACCGCTAGGAAGTCGCTCCGTCTCTCTAGCTGAAACTTCGAGCATACTAAGCTGAGGACAGCTGCCCTTGCCGGCCCTGCCTCCCAAGGCTTTGCTGGCAGTGGCGCATGTTCCGCAGCATCTTGCCTATATCATGAGGACTAGAAATTCTAGATGTCAGATCCCATACTGGGTGTTGAGGGAGGAGCACGTGTTTCCTCTGGGGCTCTGTAGGGAGCCCCTTGGTTTGTGGTCACGTTCTCTGTTGACCGGAGGCTCCGAGCTTGTGTGACAGCGCCTGCTATCCTGCGTGGCCCGACAGGTCCTGGGCGAGGTGAGTGAAGACAACTTGATAGATTTGGGCCCTGGCTCCCCGGCAGTGGTCAGCCCCATGGTTGGAAGCACCACCCCGGCCGCTACGCTGTCCTCCCAACTCGCCGGGCTAGGTGAGTGTGCCGCCGTCATCGTCGTCTGCTGCTGCTGTGTCTCCTCCTCTTGCTGAAGAGCAAGTGGGCATTGCGGATGGGCGTGGTATGAGGCTAGTCCACAGTGCCAGCCTTTGGAGCTGTCAGAGTTTCTGAAGAAGCTCGTGGGGCTGTATCGAGGCATGTTTGCTGTTAAGGCTTATTCCAGAGGCCTTTGGCACGCAAATACATTCGGTGTTATAATTCAGCTTAGGAGACGGGCCATGTCTAGCGATGGAAGAACAAGCCGTGTTTACTTGTCCTCCATCTTCCACCTCAGCACTTGCCTTGCCTTGCTCTTGCTCTTGAATGCAAGGGTCTTTTTCCATCCTCAGGTACAGGGTCTGTTTTCAAACAGGAGAGACGCACACTCTTCCAAGCACCCCCCGCCCCCGCATGCACTTTCTCCCAATGGGCTCAGAGATGAGCCAGATCTCTGTTTTCTTTGCAAATTGTGGAACTCGAGCTCTGCATAGACACAAGGAGGGCGAGTTGGAGGAGCAAAGTGGGTGGCAGAGGAGAGATTAAGTGCCCCCCATGCCTTTCCCTTGTGGGGAGTCTGTGCAAGCAGATTTGTGGCCACCACAATCCACCCTTCTGTGTCCTGGAGCAGAACCTCTTTCTGCAGCCAGAGGACCAAAGCAAGAGGGATGAGGTGAAGAAACACCCTGTTTCAGCTTAAAGCAATCTGTCCTTGGGCATTTATTTCACCCTTTGGAATCGGGGGGGATGCCCCAAAGGGGGATACACGGTGCTGTGTTCCTGTCGGCAGACTTTCCTTTCCCTGTACCTGTCCAGATCTGGGCACAAACAACGTGAGTGGGACCCTCAGCTCCCTCCAGCCCGCCAACCCCCGCGATGACTTCGACATGTTCGCGCAGACGAGAGGCAGCTCGTTGGCGGATCAGCGCAAGACGTACGTCGGGCAAGCAGGCTGTGTGGCGGGCTTGGGCTGAGCGTTTGAGTCTCCCGGCCAGCAGCCCGTCTGGGCCAAGGGTCCAAACCCCGGATCGATTATGTGGCCTCTGAAAGGGGGACGGCCATAAGGGGGACGGCCGTGTTCCACCAGGCCATTCCCTGGTGGAACGTGGCAGCTCTTATTGGCGGGGCCTGGAGCAGAGCGAGGCCGCCTCCTTCCCCTGCTTCCGCCTGGCTTCCTGCGGCCTGCGGCGGCCCGTCAGTTCTCCCACGCAGGTGGCCCTGGGTCCGAGCCAGCGCCACTGAGAGGGATACTGCCAGGGCTCTCCTGTGTCGCTTTCATCCCGGTCTTTCTGCGGAGACCTGTGGCCAGGGCGTGAAGCCGTCCAGTCGTCCCTCTTCCACTCATCCCAAGGGCCGGGAGACGTCCCGTGAGGCTTTCCCTTCCTGCTGCCCCTCGGCTGCCTTGGTGCCTCTCTGGCCGAATACGCTGGGTGGGGGACGCCTCTCAAAATCCCCAGCTGCATCGCGTTGGACTCAAGCCTCGCCCTGTTCCGGCCCTTGCTAGGGATGAAAGGCCGGGGGACGTACGTTGGGTGGCGATTCCGGCATTTCGGCGCACAGTGCCAGGGGATCTCCTCTGTGGGCTTCTGCTTTTCCTTGCGGAACGTACGGAGCGCCTTGCCTCCGGCGACCCATCGCTTTGGAAGGCCTGGTTAGTCCACTGCTGCCCCCTCTTAGGCAGTTGAAATAGAGCAATGCAGGGTCCCCGGAGACTCGCCGAGTGAACGAGGGCCTCCCTGGATCTCCGGAGAGGTTTGGGCGCAGCAGCACGGAGCTCTCGTCTCCAGGCCTTTAGCTCCGCCCAGCGGCTGATTCGTGGGTCCCTTCAGACCCTCACCCCCCCGCCTGTATTGTGTGGGGATGTTGCGCATTAAAGGTCAAGCTCCCTGCGCCAGCGCAAGGCAGACCGCGGGAGATGGATAACCGTCGTGCGTGTGTGGCGGGGGGAGCCGAGGAAGCACTTGCGTGTGGCCCCACTCCCCACGGCAAGCACGCGCATTTTAATATCCATAAATTAAGCCCTTTACTAGCTCGTGTATTGTACTTCAAGCGTTTGCTAACCTCTGTTTCAGAATGGAAATCCTGCCAAGGAGACGGCGTGCAAGTCACACCACACGAGGGAGCTGGGGGGGGGGGGGTTGTGGGGGGGGAAGACGGCTGGCCTGACTTGGGAGACCCAGGCTCAGGGGCCCACGGACTCTCAGCCTCCCCTCCCTCATGCGGTGGTTGTTGTGGGGATCAAATGGAGAGGCGGAGAACTTTGTCAGCTGCCTGGGTTCCTTGCAAGAGGGAGAAATGGGGGTCCTAATGCAATTTAACAACAAATTGCATCTTATCCCACCTTTTTTCCTTTTGAGAGGAGCCCGAGGTAGCTCGCTTATCCTCCATCCTCAGCCCACAACCCTGCGATGTAGTCCGGGCTGAGAGCCTGTGGCTGCCCAAAGCCCCCCGGAGAGCTTCGCGGCCAAGTGGGGCCCGAGCCCGGATCTCACAGGTTGCCAGTCTGACGCGCTCACCTTGTCACCGGGCAGCCTCTCCCCCGCCCTGGCTTCCCCAGGCGGCATCCTGGCCTGCCTGGGAAGGGAGCCAGAGCCCCAGACACCTTGAGGCTGCCTGGCTGGGCAGGCTGCCCGGGTGCCTCCGCGCTGGCATTTGCCGCTGCCTGGCCGATTCACGACGCTCATCTTCTCTCCTCTGCCCCAGTGTGACGTACGAGGACCCCCAGGCGGTGAGAGGGCTGGCGTCCGCCCTGGATGTTCGGAAACACAACTCGGGAGGGGTAAGCGGCTGCTCTGCTCTGTTGAGTCGCACGCCAGAGGAGATGCCCGGCCTTCGGGTTCGCTGGGTGCTGGCGGCTGCGTCCCCAGCGTGCCCTGGCTTGCTGAGAGCGCAGGGGTCACCATTCCGCGCGGCGAAGCCTCGCTTTCCCAGAAAGGGTCCGGGATCCAACCCATAAAGCAGATCTCTGGAAGAGCTGAGCAACGTGTTTAGGTGGCGCTTCTGCAGGAGTGCCAAGGGCTTGCCGTCCCAGGGCTCTGTCTTAGCGGCAGTCCGGATGCCAACTGCATCCGAAATCAAGTGTGTAAGTTAGCGACCTCTGGAGAAATGCCGAAATCGTAACTCCGAGGGTGTAGGCGACTTTCCGAGCGTGCCTCCTTCCGAGGAGCTGAATGGAAGCTCGCGCATGAAGGCGCCTTTTGTCCTGGCAGAGGAAGTTTCTTCCCCTTTGGGGGAGAAATCCCTTCTTTTCTTGGAACTCCCACCCCGTTCGCTTTTGAAAGCAGCGCAGCGTGTGGGTTCCCCAGTCCCTCCCTCTGGCTTTGCATTTCGTCCTCTTGAGGGTGCAAGAGAGCCGACATCCCTGCCCTTTCCCTTCCCTCCCCTCCCCTCCCCGCCCCCACCGCCTTCCCCCACCATTACAGGCTTCCCTTATCTGCGTAGCCTTCCTTCCCCGGGGAGTCATAAGTCCATAAGTCGTGCTGCACGGCGGGTGAGGGAAGGGGCGGGGAACAATCCGTGGGGAACGCAGCTTCTGTGTGAGGCGGGAGAAGCCGGAGCGGTGGCCCGGAGTGGGTAGAGGCGCAGCGAGCCACCGGCCGTGGAGGGGTGTTTCCTTTGGCCTAGCAGAAGAAGCTGGGGTGGGGGGAGCTCGAGGAGCCTGCCTGATGCCCTCCCTTGACGGCATGATCAGTGGGGAGCCGGTGTGGGCCGCTGTGCGGGAGGGGTCCCCTTCCTTGAGAGGGGCACCCCAAGGGAAGCGATGAAGGCCGCGTCCTCCTCAGTCTCCCCTGCGAATTCTGCTTATGTGCTTGGAGCAGTTTTGTCCAGCTGCTCAGCCAGAGAGGCTCCCAGAGCGGCGTCAGCGGGGTGCTTCCTCCGCTCTGGCATGCAGTTCAAAAGACACGGCATACAACGAAAGGGGGATGGGGAGAGAAGCGGGGGAACCCTCCCGTGTTCACCAGCCCGTCCCCGAGGAGTTCAGCACGCTCTGGGCCCTCTTGCTCGGCTAATGGGCCATCTCAGTGAACGGGCAGTCCAGAAATACAGCAACCCAATTCCAGCTTTTCCAGCTTGGGCTCTTCCAAGAGTGTTCTGGCCAGGCACTCGGACGCAGCCTTGAACGCCCGTTTGCCTCAGTCTTCTGCCGTCACCGTTCTGTCCTGCCTTTCCTCCGGGGAGCACAAGGCGCCCCTCCCCGGACCGCTTGGGGGCTCCCCCGCACTTTATCCCGCAACCACCTGCCGAGTCGGCTTGGCTGCGGGACTGTCACTGGCCCAAGGTCTCCCAGTTGACTGAGGATTCGAATCCCCGTCTCCCAAGTCGTGTCTCAGCACCAGTCACCACCCTGCTCTGAGCTTTGACCACACGACGCATCAGTAGCGTTCTTTGGCCAGGCAAACCGGGTAGGGCTGATCGCCCCGCAGCAGGGGGCGCAAGGGGCGGGCTGTCCGAATACCTGGGGAAGTTGCTGGGGAATGGTTTGCATCGTGTTAGGATACCAGCCTCAAATCTCTCTGGATTTAGCTTCCAAGAACTTTCCAGGGCTCTGTTCCCATGGTGCTGGGGAGCAAAAGCAGAGGGGGGTATGACCCATGTACCCCAAAGGCCAGCCTATGTTAGCTTAAGGCTCCGATTGCCAGTAATGAAGCCTTAGGAGGGATTTTTTTGTGGGGGGCGGGGACAGAAAGGAAAGCTGGCGAAGGACCGTGGTGGAGGGAAAGCAGGGCCAGAGCTGCGTCCCAGGATGGATGGGTTTGGCTGGCAAGGCCAAGCTGAAAGACCCTGGAGTCCCCGCTGTCTTTTCTGAATTGAATCCCTCCTCTGCGGCCCCTGAGCTCTTTGTGCTTCTCCTGTCCACACCGCTGTTCTCAGCCCGAGAATGTTGTCAGTTCAAAGGGGCTGCCTGAGTTTCTCGGAGGGGTCAAGGTGTGGGCAGGTGTGCTGCTCTTCAGACTTTGCTCACCTGTGAGATGTCACTGGAGCGTTTTGCTCTTTGGCACAACCCGGAGGCTGTTGGCAGCTGCGTCGAGTGGCCCTTTCTTAATTGCCCGTGGCCACGCTGTGTTTATTGCACAATTCGACAACTAAAAATAGGAAGGGCAAAACGGCTTTCATGATAGGCATTCTTTAGAATGCAACAGGAAGTTTAAGTCGCATGTTGTTTTGGAAGTGGGTATAAGAAGAAGCATTTCCTCTTGTTTCCAAAAATCATCATGCCCAAAGTAATTGAAACAGGCTTACAAATGCCGTGAAGATGCTGGTGGAGCTTGAAGAGGGAAGCGTGTGGTAGCTTCTTCTGTATCATCTCAGCTGCATTTGGCCTGTGTGTCGAATTCTTACATTTAGGCTGCAGTCCTCTACCCATCTTCCTGAGAGTAAGCCTCATGATTAAGTGGGATTTCCTTTTGAGTAGCCATGTGCGGATTGCAGGTCCTGGACAGCTTGGGTTCTGCCTGCCTTGGAAGTCTTTCCCTGTTTCCCAGGATATCCCAGATCTTGTGGGAGCTCGGAAGCAAAGCAGAGTCAGGCCTTGGGAACAGGGTGGGGGACTCTGGAGAGGGTTTTTCTCCCTCATGAGGCTGTACCTGGTTTTCAGGAACCGTATTGCTGAGCTTGTAGTTTTGTCTCTGATCTCACCGCTCGCAGTCTAGTAATTTTTACTGTGTGCATGGTACTTTACTGATTTCTGCGCCATAAGCTACTGTTGCCTCCTTAACGCCAGGTTCAAAGGGGGAGTGCGCATGCAGGGAAAATATATGCTCATCGTGTGAGGGACGCTTCCCACGGTACGTCCTGTTGGCACAGAAGCCCGTTTCTTGGCCTGAAACAGTGTCTCCCTCAGGCAAAGGGATCCTGGGCCACCGGCGGACATATGGGGAGGCCGTGGGGTGCTGCTTCCCAAAGGTGCCCCCCCCCCCCAGCAAACCAGCTCCTCCCTGCAGTGCTTCCAGGTGCCCTTGTGCTCACTGGGCGAAAGACAGAGGTGGTGCTGGTTGGGAAAGGAATGGATTAGCCCAGCAAATGCAGCATGTCGCTCTCCTGGGTGCCCTGGCATACTGTGACTGGCGGTGCTTCTGCCCTCCGTCTCCGCCTGGCCCCCTGCAGGTGATTCTCACGGCCGCGGGCAAACGCCACCCCTGGTGCTCGTCCGCGGAACAGGACGGAGGGACCTGTCCCGAGCGCCCTCAGTTGGGGGCCGCGTGTGCGCCCCTTGCCCGAGGGGCGGTGTCACCTCGCTGCTGCCGCTGTCTTGATTCCTGACTGTTTCTTGTTTCTTAATGGCACTTTCTGTTCTCAACTCGCAGAGGAGAGGTAAAGGTGGGAGCTCAGACATGGAGCCCATAGACAAGTGGCTAATGACCCAAGGAATGGTGAGGAGGACTTCGCCAGCCGAGTGACCCCCCCCCTTGTCGTCCTCCCCCTCATCCCCCTGGAATAGCATAACCACCCTCTGTCTGCCTGTCACTCAACCTGTTGGACAACCACGAATTGGACAGTACAAGGAGGTGGATCCCTGGCCGTGGTGAGGGAGGCAGGGCTGGCCGAGGCTTGGCGACGTGGGGCACAGCTCTTCAGCGGGATGTGGAGGGGGACGCACACGTCCCTGTCCATCCGCATACCTGTTTCCAAAACCAGGATGGACCCTCTCCCGTTCCTTTTACTGTCTCAATTTATTTCACATCTGTGCAGTATCCGCTTTCCATCCCCGGGGTAAACACAAGTTCTGCTTCTCTAATGAATGAGGGGAGGTGTGTGTTCCTTGCCCTTCTAAAATGCAGTCACCCAGTCCTGGGGCACTGAGCAACCCAGCCGGGCGTGTGAGAAGCGCAGCTCATCCTGGACTGTGCTTCCTCTTCCTCACTGCAAAGGTTCTGGCAGGTGGGGTGGAGGTGGCGACTGAATGCAGTGCCCGTCGGGCAGGACCTTTGGGTAGCGAGGAGGAAGGCCGTCCCCCCCAAAAATTCTAGCAGGGCAGGCTTAGAAGCAAGCCAGATGGTAAACATTGCCCGTGGTTCAGGCCCCATGAGAGCCCACCCCCAGAGGTTGAGTATGGGTTGAGTGTATCTTGTCTTGCACTGTGGGTGGTTACGTTGCCTGAACCCAACCGAGATAAGAAACCTTGGTGGACAAGCCACAGTGTACAACCCAGCAATAAAAAATGGGTGGTTAGCAAGCCATGGCCTGTTAGCACAGCTGGGTTCAGACAGTATTTTTAATAACCCTCACTCAACCCATCAGTCCGGGCTAGTGTGTTGTCCGAACCCAGGCAGTAATTTAACTGAGGGAAGTGAAGGGGTTCATAAGACTGCGAAGCCCCAAGTCAAAATTGGCTCAGCGGCACCCCTGCTTCTGAAGGAATGTCACATGAAACGGGGAGCGAAGGGAGGCCAAGTCAGCGCGCGAACCGGAAGTGAGCCGAGACACGGGGTGCATTCATGGGTGACCTGAACTGGGGGAGCCTTGGCTCCTGCCTCCTCCCTGCCACACGCTTCTGTGTCCCTAGAGTTTCTGACTTCAAGTCCCATCGGCCCCCAGCCAGCGTGACCAGTGGCCACAAAATCCAGGAGTCGTGGTCTAAAACACCTGGATGACACCAGGTTGGGGCTTGCTTGCTTAGGGGGTGAAGCCCAGCCAGCCAGGAGGCGGGACCGCCTGCCGTCATCCCGACCCGGCATTCAAGAAGCTTCCGCCGCTGTGGCTCTCGGGAAGCAGCCCTCTTCTCCTGGAATACGCACGAGGGGACATACCGAGGGGACGTGCGCTGACTGTTTCTTCTGCTGCCCAGAGGCACCGAGATGGGGGAAGATGGCCTCTGGCCTGCCACGTCTCTCCCCCTAGGCCCTCGGCTGTTTTCCAGCTCCCACGACACCCTTTCAGTCTGCGCTCTTTGGTTTTCTTGGTGGCAGAGAAGCCCCAGTATATTTGGTTCCCATTGGCTCTTAAAAAACGGAGCATGTAAGGCTCCCCAGGCCGCATTTCCTGCGGACTTGCGTTTGTCCGGCTTGGGAAAAAGGATACTGCTTTCCTCATGGATGAGCCCACGGTGGCAGCTGCGGAGGACCGGCCCGACCAGTGTCGCCTCTGCCTTTCCCCTGTCAGCTCCCTGCCCTTGTTTGTTTTAATGTGGATGTATCCAGCGTTCCCTAGAGTACAACTAATCCGTAATTCAGTTTCTGTCTCAACTAGTGTTAGCGCTTAACCACGTCCATTAACCGAGCATGTAACAAGACCGGCGGTGCCGGCTCATGAGCATTGCCTGTGTCAAGGGTTCTGCAGCGAAGAATGTCATCTGCTGGAACTCCCTTTCAGGGCGGCCAGAACGGCCTGGGTGGCCAGTGGGGTGTCCCTCTGCGGGTCCCCCGAAGCAGACCGGCCTTGCTTGAAATCCCCTCTTGTGAAACGGTCCAAATGGGAGCTTAGCTGTAGCTTGACACAAACTCTGACCTGGCGCAGCCTGCTCTGCAACTCAGGCAAATGGGATGATCAACGATGGGTGGAAGTGAGCTTCCAAACCGTGGCTTGTGCTCGCTTGCGGTCCCTTACACCGGCGGGCAGGGGCGATCGCTTGGCAAAGGGAAGATTAAACGCCAAGAGCGCTGAAGAATGATGGGCTTGTTTGCTTGGAGTTGCGAGCCACGGCTTACTTTCCCAGTTCTGGCTGTGCAGGCCACGCTTTGGTGCGCTGCTTGAGCAGCTGCCTGCAACAGCTTCCTGATCCGTTGCTGCCGGGCCCAAGACTGTGTGCAGAAATAACAGTCTTCACCAGGTCGACGGGGCCTGGAAGTGCACCAGCCACATTTTCTTCGAGCAAATAATTTTTCGTGCGGGTTTGAGCTTGGAGAAAGCCGGTTGGGTGAGTTTGCAGCAGAAGTGGGTTTCGCATGGTCCCGACTGGCTTCTCCTGTGTCACACTCACCTCTCCATGCCAGGAACAGTTTTGCAATTCTGTGGTATCTGCCCTTCCTTAAGGACTAGGGACTTTCCTGCTTTGTTTGCCAAGGAAAGCCAACATTGTGTTGTTGGACAGTAGTGAAAAACACAGAGCCCGGCTCTACGAGTCAGGTCCTCTAAAGGAACGTGTTAGGCTAGACCGTCATGTGAGAACCTTGGAAGCGAGGTGTGTTGTGTGTGCACACATGAAAGAGAGAGGGCATCGCTGAGGTAACGATCATCTGAGCCCAAGTAACGGGGCGAACATTTTAGAAATGTCTCCCCTTTTACTGTGCTGAGTTGTAAAGCTTCACCTGCGGATTGCTCAGGCCTGCAAATATCCTTCGAAGCTTACAGGGCAAAGAACAGGAGCACCATCCACCCCAGCGTGCCGAACCACAACTCCTACCATCCACGGCCAGCATAGTCAGTGGCCACGCTGGCGGGGGTGATGGGAGCTGTAGGTCCAAAGAGCTGCAGGGTCTCCACTTCTGAAAGGATGCTTTAATGACCAAAGAAAGCCTCAAGGCCAGGACTGCCTTGGTCTGAATGTGGGCCCTTGAACGGCAGGCTGGAGAAGGTGCCCCGTGCCCAGCCTCCCGTGGGGCTCCGGCTGGAAACGTGCCCTGCTTTTCCGCCACAGGCAGCGGGGGCTTCACGCCAGTGCCCGCAAGCTTGGCAACAGGGTCCCGCATGTCTCTCTGCACAAGCGAGCCCCACGCAGTTCAGTGAGGCCCACTCCTTGCTGCGTGGGTGTAGGGGTACAGCCTGACTCGTCCCTCTGCGGCAGCCTGTGCTCGGAGGGCCCTGTGCTGTGCGGGCCGAAGGAGCTTTCCCTTCTGCTTCAGTGCTGCTGCTTTGAAAGGCGGGGAAGTTGCTGAAGGGGCAGCCCTGGGTGGAGGCAGGCCCCTCGGATCCGCTGGCTTGGCCATCCCGTCCAGCCTGTCCCTGCAGGCCTGCTGTTTGCTTCCACCGGGTCGCCCAACCATGCCAGCCGCCCTGAGGCCTGAGCGTTGGGCTCCCCACGCTGAAAGGCGGACCCGCTGCCGTTCCTGGTCCTCCTGTCCACCCCTCATCCGGGGCCTCCCCGTCCTCGTGCTCCGCTGAGTCATCTCGCTGAGGAAGCCTGGCTCTGGGGACGATCCACCCACCTGGAGCTTGGGCAGCTGGGCATTTCCCTTCCAGTCCCAGCCTCGGAGGAAGGTCACACAGGGGCCTGCCCAGTCACCCGCCCATCGCTGCACAGTCCGTCTTCCCTATAGGGTGCTTGCCACCAGAGAGCCACTCTGCGCTTTCTGCATGCACGGAGGAATGCACCTTCGGAGGTGGCCCTTCTTGTGCCCTGCGGATGAATCCTCTCGGAGGAGCGTGTGCATCCTCTCTGAGCCCAGGCGATCAGAATCGACACACGTTACTCGGAGCACTTTCTCCACGCACCTGCTAAGCGATGTACTCGCAGCTCGTCCGTGTCAGCTTGAAAGATATGCTGCATTTACAGAAGCTTGCCTAAAGGAGAGCGTGTTCTTTGAAGGACATAGATGATGAGTTTTTAAAAGCACTTTTTAATGCTCAGTACGCATCAGACCTCTTTAGCTTATGGGGAAAACCTTGCATTGGCCAGCACAGAACCTCCCCCTCCATCTTCACGCAGGTGTGGAGACCGGCAGCTTCTGTGGACTTGCGCACGCTCATCCCATAATGCTCAGCCTCGGGTTCGGTTTGCTCCTGAGCCACAGGCCAGGCGTGCACCTCTGGGTCAGGTTGCCCCCCCACCGTCCTCCAGCTCCTTTGCTCCATTCAAAAGTCCTGCTGGTATTCATGGCTTAATGGCCTTTCTGGCTCTGTTTGTGTGCTGGGAGCTCCAGTGTTAAGGGATGCAGGTTCTCCAAAGCCAACGCATTATTTTGGCCCTTGTCCCAAGGGGGGTGATCGACCCCAGTGCTTGCTCTCGGCCATTTCACTCACGGCAACCCTTCATTTAATTGTCACAGCGCTATTGTTCTCCTGCTTTGCGTTGCTGTGTTTGTGTGCTGGGTTTGCGTTTCTGTTGGGGTTTTGTTTGGTGAGTGCATTATTCAGTTGCAATCCTTCTCCAACAGCAACAGTCCATCTTACGTGGCTTTATGTTTTTTCCCCCTCCTTTGTGTCTCGCTTTCCCACTCATTCTTTGGCCGTAATTGTGACGTGTTTTGGTTTTTGCCTGGCTTGCTGCGTCTCTTGCTGCATCCCCCAGATTCCCGTCACACAGTCCTCTGTCATGGATGACATTGAGGAGTGGCTGAGTACAGACGTGGTAAGACCCTCTCTTGTTCTGTTTTCTTTTATATATTTTGTGCGCAAGGATCCTGCAAACTGCAGTGGGGGAGGTGGTGCTTGTCCTGCCGAAGGCGCTCTGTGAGTCTCTGGCGCGGACTTTGCCGCTCGGGGCCCCGGACCCAGCATCCTCCTGCAAGTGCCGCAGGACAAGCTGGCGCTGCGTTCAGGCCGTGCGTGCCAGGGCTTGCGCAAGTGCAAACCAGACACCCACACTTTAGAGAAGCCCTGTGGGAGTGGCGGGCGGGCGGCGGGGAGGGACCCTGGCCGGCCGTGTTTTGTGGCTGAACGTTGGAAGGGGCCGAACGGAAATCCAGCAGAGAGGAGACTTGGGGTTGGCCTCCCATGTATTGCCAGAACAAAGGACACTCCATTGCATAGGCTGGTGGATGGCCTTCCCTGCATGCATTGGCCCAGTCCATGATGCAGTCCTTGTGTGTATTGCGGGTGGGGGGCAGGATGGCAGGAGAGAGATTTTTCAAAGAGGAGGGTCCCTCAGCTGGAGGGTGAAGTGGTGCGGTCTGTTTGGCATCTCGCTGCCAGCCCGTTCTCCCACACGTCTGTACTAGGCCACAAAGATCAGAGCAGGAATGAGGTGGAAGGGGGAATGTACCATTAAAATTTTCTAAATAAATAAATAAATTAATTAAAATGCACATCTGCCCCAGCCAGGATTGCCACTGGGGAAGGATAATGGGAGTTGTAGGCCAAGGGCTGCAAGTTTCCCACTCCTGAACCAAATACAGACACACACGGAGTGTCATGTTTTGGGAATGCGTTAAAAATGCACGGACAGCAAGAAATGGCAGAGCAGCACGAGCAAAGCTTACAAGCATTGTGAGGGCTCGATCAGACACCGCTTCCCCAGCAGGCAAGATCTCTCCTTCCCCGGAGACTCTTGTCCTTCGTTTGCTTTTAAAGCACAAAAGCATTCAAAATGGCTTCTCTTCCCCGAACTGTTTGCGCCTGATTTGCCATTTCAAGCTGGGCCCAAGCAGTGCGGAATGAGGTGGTAAATTAGGGGATGGAATTCCAGGAAAATCTCCCCATACTGGAAGAAGAGGCATCAAGAGAGCAGATGCAGTTCAGTGTAAACAAGGGTGAAATAATGCACATGGGCGGGGTGGGGGTACCCCAACTTTAAATGCAAACTGCTGAGATTTGAGCTAGTGACTGACCAAGAAAGAGCTCTTGGGTTTGTGCTGGACAGGTACATAAAAATGTCAGTCTAGTGAGCAGCTTCTGTAGAAACAGCAAACTCCACATTAAATATAGGGTCGAATATAACAATATATATTTAAAAAGAAGCATACACTGCACAGGCACACCTGGGAGCTGAAGGGGAGAATCCCGGGTTTTCCATGTCCACCTGTGTAACGTGTGGCCTGGCTCCTGGAGTTGGGCAGGAGGGTGCCAGTGATGCAGGGAAAGATTCACAGCAAGTTCCAAAGGTCTCGGATCTACCAGTTTTGAAGAGAAAATGATTGCAATGCATCTTCAGGGCATTTTATGTAGGTACTCTTTTCTTTCTCATGACAATAATACCAACACGGGTCAAGCACATGCAAAGGTGTTTACCTAATAGCCAGGCGGTTTGCACATCCTATTAATGGCCCTGATTAATGTGTGGGTGCTAACGAGGCGCGCCCACAGAGCAGTTGCGGGTGGCCTGAAATGCTGAGGAGGCTGGGCACCTCTGGGCAGCCCAGCCCAGTGAAGGCGCCTCTGGGCAGCCAACTCTCCAGCCAACCTCTGTGCACTTAATTGTGGGGTGGGGTGGGGGGTAATTCGGGAAGGGAGAGCCCCGTTTTGAAGGCGCCACCTGCATTTTCTTAGATGCAGGTCACCGTCTCCGCAGCCCTTTCTGCGTGTGAGCAGACAGCCTGTGCTTCACAGGAGATGTGGCTTAGTAACCTGCTCCATCTCTTCCTCCCCAAATCTGTTGGAGCCTCAACCCTCTCCCCAGTTTATCTCTGCGTGGGAAGGAAAAGCAGGCCTTGATGTGGGTGGGCTGCCAACCCGCCATATCACTCCCCCCCCTCAAAAAAAAACCCTAAAGGAGTTTCGTGCTGCCTCCCCTAAAGTTCCCTTGGGGTGGGGTGCCTTAAAGGAATGAGCAGCACTTCGGAAAGGATGCGGCTGGGAAGCCAGGCTGGCAGACGAGCGGGAGAACACGAGGCTGGCGGCTGAGCACACATGGTTCTCCCGCCAGTTTGGCTGGGAAGCCAGGCGCAGCGCTGCCGTGTGGCTCTGCTCCCACACCGTGTCTTCCCCTCTCCCCAAATCCGATTCCACCCTGCATCCAGGGGGAGTCTTCTCTGTGACAAGCGGGCCTCGGGGTGACCTCTTGGCTCGCCCATGCCAGAAGAAATGCCCCCACTCCCTCCCGTCTCCTCCTCCTGGAGGGGTTGTGCTGGAGTGGTTCCTCGGGCATCCGGTTTTACCTGTCACCCTGGTTTCCTTTGGTTTGGAAACGTCCTGTCCAAGGAAGGCCCAGGCAGGAAACCCTGCTGCCTCTTCATGGCATGGCAGTCTTGGCCTTGCTTTCCCTCTTCGGTGCACAGAGGAGAGTGGCTGGTTCTCCCTGGAGGGAGGAGAACCCTCAAGCAATTTGGGCTGCCTTGACCGGCGTTAATGCTATCCTACACTGCTGTGACCGGATAGTTTAATTGTTGGACCAGGGTGCATCCCCGTACCACGATCAGCCTGAGGACTTCTGAACTCATGGTGGTATTTCTCCTTCCCCACCCCTTTCTCGTTCCAATTACAGAAAGGAGATGAACTCGAAGAAGGAGTGACGAGCGAAGGTAAGCGAGCACACGCGCACGGAGGACGTGCGCCACCTTGCAAGGCCACCGCAAGACCCTGCACATGCTGGGCGGGCCGGAGAAGTTCAGGGAGCCACAGCGGGGTGGGGAATGCGGCCCCCTGGGACCCCCGGCCTTCCTCTTCCGTGGCTCCCAGTCAAGGGCAAGATCTGGGGCAAGAGGGATCGAGGGCTGCACCCCGCGTGGAGCTGCTCCTCAAGTGGAAAAGGAGCTGCCTGGGTTTGCACGAAGAGGGCCTCGGGTTCCGTCCTTGCCACCTTCCCTGAAGAGCTGCTGACGAGGGCGGGTCGCCTCCTCTGAGGGGCTGGGGAGCGGCTGCGAGTCCGAGCGAGGCAGCGCTGCCCTCGCCAGACCCGGCTGCTTTATTGAAAGCGTCTTCACACGGCTCCGCAGCCATGAAGCCGCTCGGAGCGGTCATTAAAACAAGTCATCCCCGCCTGTGGGCTCACAGGCCCAGCGAGGAAGCAGAAGGGGTGAGGTGCGGAAGGGAACTCGGGTCGTTCAAGCAGGGCTGGCGGAAAGGCCGGCCGGCTCCCCACCCTCTCCTCTAGCCTGCACTGGCCTCTGGCCAAAGACGACTCGGTGGGTTCTGGAGCGATGCTTAAATCAGACTGCCACTCCGTCGGGGTTTATCGCCTGGCCTGTTTCCTGGCTTCTCCCCACGGCTGGCCGTTCTGAGTCCACTTGGCAAAACGGGGAGCATTTGCGGAATTTGTGAAGTCCTCAGCTGTGGTGGGTTTGTGTGGAAAGGAGGCCGGGAGGGGCTTGGGGGTGGCCATTCCCTGCCTGGGCTGAGAGAGGAGGCTCCGGGTTCTGCAAAGCATGGGGCAGCCACAGAAAAGCGCTTGCAAATGGCCTGCGAGAGTCCTCGCGCCTCCCAGGTAGCGCCGGGACCCCCAGATTCCAGCCCAAACACCCGCTCTTTGACATTTTTCGAATTTCAGAGTTTGACAAGTTCTTAGAAGAACGCGCCAAAGCTGCTGAACGGATCCCCAACCTGCCCTCGCCGCCTCAGGAGGAGCCCACACCACTGACGACAAACCCGCCCAGCAAAAAGAAGCCTGAGCGCTCGGAGGACGCCCTCTTCGCGCTGTAACGCCCCTCCTGCTGCGCTCCGTGTGTGGAGGGACACGGCCGTGCAGTCGAGCGGTCCTCGTGCTTTCCGGCTCCAACGAGTCCCCGGTCCTTCCTGGGCATCATAGATGGCCTCTCATCTCTCTCGGAAGCGATCCAGCCCCGATCAGCTCCCTTTTGAAAGTTTCTTTCTGCCCAGCCCTGTCACTCCGGCGGCTGTCCTTTCGCACCTGCTTCACTCCACTTTCACGTCCCAGGCTGGGAATGCTCCTTTTCCGTACTGTCTTAAATGCATGGACGCTCTCTCCCCCTGCGCCCCGATACAGAAAGAAACCCATCCGGGCTTTGGTTGAGGTGGATGCCGCGTTCTCCGCCAAGCTGGTCCAAAGCACGCGGACGCTCGGAGAGTCTCGGATAACAGCCGAGCTTGTCTTTGCTCTTGTGGCCTAGGGAGCCCACCCAGCTCTCGCTGCCTCGCTGTTGGTCCAGTGCAAGAGAAACCCTTCCCCTGGCAGGGACCCCTCCAGTCGGAGGTCCAGTGTGTCCCCCTGGGCTTCTGCCCCTCCTCAGGGGCAGGGGTGGGCTGCTTGCCGCCCTTCAGATATTTCCGCCTAGAACTGCAGCTTTCCTTCCCTCGTGCTTTCGGGGGCCTTTTACATTCCCCTCATGTCCCCTCTCAAGGGCCGCCCTTCCCACGGCTTCCTCGCCAGCCTCCTTCCGGGCATCAGCTGCTGAACTGCAAATGCGTCTCGACCGGTTGTCCCTTTGCCAGCGGGCCCGCCTCCCGCCTCCCGGCCCTTCCTTGCCCTCCCATTACCTTGGCTTGTGCTTGCGCTTGTGCTTGCGCTTCGCTTCGAGAAAGAGAAAGAGGTCAGCTATCATCCGGGGGGGTCGAGGGGCGGGGAGGGGGCATCTCATGCTGGTGAGACGTAAACCGCGAGGACCTGGGAATCCCCGTAGGAAGTGTCTCCCCTGTGTGAATGATCTCTAAGCGACACTAAAACAGCCCCCCCAACGGTGGCGACAGGCTGGGGAAGGCTGCACGAAATTCTGGGTGGGGTCCGTTCCGGAGACCTTTCCGCTGCGGCTGAAAATATTTATTGGTGTCCCGACTCAGTGGGGAAGGCTTCTCTGCAGGACCCCCCGCTGAAGTGTGTGTGTGGGGGGGCGTCCTCCGGTGCCCCGCTGGTTCAGAGCAGGTGCGGGAGGCCTTCCTGCTGGATCGGGCCTGTCATCACTGCCTCCACCCCCCCTTTCTTTCCCCAGCCCTTCGATAATGCGTCTGCATGCCGAGGCATCACACAGGGAGACGATGCTCCCCGTGTAAACTATATTCCGTGTGGCAGGTGTGTCCCCATCCCCGTTACCTTATTTTAAAGCATCTGCAGGATACAGATCTGTCCAGGAGAAATAGGTCACAGACTCTGGAATGTATATGGCAATGACTAAGGAAGGGGGGTGGTCCATGGCACGGGCCATCAAGCCTTCCCCCAGGCCAGATCGCCCCCGCGTGCTGGCTGGGCCGGTGGGGTTGGAGCCCCACACGTCCGGAGGGCCACCTCAGGGTGGGAAGGGCAGCTCCCGGCCGAGCCCGGCCACGCAGCCTCCGGAGTCCTTTTCCGTCTCTCTCTCCGTCTGGGGAAGGACGTTGGCTCTCGAGCAAAGAGTTGAGGAGTGGCGCTGTCCTCTTCCCGGGCAGGCCGGGCAGCCACGTTCCCGTCTGCGCCCGCGTGGGAGACCGTTGTCCCTCAGCTCGCCACAGCCCCTTTCTCCCGGCCCCAGCCTCCAGGCCCAGGCGAGCGCCAGACCGGGCAGGCTGTCTCGGGGCAGCCGCGCCCCTCCCCGCCGCTGTGCCGGGCGGGCGGGGGGCAGCGCGAGTGCCCAGCCTGGGCAAGGGGGGACGGAGGAACCGTGGTGGAGCTGGGGAGGCCAGGCCAGCCTCCCCTGCTCCAAGGAGGCCGGCTGGGGCCCAGCACCTCGCTGGCACGCGGCGGGTCCCAGGCAAGAGGAAGCCTTTCCTGAGCTCGCATGGCCGCCCCGTCTGCCTGGATGCGCACTGCGAGGAAGCCCCTCTGCTGCTGGTGCCAGCGGCTCTCCCAGAGCCCCTTAACTGACCAAGAGCACTTGCACACCCTGAATGCGGAGAGATGCCTCGCGACACCCTCCCTGTTGAGTCTCCTGACCAACCGGCCCTTCCAAGGCTGCGCCTCCTGGCGGGTTTTTCCTGGGCGAGGGAGGGGGCAGTGGGAGGAAAGGGCCATGGCGGCCAAGCCGGGCGCGTTCCCCTGCAGTGGCCCGGGCACGTGCGCGTCTCCACCGAGCACCGCGGAACGCAGGTGCCCGATGGGACCCTCCAGCACGCAGTTCGCCTCCGTGCGGCTCTCCTGGGAGACCGCAGGCCAAGCCCCGGCCGAGAGCAGCGCCGCCAAATGCTGGCTTCACGCGCTCCAGAAGGGTTGGCCCAGGCCGGCTTGGAGGGGCACCGGACGGTCCCTGCCACCCTCGGCGGGACGCTGCCCCTCCTGCAGCCTCCCCAGGTACGGCACCTGCAGCAGGAGCAGACGCACCTGAGCAGCTGAGACCTCCGTGAAGCGCCTTGCTTCGAAACGCCCGCCCGTTCCATGCGGTGCTTCCGAAGCTGAGGCAAGCCGAGGTGGTCTGGATCGCTTCGAAGGACGGGCGGTCCTGGGCCGTCTGCCCCACTCCCATCCCCTGCCCCCACCATTCCTCCGTAGGAAGCCGACGTGTCTGCAGGCATCTTCCGTAGTGAGTTTTTAAGTCGCACACGCTCCTTTTCAGCCCCAGCTGCTAACTGCAACTCATCCCCCACCTCCCCACCGTAACCTGTGTCATAGCAGCCTCGGCTGTGTATTTAAAAAGTCTAGGTGTGTCCAGATAAAAAGTGGATAATATTTATTTACTGAAAATATTCATGTTTTTGTTTTCGTTTGCGGGGAGAAGGTTGGAGGGCAGGGAAAGGGAATTGTTTAAAAAATGTAAAAACAGCTATGTATAAATAAGAATTCTTAAATGCCTTTAAAACTGTCTTCTCTCTTTCCTGGCTTCTCTCTTTCCTTAGTAGTGATGGTGTCTGAAACCTGCTGGTTTTTGCATAAAGATGTTACTAATTAAGCTGCCATCACTTAACCCTCATTCCAGAAGTCATCTGCCTGTGTGTGTATGTGCGTGTGCGTGCGTGCGTGTGTGTGTGTCTCTGTACATTTTTTTTTGTCCTTGCATGTGAAAATACTCCAATAAAATATCATCAGTGCAACCTGCAGCGTGATTCACGGCTAGAGCAAGTCTTTTCGCTTCCATGATTCGGTTTGGCTCCGGGATTCCAGGCCCTCGTACGGAAGGCACAACCCTCCAACCTGGCCTGCTTTTAATAGGAAACCATTAGCTGGGAGGGAAAACGAAAGAACAGAGCAATGGGTCCCTTTTGTCTAGAGGACAGTCCTCTGTGGGACGGCTGCAGTGCAGTTCTGGTGTGATGTTACGAACCACTGGCTTTCTCCGGCGGCCTGAACAGACAAGCGGCCAGGCCGCTTGGTTGCTGGCCCTGCACTGCGGCAAGGTGTGTTTCTGGCTAAATTATGCCGGTCACCTGTATGGATGAATTAGCATACGCAAACGTCGTCTAAATCGTTGTCCGTTCTTGTCTTTTTTGGTGATGCATTTGCTGTTTTCTTGCTGATGCAGAGAGAGTTGTTGAACCTGGGCGATCCTGAAGTGCTCATTTCTGTCCTTCCCTGCCCCGTTTTTAAGGACTTCCCCCACCTCTTTAACTGAGCCCGATTTTCTTTCTCCTTTGGGCTTGAGAAGCAGCACTATTCTTCTTCGCAGGGCCGGAGGCACTTTGAAAGCTGGGAGCCTATTTGCGGTGTTCAGGTGGTGCCCACCTTTACGTCTATGAAAGGTGCTCCTGGTGAACGTAAGAATGCAGGAAGCGGCCTGGCACGGAGGCCATGAGTCCACCCAGCCCTGTGCTGTGGCTGCTGCCTGGCGGCTGTGGCTCCCAGTGCTTTTGGCTGGATGCTTTCGCAGCCCCACCTGGAGATGCTGCAGCCGTCAAACCCAGGACCAGGCAGGCATGGGGAGACTCCTGGGCGCCACGGCCCTCCCTGACCAGGAGGTGCCTGCAGCACAGCTGTGCTCTGACAGCTTTTCATTCGCATGAAATTCCCCGAAAATTTGATTCTCTGACCATCCGGGCGGTGTGGCCTTGCCAAACTCTTGTCTGTTTCCAAGCTTCTTCAGCCATCTTTGGAGAAGGAAGGACCCGCGCAGGGTCTTTGGTCGGATGTTATCTGAGATGTGTGTGTGGCAGTGCGAATTTGAGCCCTTTGGGTGCGCATCGAATCGTGGCCACAGCTCTGTTCTCCATCCCTCTACGAATGGCACCTGGTCCATTTCTCGAGGGGAAAAGCCCGTGGGCACCGGCAAAGGTCTGCATTGGCCAGCGTCCTGTTTCCAACCAAGACGCGCTTCCAAGAAGCTCCTTGCCATGGGCATGAAGACAGCCTCTGGTGGTCCAAGATCGCGGGCAGCACGGCTGGGAGGGAGCTGCTGAGCGCCTTCCCTGCTGGTGTGAGCAGAACACTGGATTAGATGGACCCCGGGTCTCACCGGTCTCTTCCTAAGTTCTTATATCCTGTTCAGCCCTCAGGACTCGGAAGATCAGAAGGCACCCACTGTCCATCTCGTCCAGAGATGGAGTTTCTGGCCTCCAGGCATGGCTGGACTGCAACCCCGCCCTCCCTCCCCACTGGCTGTGGCTGATGGGGTTTGCACTCCAGCCACATCCATGCGTTCCCCATTATTGACCTCATCCAGCGCTGTGTGTTCCACGCTGCCCATCCCATCTCTCTAGAACCGCGTTCCCCAACCGGGTGCCTTTGAAGTATTTTTGGACTACAACTCCCATGTTTCTGAGGCTGGCAAGGGTTGTAGTCCTGGCTCCCCAATGCCAGAGGGAAGAGCTGAACATCACGCTGCAGGGTCTGGGGGTGATTTGGGATGCTAGCCTCTGTGCTGTGAACTCTCGAGATATTTTCCAGCAGTTCCGCCTTCTTCACGGCCTTTCTGTGCTAAGAAAAAGGACGGAAGACCAAGGACGGTTAAAACTGGAAGATGACGGCAGGGCTTCTCTCAGATCCTGCGAAGACATGTTGATGACTCAAGCAAAAAGGGAAGCAACTTGGTACCACCAGAATGAAGTAGAATAAGCCGCCCCGAGGCTTTGGCGAATGGGGCGGCACAGAAGTTTACTAACTAACTAAATAATAAATAAATAGAATAAGGCATTTTCCAAAGCGCTGGAAGCTAATTTAATTTGATGACTCTGATTCTAACTGCAGTGGGGGAGAGGAAGGGGAAAAACCTCTCCCTCCATCACACCGAGCAGAATTTCATAAGCCGCTGTCCCGTCATTGCCGCCCCCTCAGCCGCCTTTTTCCAAACGAGAAGCGATGCAAATGCTAGCGACTGTCACGTGTCTGTTAGACCTTCACGCAGCCCTCCCGCCTCATCTCCTGCAACCAAGCCGCGATATTGCCAGGCCTCCTGGGAGACGGCGCCCGGCACCGGCTCCATAATTACACAGCCTGAGGTCTGTGGTGCGTCTCACATTGCTGCCAGAAAGGGCATGAGAGCCAAATGAGGTCACGTCTTCGCTTGTACTCACCTGGGCGCACAGGTGGCCCAACGCGAGCTCCCGGGGCGGCACGGCCTTTTCTCCAGAGCATGGGCGGACTGAACAAGCCGTGCGACGCACGGCGAAGCAGGGGATGAGCGAGGCCCCTCCGGAAGGCAAGCGGGGATGGAGGCGAGCGGCTTTGCCTGTGTAAGGCCACGGCAGATCCGGTCGGGATCAAACCTCACAGCGCCGTACAAGCTCAGAGGTCCAAGGTTGGGACCAGCTGCTGGTTAAGGCAGGGATCTGGGCGCACCTCAGAGGACGTGTCTTTCCACCTCTGCTGGGGTCGCCTTTTAAAGACCGCCCTTCTCTGCCCCCAGTGCCTGTACGCTCAGGGACACTGATGCTCGCGCGTGCTTGTTTTCCAACCCTGCAGTGTCTGCAACGGGGAATTATGTAAGAAAACAGCGTGGCGGACTCCATAGGTTCATGCACAACATCGGAGTGACCGGACCAGGCCAAAGACCCATGGCACGGGCGGGGACCCGGTTCCCTCCAGATGTTGCTGGACTCCGTCGGCCCCGGCCAGCACGGTCACTGGCCAGGAGCGATGGGAGCCACAGCCGGGCGCTGCTTCTGCACTCCGGGCACCTGCTGGATGCCCCTGGGCAGGGCGTGAGGGCAAAGCCGCCTCTTTCAGAAGCCCAGGAAATGCTCTGGCCGCGCAAGCCTCTCTCTGCTCCCCCCCCCCCCCGCAAAGCTGGCAGGGATGCACGATTGTGGCCGGGGTGCCTTGCCTTGCTCCAGGCCCTGCGCTGGTTCGAGGTCCCCCGGGTGAAAGCCGCTCTGGGGTCCCCCGGGTGGCCGCTGCGCAGCTCCCCAGGAGCGCCGGCACCGTGGCCGGCAGGGCCGCTGCACAGCCTTGTTTACTGCTGTTCCCCCAGCGCATCATGTGCCGTGGCCTTTGTTTGCTGGACGGTTCTAGTAAAATACAGAGCCAGCTTCTGTTTGGGAGGGAAGCCGGTCCTGGCACTGAGCGAGCAGAAAACTTTGGGAAGGAAACCAGCCTGGCCCTTGCGAGTTTCCCCCACGGCCGAACCTGCTGTGGGCCAAGCGGCTGCCCTGCAGGCAGTGCCTGGACTCCCCCCGCCTCATCTAGGCCAGCCATCCCCAGCCAGGCCCCTCTGGAGGTGGCGGACTGCAGTCCCCATCATCCCCATTTCCTGGCTGGCTGGGGGTGGAGGGACCTGTAGTCCCAGATTGGGGAAGGCTGGCGTCGAGACCGCAGGGGAACGGGGTGGGAGTGAGCAGGAAGAACCGGCCGCTGCTTCAAGTACACAGTCATGGGCATTTTTCTTCCTGACCAAGCTCCCGGGTTCTGGGCTGACCAGAAATCCAGGAACTTTGCCTTGTCTTCCTGCCTCCAGCCGTCTGTGATGGGGAAAACTGCACCTGTTGAAAATCTGCCTTGAGGCGGCCTGAAAACCAAGTGCCCCCGTGCCATTGTTTGGATGGGTGGGGGATTAACACGGCAAACAGAAGGGGGAGCGGGCCTAGCTCTCCTCAGCACCTCTTGCAAGCCCGTGCTTTAAACAGGGGGTGCTTCCCCTCACAAGCATCTGGGCAAAATCTTGTAGTTTTTTCCAAACTACTTCCTCTAAATTTTCCTGATGGTGACGCCTAACATTCCTGAGCGTTGGCCATGGGAGCCAGCACCAGTGGATCCAGTGCGACACTTCTCAACAGACATGCGCTGGTTTGCATTGTTAATCTCAGCTCCTGGATCTCAAATGTGTACAAAGGAAAAAGCCCTCTGCCCATGTTCAGAGGCACTGTTGCCTACCTACCCTGCCTGCAGGTTGCCTTATGAGAAAAAAGGGCTTAGCCTTGCCTCAAAGGGAGCCTCTAATAATTTAATTTTAATATTTATCTTTAATATTTTAATATTAAAATATTTACTGATGCTCTTTTAATATTTACTGATGCTCTTCTGAATTATCTACCTGCTTCCTGGAAGCGAATGCAGAATGCGCGGCCAGCACAAGCGCTTCTGGCAACGAAGGGTGTGATTCTGCGCACACACAGACAGGGAAACTGTCCAGCGTTCCTACTGGCGGGGGAGACCCCCTGCCCCGCTGAGGCCGCCTTCCTCCCTGCCTTCCCCTTATCCTCGGGGAAGCCTATTCCGAGTTTTGCAGGAGCTCCATATTGTCGAAGCTGGGAGACCATGCACAGCTCCTGCACCATGCGCAGCTCCTGCAAAGCTCAGGAGAAAAGCCGCAGTGGATAAGAAGCCCCGAGACCCAGGCGCTGCCTCCCGCCTTGTATTTGCATGCATTGAAGCAGGGCTATTCCAAGCCACGAAGCCACGTTTTCTTTCTTTCCCTCCTGCGCCTTTCTCGTCTTTTGGGGAAATGTTGCTATAATAAATTCACATGTAATCGCCCTGCTTGCTCCCCGTCCAAACCCGCGCGGCTCCTTTAAATGCTAGCTCCGCCCCCAGAGTCGGCTGTAAGTGAAGTGCGTGGTTCCACGTGACTTCATCAGCCTCCCTCTCCACGTGGAGGCTGGAGATCCCCGCCCCCATGATGTAATCCTAGAGCCTGAGCGGTGACGCGAAATCACTCCACTGCGGAGCCGCGCTCCCATTGGCTGATCCGGCTGGTACTACGGGCGGTGTTTCCCCGCTGCTCAACCAAACTTCCTCGCGGGGGCATCCCCGCTTTGGCCGCAGCTGATTGGCTCTGCGGCTCCCGGGTCCCGCCCAGGAGGATTAACCCCTTCCCCCCTTCATGCTTAGATGAGGCTCTGCGTTTCTTCAGAAGGCCCCGCCCCTGGAGTGGGCGGGCCTGTTGTGCAGCCGCAAAACGTCCCTGCAAGTTGGTGCACTGGATGTGGATGATTCAGAAAGGGAGAGAGGAAGGCTGGCCAAAAGACGTTCAGGTGCACATAGGTTTCCCCCTGGAAAAATAGTATCCCTGCATATAGAAAAGTAGCCAGGGAGGGAGCTCTTCCTGAGATGCTACCTTTCTAAGTGCAGGGCCGTTGCTGTTATTACCATCATCAATTGCTGCTATCGGCATAATTTTGTATGGAGCAGGATTTGGTCACATCGGGCCCCACCTGCATGCCAGGTGACCATCTGGCATTTGGTCTTCAGCAAAGACTTTGCAGAGAGAGACTGCCTCTGAATGTTTGATTCATTCCGTAGACTAACTGCAAACCTTCCCCCTGGGCAATCCTCATGTAGCTAAAGCAATGCCACCCATGTGCAAGCGAGGATGGTGTCAGCTGGCCTGGAGGGAGTCTTCGGATTTGCAGTGTGCTTAGAAAATAAGACCTGGACTGGGAAATAAACTGACAGATAGTCCAAGGATTAAGCATGCTAAATGAGGAAGGAATTTCACCTTTTTTATCTTCTCGAAACTGCTTCTGCACCGCTTAAACACGAGACAAGTCAGACCTTGAAAAATACTATGTCAACAATGGTGAGGAGGTATTGTGGTCAATTGCAAATCAGGGGAAGCCCATGAGCCACAGTTTCAAGAAATGCTTGGAGCTTGGCCTGGTTTCTGCTAGCAAAAAGCAACAGCTGCTTATGTGCCATTACCCAGCAATAGGCACTTCCCTGGAAGGTGTCAGTACTGAGGGGAGGAAGTTGGGGAAGGCAATAGACTGGTGGATATGGCTGGTATGGAATGGCGTATCTTGGAATAGGGCCAGGCTGGCTGGAATGCTGAATAAATGCTTATGCAAGGCATCCCTGTTTAAAGCTCTTGGCCCCGATGTCGGTTGATTTTCTCATTCAGACAGTTTACTTCGTGATGTGGTTGACCAGAGTTGCAGTAAATAAAATAATTTATATTTACTTTTCTTTGATAAGGACTGCATAGGTGGAAGGTGAAGTCAGGAAGATAAGCCCTTTGGCGCTGGCTGCTTCATGGCTCAATGGAATCGCCATTTAAAAAGCGGTGGGAAGGCCCCAGGTTTTGCTTGGCTTGTTTTGAAACACTTCTTGGTGACTGCAGGAGGGGGGCTGCATCTTATCTGCATGACAGGTTGCCTCCGAGTCTTTTCTTGCTTCTCCCGTTGTTTGAGCCTGTTGTTTGCACCTCGCACAGGTTAACGAGGAGACAGAAAGCAAGGAGCAACCATTCATCCACTAGCGTCTGCTTCCCTCCCATTTTTCTCTTGCAACCAAGCAGGTGTCCTGTTTGCTAGAGGATAGCTTTGGAGTGATCCAGTAAACCCAGATCCCTTCCCTCTCGGGCAACTGAGACCCGGGTGGTCAAGTGGGAGGGCTTTTGGCACCCCCGAAAGGATGATCGCAAGAAAGAGAAGTGCATTTCCGCGTGGCGTTAAAAGGTTTTCATCTTCTGCCATGAGCACTGATCTGCTGGTCGTTTTGCATTTTGAGTTTTGGAGCTGTTGACTGTGCTCTTTTCTTGTGTGATGATCGTGGAAGTGTCATTAGCCTGTTCCAAAATTGTACTGTAAACTGTTCTGAGACCGGGACGATGCTCGGTGTTGGTCACCAGATGAAGGCCGTGGCCGTCTTGTTGGATGACCCGCTACCGTGCCCAGCTCGCTCTGTGTGCGCGTGTTCTAATTACTTTAAAACAGTAATTTTTTAACGCGCTGGTGACTTCCCACCTTGACTTCTGTAATGCGCTTTATGTGGGGCTACCCTTGAAGACGGTCCGGATACTTCAATTGGTTCAAAATAGAGCTACCAGGCTGCTGACAGGGACGGGGCGTTATGTTCACATGACTCCAGTCCTCCGTCAGCTTCATTGGCTTCCCATTGAAGTCCGGGCTCAATTCAAGGTGTTGGTGATGACCTATAAAGCCCTAAACGGCTTGGGTCCTGGTTACCTGAAGGAGTGCTTGCATCCATATATGCCCGGCCGCCCCTTGAGATCTGCGGGAGAGGCCCTTCTCCAGGAACCCTCCGTGAAGGACATTAGGAGGGTAGGTACTCGGAGGAGGGCTTTCTCTGCAGTGGCGCCCAATCTATGGAATGCGCTCCCCAGAGAGGTCCGCCTGGCGCCGTCGTTATTTGATTTTCGGCGCCAGGCGAAGACCTTTTTATTTAAGCGTCATTTTAATTGTTAACGATATTTGCTTATTTATCTGGCCAGGGTGACTTCTTTTATATTGTTATTTATTTTATATTGCTAATTTTATCTTGTTATTTTTGCATTTTATTGTATTTTATTTTGTGTTGTGAGCCGCCCCAAGGCTTTGGCAAGGGGCGGCACAGAAATGTTTTAATAAATAAATAAAGTAACTGCAGTGACTTTGGTGAGACCAAAGGCCCCTGGAAAAACAGGCAGGCCGTGCGTATTCCCCCTTTTGGCTGCAAATCTGGAGGCTTCCAAGGCTGCAGGGACAGCTCGAAACCCCTGGCTGCCCGGCCTTCTCTGCCGCTCGGTGCCCGGGACTTGCACGGCAGGCAGCGATCGGCCGGGGTCCGGCTTCACCTGTTGGACTGCCTTTTCCGCCCGCAGCCTGGAAGCGCCTGCCCTGCTTCGAGCGCCGGCCCGCAAGCCCTTCGCGCGGAGCCCCTTCCCCGGAGGGGAGGCCCTGGCGCGCCCCGCGCCCCGCAATCGCGCCGCGCAATTGCGCCGAGACGCAGCCAGGCTGTCATCCGGCTCGCCTCCCCGGGAGGGCGCGGAGCCGCCAATCCAGGCGGCCGGGGAGGGCCGGGCGGCGCCCCTCCCACATCCTCCGCCGCGGGTCTGAGCCGCCGCTCCCGCCGCCCCGCTCTTTCCCCGCTGGTCCAGCCATGGGCGCCGGCGCCGGGGCGCGGAGGGGCGCCTCCAGCCCGTGAGTCTCGCCGCGAGAGTCCGCGGCTCGCCGCCGCCTGCAAGGCCCCCGCCCAGCGGCGCACAGGGCGCCCCGCAGCCCGCTTCCTCCGGCCGCCCCAGGCCGTTACCTGCCCGACAGGTCGGGGGTCTCCAGAGGGGCTGCGCCGCCGCCGAGGCGGCCGGGCGGGACCGGCGCGATGAGCAGCCGGCCCTTCGAAGAGGCGTCCCTTGACAGCCTGGATCTCTCGCTGAGCCTCCACGAGTCCAGCGAAATCGACTCGGCGCTCCTGAGCGACATCGACGGTGGGTGCCCGGGGGCCGGGGGGGGGGGGGCGCGGCGCGGCGCTTCCCCCGGCGCGGGTGCAGGGGAGGGAGCCCGGGGGAAAGAAGGCGCTTCCTTGCGCCGAAGGGAACGGGTGGCTTAGAGAGTTGCCGTGGGCTGTCACAGGGGCGAGGGGGGGGGCGGGAGGCCACTCTCGATGCAACGCATAAAGACCGCGCGCGCGTGTGTGCACGTGTGTGTGTGTACATACACGTGTGCGTTTAATTTCCACACGCACCTTGGCTCTCGCGCTGCCGGGGTCCGTGCGCGCAGCCAAGCACGGGCAGTCGCCTCCTTCCCACGCGCGAGCGGGGTCATCTCGGAGCAACTGGCCCGAGACGCTGGGGACGGGGGCCTGGCTGGGCCCGGGGAGGGGCGGCGGAAATATCCGTGCCCGGGCTGCGGGCAACGGGTGCGGGGTCAGGTTTTGGAAGCACCGGGTCGGGCGGCAGGACGCGCTTCGCGGGAGAGGTGGAAGTTGTGGCGACTCTCTCCGCGCGTCTCGGGGCGCCCTGCTGCTGGCGGCGCCCTCTCTCCAAAGGCGAGGGGCTTGCGGGTCGCCGGAGGGGGCCGTGGGGGCTTCTCCCGCCCTCCCCTCCCGCCATGTGCTTCCCTGCTGCCAGTGCGCAAAACTTTGGGATGCGCGCGCGGTGATTCGGGGGCAGGCGGCGGAGAAGCGCGAGTTCTGGAGCGAGGCTGTTGTTGTGAGGACAATCTGGCGTGTTCCCGAAGCCCTGGCAAGCGGCCGGGGACCACTTCTGTGCTCCGGCCCCGCCCACCCCTTCCCTGGGTCTTCGTGCGCGTGTGTGTATGCGCGTGTGCATGTGGGGAGAGGGGCTGACGTCACAGGTCGGGTTACTGTCGGTCATTCGCTCCGGCGGAAAGGAGTTCAGCGCCTGCCTTACGCAGAGCCGCGGAGGCCTGCCCGGGGTGCCGCCGGCGCCCGGCGGGGGTGCTGCTCGCCTCCTGCCGCCGTCCGGCCCCCAGCAGTGCCCCGCCCGTGCAGGAGGCAGCCGTGGCAGCGCCAGTGGCTGGGTTTGGCCCCAAGTGCCCCCACTGTGTGCAAAGCAAGCCCCTCCCCAAGCGGTGGGCAGCCTAAAATTTGACATGGGGGAGTGGGGAATGGCAGAGGGAGGGCGGGGGGGATATGGGAATAGGCTTGTTTCAGCTGCGCACACCTAAATTTGGTGACTGTAATGTCACTCGGGCTGCTTCCAGATATTTTGGGCCAGCACTCCGATCTCTTTGTCTGGGTGGAATTGCAGCCCGAAACCTTTCAGGAGCACCTCGTCTGCCAGCCCTTGAGCCAGGTTTGGCAATGCTGCACACACACACACACCTTTAGAGAAAAGAATCGCTCCATCTTCCTTCTATTAGGATGCTCAGGAGAACATGCGGGGCGGACTCTGGCACCTTTTAAATTTTATTTATTTAGTTAATTTCCAATTTACATCCTGCCTTTCTCCTACAAAGGGCTCAACGGAGCTTACATCTCCTCCATCTTATCCCCACAACAACAACCCTGTGAGGTAGGTTGGGCTGAGAGTCTGTGACTGGCCCAAAGTCACCCAGTGGGCCCCATGGCCGAGCGGGGGCTCGAACCCGGACCACCTGAGTCCCAGGCCCATGCTCGTAACCACTACGCCACACTGGCTCTCAGGTAAATATACCTGTTTTTTGGAGGGGCCGAGTCTCAAGCTCTGCTTTCTCCGCTGGTCGAAAAGGCAGAGGAGATCTGCCAATGTCTTTTTATCCTGTGCACCCTTTTATTTTGAGGCGCAAGACTTGTACCCCGCTTTACAACTTGGGTTTCCCAGTTGGCTAGCGGTGTGCGTCAACACGCAGCAGAAGCCATGAAAGTGCTCGACATATTGGGAGCCGAATGACATCAGTGTGAAAAGGGCCACAGACCCAGGGTGCTGCCTTCCATCAAAGTGGCCGTCAGGGCTGCAAGGTGACCGGGGCAGGAGAGGACGCCTCATCCATGGCGCTACCGTGAGAATAAACTGGTCCTTCCCGGCACCACAAAGCTGGTAAAGCCGGAGAAGGTGGAGTGCGTCTTGTTGCGATGTCCCCAGGGCTGTAGGTTTATGCCTGGCAGCGTGGGAGGTCAGCCTCCCCCCGCCCCCGCTGGGGTTAGAGGGCTTGTTCCCACATGCATCCTGACCTGGAGCTGGGCTCGGCCTCACCCACCCCCCCACCCCGCTTCAGGACCCATGTCTGCTCCCAGACCCTTGGTGCCTCGTGATATCGAGTGCCACCATGTTTCCTGTCGATGTTAGGTTTCATAGTGTGCTCGCGGAGTCTTAGGGCGCGCAGCATCCCAAAAGAGTGCTGTTTTCTGCTTCATCATGTAGCGCAAGATAGCCTGCAGGAAAGCAGTTCCCAGGGACAGGATCTGGGGGAGGAGACCTGGTGGTGATGGAATGATCCCCCACCCTGGGGCCTTCCGGACATAATGGAGAACAACCCCGTCGACAAAACCTCAAGAGAACCAACCGGGGTCTTCCCACCTCTCCCAAATATTCAGTGGCCCCAAATAACCAGTGGCTTTTTGTGGGTGCCAGTGGAGGAGCTGCCCGCCTTGCTGCAGTTCTTGCTGCGGGCAGGCTGCGTGCAGCCGGGGGGGGCATGGGCTCCCCTTCTCGGCGATGAGGCTGGAGAGCTGCCGGGACGGACGCCTGGGGGGACGGGAGCCTCTGCCGGGCTCCGCGCAGGCACCCGGAGGGCCTCTGCTCCGTGCCTGAGCCCTGGCCACTGATGGCGACTCTTAACACCAGTTCCGCCTCCCCACTGCAGTCCCACATGGTGTGTCTTCAGGGCATTGCGAATCAGGCCCAACCGCCCAGCGTGGTGTCTGTGGAGTGTGAGGATCGGGGCCAGCAGCCCCTGCTGGGGTGCCGGAGCTCTGTGGGCTACCTTCATACAAGCATCCAACCTCGGACCAATCGCTTTGCTCTGTTAATTTTTTTTTTTAAAATGGTTATATACATGTTGGGTGTGCCAAAGCGTCACACGCGTCCTCTCTGACATTTTTACAACAGTCCTGCGGGGAAGGCCGGTGCTGAATCACTGTGTGTGTTCCGTACAGCCCCTCCTTTCGCACGGGGCAGAGTGAAACTGCGGATTCGCTTTCACGAGTAGGAGAGATGCCCACCAAGGGGACTGGACGAGGCCCTGAAGGAGAAGGCTGAGCGATGGCTGCCTCCCCTTGCGGGAGAACACGGGTTGGGGGGGGGTCCTTTCACACCCTACATGTGACCCGAGGAAGCTGCACCTGGATTCTCTCCCCTCATTCAGCGGCGTGTGGGTTTAGCCTGAACCCACGCCTCCCGCCGAGGGGGTGTGTGCCTCTGGGGAGGCGCAGAGGGGGCTGCCGGGGGCCATGTGCAGGCCGCTGGGGTTTGGCATGTGGATGTTGCGAACGGCCGGTCGGGGAAGCACACCACACCACTGTCATCCCAAGAAGGTAACCGGGAGTCACCTGCTCGTGTCCCAGGCGTGGACTTTGGCATGGGCAGAGGGCGCGTCTCAAGATGGGAAGCGCCTGGAGCCACATGGCTGGGCTGTTTGGGTGCCCCCGCCCCTTTCTGTGCCTGTGTTCCTGTCGCCTGTTCGCCTGCCTCTTGCAGTGCGGCCGTTTTCTGTCTTCTTTGCCTTCCCTTCCTTAGAAACCGCCGACTGTTTTGTTTCTTTCCTGATGCAAGTTGCACCATTGCAGGGGTCCTGCAACCGCAAGGGCTTGGACCAGAGGGCCTTCGAAGCCCCTTCCAACGCTACGATTCTATGATTCAGCTGGGTGAGAGTCAGGCGTTCCTTCTCCCAGCTTTGGGTAGTTCTCCAGGAAAATGCGGCACCTCCTGGCCCGGCCTCTGGGTGAGATTTCCCACCCCAGTTTACCCGTCTACAGTGGACTCTTAATCATGACCACAGGTCTAACTTGTTCCCAGTTTGGTTTCTTCTCGGACATAGGAACTGTGGCACATTCGCCTAGCCTTGTTCCCCCATCCTGGCAGCCTCCAGAGGGGCCAGACTACACCTCCCATCATCCCAGCCAGGCTGGATGGAGGACAATGGATGCTGGAGCCCGGCACATCGGGAGGCCCCCGGATGGGAGGAGAAGGCTGCGTTGCTTTGCCCTTTGTGACGGCGTGTTGGAACCAGTGTAGCATCGCCGTTCCAAATCCAAGATGCATCCGAATCCAACGTCTTGGGTGCCACACCAGTACAATTTATTTCTGGAAGCTGCAAATGCTTTTACGCCCTGTTTTGGTTACACAGAAGTCTGGTTTGCTGTCTGTTCTTCCCGCTCCGCATGTTGTGATGCTGGTCGATTTCCCAAGCGGATTGCAGTTCCTGGGTGGAGTTGCCACCTCTTTTTAACCCACCCTGCACCTCTGCCCTGAAGAGCGCCTTCACTTGCAGGGGCTGCTGGTGGGCTGCAGCGCCCCAGGTGTTCTTTCTGCCCGGATGTGTCCGGCTGGAGCACCCAAGCGAGCGGTGCAGCTCTTGCGTCGAAAGCTTCCCAGGTTTTTTCTTTTCCTGGGAAGGAAAGCACAGAAGAGCTACAGCGGAGGTTGCCGCGTTCTGGACCCCCCTGTAGAGTTCTGGGAAGGAGGCAGCGGGAATACCGCTGCCTCCTTTTATATTGTTATTTCTTGTATTTTAATTTTATGTTGTGAGCTGCCCCGAGGCTTCAGCGAATGGGGCGGCATAGAAATGTTTTAATAAATAAATAATACCGAACCCAAGTCTCAGCTGGGATCACCCCAAAGAGGTGAATTTCTTTCCGGTTATTTGGCTCCCTGTGGGGGCCAGTCCACTTCGCATCAGGATTGTATCAGCCAATGAGATTAAAAGCAGAGGAGCAGACGAGGGTGGCTTTTTCCTGATCATTTGGCACCCTTGTGCAAGCCTAAAGTGAAGGTTTGCCACCGAGAAGAGAACTCTCGTCTCGTAATCGGGCTAGAACCGTTTACGGGCGCTTCTAATGTCTCTGCGCCAAGGATGAGATGATGACCTGGAGCACTGGATGCTGCTCCTTGCGCATCGTGTCGAAGCCATCGGGAAAGCGGACCCACGAGCCACGAGCCAGCAGGGAGCAGAGGGAGGGAACCGCGCCGCGTCTTTGCGCGGGTTAATGGCGCGGCTGACCTAGAGTAACCCCGCCGGCGCCTCCGCGGGGAAGGGGTTAACTCGGACGCCCGGCAGTAACCCTGGGCGCCATTCACCTTGGAGGCTGCAGCAGCTGGGCCGGCCCTGATTGGCCGGGCGGGATCACCTCATGCTAAATCCCGATTCACAATTCCACCCTCTTTCCCGCAGACTGCTGGGAGGGGGGTGGGGAGGGTGCCCGGGAGGGAGCAAAAACCAACAACAGCAAAGCCAAAACACACCCTCCCGCCTGGAGTTGCGCCTTCCCCGCATCAGGAGTGTCAGCCAGCCGCCCGCCCATCCCCAGCCAGCCCTCCTCCCTCCAGGGCCAGCGCTGGTTCCCCTGGTGGTGCAGCGCCTTTGGGCCCCTGGCTTGGACCGCACCCTTGAGGGTTCCCCCCATTAGGGCACAATTTCATTTCCGGACAGGCAGTTCCCAGCCCACCTGGCTGCTTTCTGTGCCCCTCCTGGGAATGCCTCCGCCCCGGCTCCCGAGGGTGCCGATTGCGAACTCCCTTTGATTTTTAAGGGGTGTAAGCAGCCAGGCCTGGCTAAGGCCTTGATCCGAATGGGTCAGTTGGAATTCAAGGTTGGCTAACGTTCTCTCTGCAAGAGGGGTTTGAGTTTTCCAAATAATGCTGTCTCAGTTGGCGGCTGGCAGCGATCTGGGGAACCTTTGAAGAGAAGGAAAATGCAGTGGGTTGTGCTGGCATTCCGTTTTTGAATATCTGGGGAATGCTTTCCGTCGGAGCAAAATGCAGCAGGTTTTGAAAGTTCGCACGTTTGCAGTGAAACAAGATTCGGCTTTTGGCAGAGTTCACAAACTTCATGAACCTAAATTGAATGTGCAGAAGGGATGAGATCAGTTGGTTTATCAGTATGACAGAGGACCACCTCTATCTGGGCAGCGTGGACATACCCAGAGAATCAGAGAAGGCACATTAGATTAATTTCCTGGGTAGATTGGACAACGGAGCCTTGCAAAATGCATATTTTTCAGCCTTGGGAGAGATGCCCAAATCCATGGTGTGTGGGGTTCCAGTCTTGCTCCTTCACAAATCCTTGTGGAGTCACACCGATGTTTGTGGGTTCTTCTGGAGAAATTTCTAGCCACCCTGGTGGAGATCGCAGATTGAGAATCACCAACATTTCTGGAACCAAGTTTCTTGTCTGTATAACGGGCTCACCCATGAAACATCCTCAGACCTCTTCCTCGGAGTGCTCCACCAAGCTGGGGGCCGCCACAGACCACAGGTCTTCCCAGTTGGGACACCTGGTTGAGGAAGCTTGCCAGGTGCCTACTCTGTGGTCTTTTGCTGCCAGTGGGAAACCTTTATTTTCCTGGTTTTTGTAATCCGTCTAATTTTTAAATGTTTTCTGCTTTTCGCGCTTTGGAGCCCGGCTGGCTTTTCTCCTGTCTGTGTTTCTTTAAAAAATTGAGTAGTACAGAAATGTCATGAATGAATAAAATAAGTGGAAGGTGAGTGGATATGGGCAAAGCATGCCGAAAGCTGCGTGTTGCTGTCCGTCGCTTGATGCCAGCGTTTCATAGAGCACAGGAAGCCGCTCATGTCGGGTCACATCGCTGGCCTGGCTCGCCCCGTGGAAGTGAGGCTGCCCGCAGAAGCTGGCGTGAGCGTGGCTGAGCCCGGCGGAATGTCTGCTTGCCACGTGGTCTCTGGGGACCACGTGTGGAAATCGATCGGCCGATGGGAACAAGGTGTCCCGACAACAAGGCCCCGGGAAGAGGTGCCAGCTGTCCCTCCCCGGGACTGACTGCGCTTCCAGGAAGGTCTCTGAGCCCTCCAGACTTGGAGGACCGGACCTGGATCCAGATCTGGATTCCCTGCTCCCAGATGGAAGCGCGAGGTGCGGCACCCTGTGCACGGGGTCGGGGGCTCCGTGTGGCGCTCACCGCCGCTCCGTTGTGTCTCCGCAGATATGCTCCAGTTCATCACCAATGAGGAGCAGGACTTCCCCAGCCTGCTGGATGCGCCGTTTGGCCCCAGCCTCACCCCGGATCCCAACCCGCATGGGCCCAGCTTGTTCAGTGGCTACCCGGGGGCAAACAATCCGCCTCCCTCTGGCGTGTTCCAGCTGCCGGCGCCACCCGCACCCAGTTTCCAGTCCCTGCCGGTGGCCAGCCAGAGCAGCAATCCGACTCCGATGGACATCAAGGAAGAAGAGTCTGCGGCCAGCACTGTCGCCCAGCCTCAAGGCCAGCTCCTCGCGGGCAGAGTGACCACGCCGAGCTTTGTCCCCACACCCCAGAGCCCGTTCCCAGCACAGCCGTTGGTGGGCTTCCCGAGTCAGAATGGGATTTCCGGTGAGGCACTGCGATGGATTGGGCTTGGCGTGTGACCGGGAAAGGCAGTCCTCCTTTGAAGACAGCCGCATCCATAGCAAAGGGCAGCGAAGTATTTCGCCCGGGGTGGGTCACTTTGAGGGTGTTGGGGGGCACCCAGAGTCCCTCCCCTCTCAGGCCTCCCTCTGCTGGGAGAATGGAAAAGGCCGATTCCTTTAAATGGCCCTGCAGGGTCCTGGAAGGGGCCAGAGTTAGCGCATGTGGGAGCACAGGTGTGCCCGGGGCTCTGTGGCAGGGACGGCCCGCCGAGGGCACAGATGTTCAGACTGGGTTGACGTGGTCATGCTGGGAATGGGAAGCTGTTCTTTCCTGCCTCAACACGCATGGCTGTTGAGGGTTTCAAACGCCTCGCTTCTCCCGCCATCCCGGAATTGGCAACCTATTCGGGTGTCGTGAAGTGAAGAGGTGCTCCCAAAAGGGACGGGGAGCCATGAGCATCCGCTGGGTGCCTTCCCGTTCGTTTCCAGCTTTCGCACCTGTCGGCTTGGTTTCTTTGGAGGTTGTGGCACACGGAACCTGGCTGGGTGCAGTTCCCGGCACGGCACCGAAAAGGGGATTTTGTAGAATAGGGAAAGGTGCAGGAACGGGAAGCCTTTGGGATCCACCTGCTTGTTCCATGCCTCCAGCCCCAGTCCCGCAGATGAGGGGGGAGCCGGAGACGCCGTGGCCTCCAGGCTGTCTGCTTGCCGGGGAAGCAGAGATGGGAATGAGAGGAGCCGGTGGCAGTGGTGGGGAGACAGCCGCCCCCCTGAGGGAGGGGCCCGGAGCCGTCTCGCCCCCGGCCTTCGAAGAGCCCTAATGCAGCGCCGCTGCCCTTTCCGTGTTCCGTTTTCCCTCAGCACCCCTGCCAGCGGCGCAGCCGCCGCCACTGCCAGCCCTCCCCGCCGCCGTGCCCCAGCCCGTGGCGATGCAGGCCCCTGTCCGGGACCTGGCCCCCCCGCAGCTCCTGGCCCCCGGCGCCCCCCAGGTCGTCCCGCCGCAGATCCAGCAAGTGCCGGTGAGTGGGGCAGCGGGTGGGCGCCTGCCGGTTGGCGAGCCGGTCTCCGGCCGGCCTTTCGGCTCACCCCGTCCCTGCCGCGCAGGTGCTGCTCCAGCCTCACTTCATCAAGGCTGACTCCCTGCTGCTGACGACCGTCTCCAGGGCCAAGACCTCTCTGGCCACCACGGCCGCCATCCAGTCCGCGCCCCTGCAGGTGCCGGTAAGGCTTCGTTCTCCCCGTTCGAGGAAGCAGCTCTCTGGAAGGAGACGCGCATCCCGGGGCTCCCCCGGCTTGGATGTGGTGTGGAGGTGGAACTGATGCTCGCAGGGACGCCGCGCTGGCGCAGTGCATTAGCAGGCGTGTCCTCAGCCCGCCCTTCTGGTCTGGGTCTGGTTCTGGTTCGGCAGCCATCCCCACAGCAGCCGCGGGTGAACGGACTCCTCTGAGCAACAGTGCCTGGCTCCCCCTGCTTTCGCTCAGTCTCGAGCGGGCAACGGATTTTGTGCAAATCAAAATCGAAGTTTGCGCAACCCTGTTTGTGAGCAAATTCCCCCGGATGCACAAGCCCCCACAAGCATGTCTTGTCATGCCTTGCCCTGTGGGGGAAATCGACGTTTTTGGTCGGCGTGCTGTTATTTTTCATTGTTTTCTGCCACTGCATTTGCAGAAACTGATGGAAAATGTCAGAAAGGACCTGCGAGTTGGAAAAAGCTGTTCAGTGTCAGGATCCATGGGTCAGAGTCTTGGAAATTCAAAGCCGTCTGGTTTTCTTGTGGTTTCTCTGACATCTCTGATGGAGAGTCACAAGCTTTATGGAAAACCGGCTCTTGATGGAGATGAAAACTGCCAGAACTGGCTGGATGATAGGGCTCCACATTGCTGCCTATGCTTTGGGGCTTTGCCTGGGGGCATGGATAGGGGGCCGGTCTGGCTGGGGGGCTGCAGGGCAACATCGTCCGTCTCTGCACTGGGTTGTTGCCTTCTTCTGCATGGCTTGACATGCAAGGGGGACGGTGCTTTGCCGGGGAGCCGCTTGGCTTTGGAAAGCCCCGGGCTGAGCTCTGCAGGGAGGGAGCCGGTGGCCGGCGATGGGAAGGACTCTGCCGGAGACCTGGAGCGCTGCCGGTTGGGCGAGGCAGCTCTGGGCTAGTGGGCGCTCGGCCGGACGTGCCCCGAGGCGAGCGCCTGTGTTCCTGCTGAGCTCCTGTGCCTGGTGGGGGCTCGCCAAAGCCCCCGATGCAGCCAAGCCAGCCAGCCTGGCCCCTTCCAGGACGGGCCTCTTGCTCCGCGCACAATTTCATCCCTGAGCCCCAGTTTCACATGTTCAGGCACACTTTTCCACTGTGAACTTGAAAGCCCTGCTCTTCCCTAGACACGCTTTCAGGAGAGTGGTGAGGCGTGTTTCTAGTCCCTATGCGTGCAGAGACAGATGTGCGCCCAGAGTGCAGGCACCCGCATGCCTCCCTGCGCCCGGACGAGGCCAGGCTTGTCTTCCCCTTTGCATGTGGCGGCGAGCGCGCTCCCTTCTCCTCCCCGCAGGCACTGGTGAGCAGCGGGACGTTCCTGGCCACCGTGCCGGTGATGGTGGACACCGACAAACTGCCCATCAACCGCCTGGCCGCCAGCAAGCAGCCGGCCAGCCAGAGCAAGGGCGAGAAGCGCACGGCGCACAACGCCATCGAGAAGCGGTACCGCTCCTCCATCAACGACAAGATCTCCGAGCTCAAGGTCCTGGTGGTGGGCACGGAAGCCAAGGTGCGCGTGGCCCTCGAGGCCCCGGGCTCAGTCCTGGAGGGGAGGGGCTTGTGCCGCCACCTCCTGCCTGCATGGGGAGCCTGCCCCATTTTCTGTGTGGGGGAGAAGCTCTGCAGGCTACGGATTTTGGCGCCCCCTGGGACTGCGCTTTCGGGGTGGCTCGGAGGGGGTAGACCTCCCTGCTCCTTGCCAGGGGCCTCGCACGGAAGAACCTTCCCCGGATCGGGACTGTCGTGGGTGAGGATGGGTGGAAGCGGCGCTGTGGGGACCGGCACGCCACTCTGCACCCCGAAACCAAAACGTGGGCTCTCCTCTCTTGGCAGCTGAACAAGTCGGCCATCTTGCGGAAGGCCATCGACCACATCCGCTTCCTGAAGCAGGCCAACCAGAAGCTGAAGGCCGAGAACCTGGCGCTCAAGATGGCTTCCCAGAAGGACAGTGAGTCTCGCCCCTTGGCTCCCCTCAGCTCCGGAACCCGCGGCTGGGCCAGCCGGGAGGGAAGATCTCGGAGGCTGCGGGGCCTGGCCGCAGCCTTTCCGCCCGCGGCCCCGGCAAATGGTGTGCGCGAGCGCCGGATCTTCCTGGATTGGCCGTTTGCGCTGCTGCCCAGCGATCGGTGGACGTGGGCAGAGACACTTGCTTGAAAGGAGCCCGGCTCTTGCCTTCGTCCTGCTCTTCATGCCAGCCGGCTCCCGACTCGTGCGGGGAAGGGATGCGTGGTCGCTTCGGCTCACTAAACGTGCACGCAGGTGCAGGCACGATCCCGGGGGCGAGGACAGCTGCTTTGCCGAAAAGGCTGGCAAAACCTCACCTGTGCGCTTGCTTTAGGTGGGCCAGATGTCCCTCTCTGGTTTTGTGCAAACCGAAAACGAGGGCACATTTTAAAAATGGCTCGTCCCATTTTTCCAGCGCTGTTCGTGCACGCGTGAGGACTCGTGGCTTTGCTCAGCTCTCGTTGGCTGGCTGACGCTTTTCTGCATTTTTCCATTTCATGGAAAATGAACATCAAGAGTGGGAACGCAAATCGGGGCAACCCGAAGCTGTTTGGAGAGTGCGCCGGGTGCCTCCCCCGCGGTCCACCTTGCAACTTTCCTGTGTTTTGCAGAGACCCTGAAGGACCTGGTAGCCCCCTCCGGTGGGAACGCCGAGGAGCCGGCGGACGGGATCAAGCTGATGGCGGCCCTGACACCGCCCCCATCCGACGCGGGCTCCCCTTCGTTCAGCAGCCCCCTCTCCGTCAGCGGGGCCAGCGGAAGCGACTCGGAGCCCGACAGCCCCCTCTGTGAGGAGGCCAAGGTGCGGCTTTGGGGGGGTGAGGGCGGGATCTCTCAGTCACCCTGTTTCCTTCCCAACGAGGACCAGCAGTTAGTTTCTTTGCAGCATGACAGGGTGTCCCGTGGGAACCTGGACTTCCCCGGCTTTGCAGTTTGAGATCTCCCCAGAGAGGTCCACCTGGCCCCCAGAGAGGTCCGCCTGGCGCCGTCGTTATTTGTTTTTCGGCGCCAGGCGAAGACCTTTTTATTTAAGCGTCATTTTAATTGTTAATATTATTTGCTTATTTTATCTGGCCAGGGCGACTTATTTTATATTGTTATTTTTTGTATTTTAACTTTATGTTGTGAGCCACCCCGAGGCTTCGGTGAATGGGGCAGCATAGAAATATTTTAATATATATATATATATATATATGGTCTCTTGAGCCACCCCGAGGTTTCGGTGAATGGGGCGGCATAGAAATGTTTTAATATATATGGTCTCCTCCAGGGGAAGCAGGCGTGCCAGGCGCTGCCCCCGGGCAGCCTGGGGATGCTGGACCGGTCCCGCATGGCGCTGTGTGCCTTTGTCTTCCTCTGCCTCTCCTTCAACCCGCTCTCCGCCCTGCTGCGGGGGCTCGGCTCCTCCGGCGCCCCCGACCCGGCCAGCCCCGGCGGCTTCGGGCGCAGCATCATGGCCCAGAGCGAGGCGAGAGGTGAGTGCGAGGGGCCTGCGAGGCCGCGCGCGCCCGGCGTGGGGGCTCGGGAAGCGCGCCCGGCACGGCCCCGGCAGCTCACGCCCGGCGCCCTCCCCGCAGACGCTCCCGCCACGTGGTCCCAGTGGCTGCTCCCCACCGCGATCTTCTGGCTGATCAACGCCCTGGTGGTGCTGGGGGCCTTCGTCCGGCTCTTCATCTACGGCGAGCCCGTGACACGGCCCCATTCGCAGTCGTCCGTCCTGTTCTGGAGGCACCGCAAGCAGGCGGACTTGGACCTGGCCCGGGTAAGCCGGCGGGGGGCGGTTGCCTTTCGCAGAGGGCCTCTCCGGGGGGGGTCCCTGGCACCAGCCGCTCGGCTCAGCAGATTTAGGTCCCCCGCTTGTCCAGGGGCCCCCCTGGAGATCCAGGACATGCAGAGTTTTCTGTGTCCCGAAATCCTGCTCTCAGGCAAGATGCGTCTTTTGTTTTGCATGTCGTGAGCGGAGCCGGCGGGAGCCGGGGGTCAGACTAGATGGCCCGGGAGGCCCCTTCTGATGCGCTCTGTTTCTCTGCTATAAAAAGTGGCCTGGATTGATCAAAGCACATTTTGCATTCTGTGTCTGGTGAGGTTTGCTCTAAGAGAAAGCTCTGAAGGAGCGCCTCCTTCCCTGGGTGCCCTCCCACCCCTTGAGGTCGGAGGCGGAGGTCCTTCTCCGGGAGCCTCCGTGAAGGAGACTGGGAGGGTGGCTACCTGGAGCAGGGCCTTTCCGGTGGTGGCGCCCCGACTCTGGAATTAGCTCCCCGGGGAGGTTCGCCTGGCACCGTCGCTTCGTTCTTTTCAGCGTCAGGTGAAACCTTTTTATTTTCCCAGGATTTTAACGTTTGATTGGTTTTATTCTGATTGAGGTTGGATGCAGTGCCTTGTCTTGGGGGCTTTATGTTTTCTCCTTTCTTTTTCTTGCAAGCCTTGTCGTGGGTGGCCTAGCAAAGCTTTTAAAGGATAGGTATCAATAAAAATAAAGCCGCGGCTGGCCTCGCTCCGTCCTGGCTCCTTCAGGCGTTTCCTCCCCTGTCCCTCCCCAGGGGGAGTTTGCGCAGGCCTCCCAGAACCTGTGGACGGCGCTCCAAGCGCTGGGCCGCCCGCTGCCCACCTCCCACCTGGACCTGACCTGCAGCCTCCTCTGGAACCTCTTCCGGCACCTGCTGCAGCGGCTCTGGGTGGGCCGCTGGCTGGCGGGCCGGGCGGGCGGCTTCTTCCGCGACCGGGAGCTGAAGGCCGACGTGCGCAAGAGCGCCTGCGACGCGGCTCTCGTGTACCACCAGCTGCACCAGCTGCACATGACGGGTAGGTCCGCGGGGGCCTGCGGGGAGAGGGGACGGTGGGCAGAAAACCTGAAGAAGCCCAAAGAAGAGGGTGCAGTGGGCCTGGACTGCAGTTCCCAGCATCTGGCGGGCAGCTGGGCTGTGCCAGAGCCCGAAGCCTTTCCCAGCTTACACCAGTGTCTCCCACTTGGGCCCGTGCTTCTCTTTAAAAACGCAGACGAGTGGCTCTGTCTGTTTCCCAGTGTGGCCTTGGCCACCAGCTGCTGCCCAGATGCGTTGGGCTGCATCCCCCCCCATCTGCCCCAGCCAGCACAGCCGCTGGCCATGTTGGCTGGGAACTGCACCCCCCCCCCCGAATTCTGGGGCTGAGGCTGGACTCACGGTGCCTCTGCCGCCACCCCTGCAGGGAAGCACGGAGCAGGACGCCTGTCGGCCATCAACATGGCGCTGAGCGCGGTGAACCTGGCCGAGTGCGCCGGCAGCGCCATCTCGGTGGCAGCGCTGGCCGAGGTCTACGTGGCCGCCGCGCTGCGGGTCAAGACCAGCCTGCACAGCTGCTGCCACTTCCTGGCGGTGGGTTTCTCCGTGTGCCCCTCCACGGCCTCCAGCCCACTGCCCCGGGTGGGGGGGCCGCCCCGGGGGGGGGCTGCCGGTGGCGAGGCCCGGCTTGCGCCTCCTGAAGCCCCTGGGCTGAGTTACATGTAGAAGCAGCTCCCGGGGACCACTTTCTGGTGGCGGGTGGAGCCAAGTGGTTGTGGGCGGAGCTAATGCAAAGGGGGCGGGGCCAGGGGGAGAGGGCGGGGCCGGAGCAGCCCTTGCGTCTCATCTTCAGGCCCCCACACTCAGTGGGGAAGCTGTGGGTCTTCCAGCGCAGGAGGAAACCCAGGCGAGCCAGGCACGGCTCTGGCGGAAGGGGGCTGGGGCTGGGGCTGGGGCTGGGGCAAGGGGGCAGGGCCCCCCGCGTCCCCGACTGACCCCCTCTCCCTCCCCTCCCCTCCCGCGGCACAGCGCTTCTTCCTGAGCAGCGCCCGGCAGGTGCTGCTGTCCCACAGCGGGACTGTTCCGCCCGCGCTGCAGTGGCTGTGCCACCCGGTGGGCCACCGGTTCTTCGTGGACGGCGACTGGGCCGTGAAGAGCTGCCCCCGGGAGACCCTCTACAGCGCCGCCAGCAATCCAGGTGGGGGCCGCGGGCGAGCCTGGCGGGGCCAGACGTGGGGGGCGGGGCCGGGGACCGTCCGCAGCACCCATGGCGGGCTTGCTGGCTGCTGAGTCCACCTCCTGGGGTTGCTGTGAGGGTGAGAGGGCGAGGAAGTGCATGCGGCAGAGGGCAATGGACTCGCTCTGCTTCCTGGCCCTCCGACACCTCTCCGCTGGGCTCCTCGGCAGCCTGGGAGGGCCTTCGAGCTTAGAGATCTGTGGGGAAGCCATCCTGCAATGTGTAGGAAGGTTGCTCGTTGCTCTCTGAGCATGCACAGACTTCCTCCCGACTTGGCGCTCTCCCAGAGCCGGCCCAGCGCAAGAGGACGCCCTCGAGCCCAGGAGGGATGGATTTGGCACAGCTCCGTTGCGACCCATCGAGGCCACGCAGGCCAAGCCCCCTAACAAGGCCCCCTTTCTGTTCTCAGCCGACCCCCTGGCTCAGGTGACGCAGCTCTTCCGGGAACATCTGCTGGAGAAAGCCCTGTCCTGCGTGTCCAGGCTGGAGAGCCCAACATCTGGCAGCCGCAGTGAGGGGTACGGGGGGCGGGGACCCGGCCACACTCCCCCCCGGCTCTGCAGGCCCCCGTCTGAGCGTTGCTGCCCCACAGACCCGGTGTGCCGCGTCTCCTCTCTGCAGGGTCTCCCCCAGATCTGTGACTGTGGAGTGAGACGCAGGGGTGGCACCCCCGTTTCAAACGGTCAGGCCGAGCTTGGCAGCTCCACCTGGTGGCAGCGTGCCGGAAGCTTCCCCCACCCCACCTCCCATGGAACCCGTGCCTCAGTTAAGCTTTGCTCTCCGGGGCCTTCTGGGAAACAGAATCTCACCCCGTCAGATGGCAAAATGAAAGGTGCTTGAACAGATGAAGCGGATTTAGCCAGCTCTGGGCTTGGTTACCTGCAGCCCTGGCATAAGTCAGAAAATGGAGAGAGTTCCGCTGAAGCCGAATTCAGCCTGCGCACCAAAGGGTTTGGGGAGCCTTCCTCCCACACCGGCCTGAAAGTCTGAGCTGGAACCGGCATCCTGAGCACGCCTCTGTTTTTCCCGCTTGTGCTGCAGGGAGTTTTCAGACGCACTCGAGTACCTGCACTTCCTCAACAGCTGCGCAGACGCGGTCCCCAGCCCAGCACCTGCCGTCAGCCCCAACATGGAAGCGGCCACAGGTGGGCCTTGCTGAGCCGAGAGCGAGTCCGAAGGGCTCAGGGCGGGAGCGAGCACGGGAGCAGGAAGGGTGCAGGAGAGTCATGGCAGCCCGGAAGGTTCTTTCTCCCTTCCCCTTAATTCCAGGACTCAGGAAAAGGGGCAAAGACTCTGCATGGGCCACAGAAAGACTCTGTTCCCGGAGAATGTTGTGACTTCAGGGGGCTTGGCCATGGCTGGTGGCCGGGGCGACGAAGGGGATCCCCTCCTTCAGGGGCAGTGTGCTGGGGAAGGGCAGCGGGCCTGGGAGTCTCGGGGCTGCTGGCCCGCCACGGCGGGAGCGCTGGCCCCGTCTAGCAGGGGTCCTCTTGCCCGCTTAATTGGAGCGGGTGCATGGGCTGGCTGGTGCAGAGGGCGCCCGCGTCCAGGGGTCCAGGGAGGGGTGAGGAACCCGCAGCCCATGGCCCCGTTGCAAGAGCCCTCTGCACGCGATTGGCAAGGGTGACCTGTTCCTTCCGTGGCCGGAAGGAAGGAAGGAAGGAAGGAAGGAAGGAAGGAAGGAAGGAAGGAAGGAAGACGGGGTGGCCCGCTTTTGGTTTGGCCCTCCCGTCGCAGGCTTTTGACACGCTTTTCCTCAATCTACAGCGGCCAGGAGATTCCCCTTGAGGGGACGCGGTCCTGGACAGAAAAGTGCCCCCCCCCCCCGGAATGGCAGGGCCCCCCCCCCAGGGGCAAGTGGGCAGGGCCGGCCGGCCACCTGGACGTGCGCCGAGCTGCCTGACACCGCCCCTCTTTCCCCCCCCAGGCACCGACCCGGTGGCGCACTGGTGGGCGTCCGTGGTGGCCATGGTGATCCACGGGCTGCAGGGGGACGCCGAGGCGATGGAGCGCTTGCACCCGCTGGTGGAGTCCATGCCGAAGGCCCTCCAGGCCTCTGAGTAAGTGCACCACGGGGGAGCGGAAAGACGCAGCACCTCCCACGAGGCCGTTTTAGGTGCAGATCGGCGGCGTAAGCAGAGCGGGGCGCTCCCTGCTGCCAGGGGGGAATGGGGAGGATCTGAATCCTCTTCTAGCGTGCATGAAGCCGCGTGCTGCAACTCCTGTACGTTTCTTTTCGTATTTCTTATTTTGCACACTCCAGTCTGCCGGGAAAAGGCAAGGGGCCAGGCCGGGCTGGAAGCTCTGCACCGGCGCTTAATCCAGTGGGCTTTTGCAGGCGTGCGTGTCTTCAAGTATTCCTTCACAACGTTAAGGCTTAGAAACCCGGTTTGAAAACAAATGCAAACAAAAGCAGGGATTTCTTTAGGAAACCGAGCCACATGCTGCCGCTCTCCGGCTCACAGTGCACTGACGCAGACTTGTGGACATAACGTACTTCCCAAGCCTTAATTGTAGCTTTGGCACTCCCAGAGAGTGTGATGCTAGCAAGCAGCTTTCAAACAAATTGAATGAATGCAAGAACGAACAAACGAATGAGCTGGTAAAGCAAACAGTTTTGGTTCTCCCTGCAAAAGCAGCTCTTGTCTAGGAAATATACTTAAGGGAAGTAGCTTCAAGAGAGTTCTCTGGTGCTCTTTCTAAGAAGTGGAAAGCTGTAAGGCCTTGGCATCGTTCTAAAAAATTATCCCAAGTCTGGCACGCTGGAAAGTTCACGGTACGGCTCGTTGAACCTTGATAATTTCCTCGCCGTTCTCTGGTGGAGCCCATCCACTTCCCCGCAGTAAAGCAATGAACTCCCAAGTTTTCTTCTTGTTTAAAATTGCTTTGGGATGCGTGCGTTTCTTTCTCTGCATCATGTGTGCGTATTGTGTTAATACTGTACTCGTAAGATGTTAATCTCGGAAAACTTCACAAAGCGCTTTGGCTGCCCAGCTGCTGAAGCGATGCCGTCAGTGGGAAAGGGAGGCGGGTTTTCCCGAAATGACGGACGGGCCGGAGCGCCAGCTCAAGCCGCCCTTCTCCCTGCCGCAGGAGCCCTCTCCCCCGGGCGGCGCTGCACACCTTCAGGGCTGCACGGATGCTGCTGGGCAAGCTGGACTGCAGCCTGGGCCAGTGCGACAAAGCCAGCGAGTATTTGCGTGACAGCCTGGGGGGGAGCGCCCCCCCGAGCACCATCGACAGAGTGAGTCTCCACGGGGGTCGCGGGGGAGCCCGGCAGGCGCTCTGGGAGGTGCTTTGGCGCGTGGGTGCAGCTGACGTGTGGCGCCCCTTGTGGTGCGAGGGGGAAGTGAATTCTGGACGAGGTGGGGGGTGCAGCTGCCAGGGGCCCAGGTGGGCCCAGGAGTTACTGGGAAGGGCCGAAGTTAAGCTGGAACCCCCCTGCTCCCGAGGCTGCCTGTGCAAAGTGCCACGTCTCACCTGTACTTCCTTTCCCCCTGTCCCTGGGCACCTTTGCAGAAAAGCGGTGGGGCTCTGGGCTGGGTCCCCCCCCCCCCCGGCTGCCTGGCTTCCATCCCCTTCCCCCTCCCTTCTGGAGCCGTGCTGAGCAGGTGCTGCGGAAGCTCCTTGCCTGCTTTAGTGCGTCCCCTCGAAAAACGGCCTTCCCAGGCGGCCGGCGGCCCCGAGTGGCAGCCAGGCAGCCGTCCCGGAGCGCTTGAGAGCCCTTGCCAAGCACCTCGCCGGGGGGGCCAGTGCCGCCACGCCAGGGGCCACGTCTCGGGCGTGGGAGCCGCTCTGCGAAGGGCCGGGCTGGGGAGGGCCTGCTGGCGCATCTCCTCGCGTGGGATGGGTGCGGGGGCTGGCTCTGCGCGGAACGGGGCGGGGTCCGGGGGGGCGGGCTGGCCTGGAGCCGCCGGAAGACAAGCAGCGCCTCGCTTCCCGGCCTCGCTGCCCCGGCGGACGTGCTGCCGCCACCCCGGCTGAGCATGGCGGCGGCGGGGGTGCATTGTAGTTGCATTGCACGTGTGCCTGAGTTGTGCAATGCCCCTCCAGTGCAGCCTCGAGGTGGCCCCTCTCAGCGCCGCTCTGGGGGCAGCCAGGGGCTGGGGGCCTCCCCGCCCCACCCCGCCCCTCCCCTCAGGCCTGGCCCCTGCACCCACCCGCCGCCACCCTCTCTCTCCTCCCGCCCAGGCCCTGCAGCTCCTCCTGTGTGACCTGCTTCTCGTCACCCGCACCCGGCTATGGCGGCAGCAGATGCAGGCGGCGCCGCCCCCCGGAGCCCCCTACCAGGCCTCCGCCCTCGAGCTCCGCGGCTTCCAGCAAGACCTGAGCAGCCTCCGGCGCCTGGCGCAAGCGGACCAGCCCGCCATGCACAGGGTGAGCCGCCGGCAGGGGCTCGGCTCAGCCGGCCTGCCGACATCCCCGGGGAACTGCGCCGAGGTCCCTCTCGCGGGGCCAGGAGCCGGCCCGGCGCTCGTCTGTGACCCCTGAGCCGCAGCGGGCGTCCGCCTCCCTGGCGGGCTTCACCCTGGAGGCGGGTTCTGTGCTTGGGGGCGCGAGTTCCCCGGGGAGGGCCGGCACTGCGGTTCCGCAGGGGGGGCGGTGTGAGGCTAACTTCTGGGCTCTCCCAGGTCTTCCTGCACGAGGCCACGGCCCGCCTGATGGCGCGAGCCAGCCCCACGCGGACCCACCAGCTCCTCGACCGGAGCCTGCGCCGGAGGGGGGCTTCCGGCAGCAAGGGAGGTACGCAAGTTGGCTTCTCGCTCACGCTCCATCCGGGGCTTCCCGGCACCCGCTGTGGGACGGGTCAGTGACAGAAGGGAAAGACACAGCTCGTGGGGGCGGGTGGCCTTCGGAGCGCAGCCTCGGCGCTGGGGCGCGGAGTGGGGGGCCTCGTCCGCCACGCTCGGTGGTGGCTCGGCCGGCGCAGGGTGCTGGCATCGGGGCAGCCAGGCGGGTCCCCCGCCAGGCCCTGAGGGTGCGTGGCGACGGGCCCCGTCCTTGCCCGCCCCTGGCACTGCCGCTCCCCTGCCCCGGCTGAGTTTCGCGCTGTTCCCTTCCAGGCAGCGCGCCGGAGAGCTGCACTTCGGCGCGGGAGCAAGCGGAGGCGCTCCTGCTGGCCTGCTCCTACCTGCCCCCGGGCTTCCTGCTGGGGCCGGGCCAGCGCGTGGGCATGCTGGCCGAGGCGGCCCGCTCCCTGGAGAAGCTGGGCGACAAGCGGGCGCTGTGTGAGTGCCAGCAGATGATCGTCCGCCTGGGCAGTGGCTCCACCGTCGCCTCCAGCTAGGGGGCGCCGCGGGGCGGGGCGGCGCTGCCCCGATCGGGGTGATGTGGGCAAGCGTGCGGACGAGCTTCCTGGCCCCCCTGGCTGAATCGGCAGGGCTTTTCCGCCGGCTCCCCAGTGCCTGCAGGACGTGCCCCCGGGGTGGGCATGGGCCAGGCGGGCAGGAGGGGCCCTGTGGGGGTGCAGGGGGTGATGGGTCGGGCCAGGCTCCTGGGGCGTTGCTACTCCAGGAGGGTCTGTGTGTGTGTGTGTGTGTGTGTGTGTGTGTGTGCACACATACAAGTGGGTACCCTTTGTGCTGAGCATCCCTGGGATTGAGGGGGAAGGGGCAGCTGGCTGTGGCTTGTCTGTGCCCCGCTGCCACACCCCACAGCTGCAGACAACCCCCGGGGGGGCGTGGAGGCCCCTGCTGGGGGATGGCTTGACGGCTTCCTCCCCCCACACTTGTGGTTGCCCCCCCACCCCGGCTCCTGCCCACGTAGAAGGCTCTGGCGACCCCTGGTGGACGCTCCCGGGACTGCGGGTGCCCGCCTGTTCCCCCAGCTGCTGCGGACCATTTTGCCCCACCAGGGGCGGAACCGGTGCCGTCCTGACGGAGCAAACCAGGGCGGGCGCCTCCTGGGCCTGCACGATGCAGCGGGAGGCCAAGGGGTGCTTTCCCGGCGGCCCCCGCAGCAAGACCGGGGGCACGGGAGGCAGGGCCCGAGGGTGCTTGTGGTCTGGTCACGCTCCTGCTGCGTAATCCTGCCTTGAGGCAGTGGCAGCCTTGGAGTGACGTGGTCCCAGCAACACAGCCACCTGCAGGACTGAACCGGTTGAATGCCTGCCCACCAGACCAACAGGTGATGCTCCCCTTGGCTGGGAGGTGTTCTGGCTAGTGTGTCCAGAGGCACGTCGGGTGGCAGAGAGGGGGCAGGGCAGGGCACAGGTGCTTCTTCGCCTGTTGGGTGTCAGTCTGTCGGGCGATTGTTATTTGCAAGAGCTCTGCTGGGGAAAGGGTCCCAGCCCCAGGCGAGAGAAGGCAGGTGATCGCGTGTGGTTTTGGTTTATGAATGGGCCGGAAGCGGAATGCGGCGGAGGCCCGTTAAATCCGGGTTTGTAGGGAGGTGTCTGGATGGTTGGACCTGTTTCTTTTGCTACCACAACCCCCTGCAATGGGCCCACCGTGCTCCGTTGGGAACGCTGCTGTACCTCCCCAAAAACACACACACACACACAGGATGGGAGTGAATCGGGCACAGCGTGTCCGTGCTTGCGCACGAAGAGGCCCATGCGCAGGGACTGCACCCCCTTCCCCTCCCACCGCGACGCTTGGCCACCGTTCTTCCATGTAAAGGTTATTTTCATAGTGCGAGCTCTTTTTGTACAGATGATGAAATAAAATCCTACTTATTTATATTTGGGAGTCCCGTGGTGTTTGGTCGAAGGAAGGGGACGGGGCAGACTGAGCTGGAAAGCGGCTTGACTTCCAGGTTGTGGGGAATTGGAGGACGCCTGAGTTGTGGCGAAACACAGGATATTTTATTCCAACAGAAAGTCCAACCGGGGAGAACAACTGCGAGAACAAGCCCCGTTCGGCCTTGTGGGCGCTTGCTCCCTTTCGAGGGTCCTAACGGCCCCTGGAACGAAACCTTCCGCTCCTCCGCTAAGCTCCACCTCACCGGAGCAATATATCACCTTTTCCCCAAAGTTATGGGGAGCTGAAGGTTCCCTTTCTCTCCATCTCTCCGCGGAAGCCTGATGGAACGCTCCGCAGCATTTCTCTTCCAGCGACTGGTGGCAAAGTGCGGCAGAATTTTCTCCCCAATTCCAGAAAAAAGGGCCCTGCCACGTATGTATTAGATATATACCCCCCTTTTTCCTTACAAGACAGTCGAAGTGGCTTCCGTGCATCGCCGCCTCCTGCTTTCAGTCGTATCCCCACTACAACAACCCGGGGAAGGGGCTCTTGCTGGAATTCCTGAAATCTGCAGGAAGGATGTCACTGCTTTGTGCGATTTCTCTAAGCTGCCGCTCGGGCGCAAGTGCGCAGCGCATCGCGGCCTCCGCTGCAGGTCCTGCGGAGGCAGGTTCCCCTCCTGCCCCACCCTCGCCACACACTCTTCCCCTCGGCCCTGCAGGGGTTCCACACTTGCCAAATCGCTCGTCTGTTTCATCCGCCACTTTGGTCCTTCCCCAGGGAAAGAGCTAGGCTGGGGAATTGACGCGTTCCTTGACAAGAACAGCAAATCTGTCGGGTTTTCGGTTCCCAAACGGAATTCCCACACATCCCTAGCGATTAGCAATCCCTGTGTGTCATGGCGACAGAGCGCGTGTGTGAACGTGGTGTCCAAATCGCTAAGCGGATGCCGAGATGAAGCGGCAGGGACGCATCCGAGCCCTTCCGGGCCTTCAAGCGGCCTTGGATGGCTGGATGGCATTTCTAGCCTCCCACTAGCCAAGGCTGCGTGGGTGAATTCCTGTGCAGCGCCGTCCCGGCATCGGGAGCAGAGGCCCTGCTTTCCCTTGGGAAGCCGTGCGCTCGCTCATTCCGTTTCCAGAGGAGACGTGAACCTGGCACACGACCCGACTCCATCCCGCAAGTTTTGTGGAGGTCGAGGCCAAGACGGCTCTCCTGGGCCACCCTGTCCGCCCACTGGCTTCCCTGTCTTTTGTCTTACCCTTAAACAAGGCACCAGTCTGGGGGGAAAGGCCATGGGACCCCTGGGCTGAGAAGCCCCCCCCCCATGCACCCACAGCCACTCGCACAAGAACACGTCCCCCAGTCCCGACCCTCAAAACCTCCACCCAGCGGGAAAGATTCTGGCACTGGCCGAGGGGACGGTGCCCTTGTGTGAAGCACGGATTTCCACCTTGCCCTCCACGACGGGGGGGGGGGGGGGGGGGGCTTTTGCAGAAGCCTGGCGCACCCCCCGCCTAAAACGCACATCAATCGGCCGGACTGGCGGAAGGGAGACCAGACCTGGGTCTACCCCTTCGCAATGCATTTCACAGACTGGGGGAGCTGGCGGCCCACCGGAAGCGCTGGGAGAAAAACAGGTTACCAGGGGACTCCACAGAAGTCCAAAACAATTGTTGAATCTTTATTGATGTTTTGAATGCAATGACCTGATTTTTTTTTCTTTTCTCTTTTTCTCTTAAGGAAAATAAACTTCTTTTAGAAACAGCTTGTTACACACAATCTTCAGTGTGAAGCAATATACTAAATAAGAACACTAGTTTTAACATTTACATCTTTCATATATATTATATATGTATATGTATACATATATATACACTATAGAATGAAGCAATATATAATACACACGGTTCGCCATTTTACAGCTATTATGTACAAGATGCTCTTCAAAGACAGCCAGGCTCATGGAGTTCACGACGCCGTGGGCACGGGGCTTTTCCCGCGACCGGCCGTCCTAGGGTGGGCTTCTGAAACGGGTGTTTCGGTGCCGGCAAGCTGGGGGTGAGACGGGCGAGCACGGCGACGGTGGCGGTGGAGCGCACTTCGTACCATGGGCAGACGGGTTACAAGTGAAGGGCAGTGGGCTTGCTTTGAACGGAGGCAGCGGAAACCAGCCCGAGTTGGGAAGGGAAACGGCCCGGACGGAGGCTCAGGAGAACGGTGGCCGGAGGACTCCCCTTCGTGGGTTGTGCTACACCAAAATGGAGATTTGAAACATATATACATCCTGTACAGCGCGAGGTTCTGGAGAATATTCGCCATCTGTTGATTTCCGTGTCTTCTTAGGGGGGGGGGGGGGCACTCCGAGACCTTCTGCTCAGGTCGGTTCCGTCATCCACCGCAATCTGCGAAAGGGGGCCGGTCCCACGGCAACTTGATTTCCACGCCGATCGCATGGACAACCCTGGGGGCAAGCCATCGCTCCGGCAGCCGAGCGGCAAGCACCCCACCTCAGGCGAGGCGACTCCTCGGTGCCGAGTCCACGGCGCGCTCCCTGCCGGCACCCGTGGAAGCCGAACTCTGTTCCTGGAGCTTCTGCCCCCAAGTGCTGCAGAGACCTGGGGGACGCGCTGGCTCGGCACGACCCACACGGAGGATGCGCAGAACCCTCCACGGAAACGGCGGCTCGCCCGGATCCCCGCCGCGGAGACTGCAGCCGCGCTTTCCGTTTTCCGTCACGGAGCCAGCCTGGGGGGAGAAGTCCGAAGGCGACGTCGCACAAACACACTGCATAGGGTCTGGTGATAAGGAGGCCCGGGGGAGAGGGGCGAGGGCACGGAGGGCGGTGGGAGCCAGCTTCAGCCTGGAGGGAGGCCGGTGACTTCGGTGGTACAGCTGGGGGTGCGAGGGGATGGCCAGGGCTGCCTGCTTCCCATTAAGGTCCCTTTCTGAGAAGCGCCACCCCAGCCGTTCCAGCCAAACTCTGCTCGGCAAGTGCCTCTCTTCGAACCGGAGGGTCTCCAGGAGGAATCCAGCAAGGGAATCTGCACACTGGCTCAAAATCCACACGGTGGTGTCTCCGCGCTTCCCTGTGACCTCGCTGGAGGTGGGAGCTACTTGGCTCTCCGAGACGTGGGGCCTTCGTGGGGGCCCAAGTGGTGGAACGGCAGCAAGGCCAGCTGAGCAAAAGGAGCCAGCAGCCCAGGTTGGGAAGGCGGCTCCTCCACGGACGCTCCCGCACGGATGCAGGCCTGCTGGACCCTACCAAGAGCCAGGGAGCGGGCGAGTCGGCGCGGCCTCTTTCTGGAGAGTCCCCGGTGCTAGGAGGAGAGGCGTGATGATGTGTGGGTGGGGCGACCCACCGGTGGGGGGCTCTCGCAGCTTCTGGTGAGGGGGCCGGGCCTCCTTCCCACCAGGGCAAGCGTGACGAGGGATCGGCTCACCTGTCTGGGCCTTGGCACCTGCTGGAAACAGGTGTGGGGCACAGGAAGCGAGGGAGGGGCCCTGTGGCTGAAGCATTCTGTGGGAGGCTGGAGGGCATGCACCTGGGAGGGCAGCTGCTGGGAACTGAGTTGGCAGGTGCCTTCCCGGAGACGCCCTGTGGCCAGTAGGGCGGTGCGGCACGATGCCCCCCTCCCCCAGCATGCGGGCACGACGGGGGCCCTCCATCCCGGCTCGGGGGCCCCGAGACGCACAGTCGGGTGTGGGCCGAGATGGCGGGCTGTCGAAAGGAGAGCACCAATTCGCATGGTACCAAGTGGGTTCCACGTAGGTGTGTGGGGCCCCCTGGCCCCCAAGCCCATTGGCTCATCTCTGCACAGGACGAGCCTCCCCCACCCTTGCAATGGTGCCGACGGTTCGCCTCAGCAAGACGCCAGCCCTCAAGCTTTCCTGCAGCCAAAGCCGGGCGGACGGCCCTCGCCTGCATCACAGCCTCCCGCGAGGCATCCAAGGACCTTCCGGCCGCCTGGCTGCTCTCCGCAGCCCGGGTGGGTGCCAGCCTCGCTGCTCTGCGCTTGAGAGGCGTTGATGTCAGCTGGGACTGGGGAAGAGGGCACACAGAAGTGGCACGGGCTGGCGGAGCCATGGCAGGGGCCGGGACCGGGACCAAAGCAAAACAAACGAGCAAACGAACCCAAGCGACGCGCATTGTTTCCAAAAACATTGGGGTGCTTCTTTTTACACGCTGATCACATATATATACAGAAACACACATACACACACACGCACCATGAGGTTTGCTGAAGGCAAAAATAGATCAGATCAGAAAAAAGACGGAGGGCTCGGAGAGCTCTCGGAGTCCGGCGCTTCGAGGGAGACGATGCAGGCAGGAGCCGTGGCACACGGCTGCACTTCTCCCTGCCTGCCTGGCCTCGACCCTGCGCCCTCCTCTCTGGTGCAGAGGAAGGGCGCTTGGAAACGGGAGCGGTGCTTTGGGACTGGGTCCAGGGGGGTCAGTTCCAAAGTAACGGGGCATCCTCAAGATTCTCTTCTGGGGAAACGCGGGAAAGGAAAGGAGACCCTACGCAGCGCCAGGCCAGGTCCCAGGTAGAAGATGTTAGCTTATCAGTATTGGTTACAGCTCCTCGGTGAAGGAAGGGAATGGGGAGGAACAAAACCCGGACATGGAATCGCGTTCCTCTCCTAAGCGGCTCTGGGTAGCGTTCAGAGAAGGGATGGAGCGAGGAGGAGAAAAGCCGGAACTGGAGTTTTGCTTCAGGGCCGACCTGGAGGGCTTCTAGGGGGAACTCGAAAGGCGTTGGTGGTAGCCGGAGCCCGGAGCCCGGTCCTGGGTCGGCCCACTGTGGGGTGCGCAGGGTTCCCAGCTTCTGGTCCGGAGGAGGGCCGGCGCGGCGTGTCCCTCAGTGCCAGCTCCGTGCGAGACGGCAGAGGAAGCCCAAGCCGGCGGCGTGGAGCTGGGCCAAAGACTTCCGCGTGCGGCCAGGTCTGTTCACAGTCGAAGTACTATTGCAAGGGGGGCGCGGGAGGGGCGGAGAGGGCGACGCGGCTGGATTACATTCTCGTTGCTTCTCCCAGACGGAGTCCATCGTGCTCGCAGCCGCGGCCCGCCCGAGGGGTCTGCCAAGATGCGGCACCGCTTCTCAGGTTGTGACTCTGCGGAGGCGATGGCTTCCTTTCTCTCTCGGCGAATTATAACGGCTGCTTCTGCAAGCGAGAGGCAAAGGAGAGAAAAGAGAGAAGCGGCTCAGAGTGGGGCGGGAAAGATGCGGGCATCCTCTGCTCAGCGGGGGCCGCTTTATTCTCCCCACCCTCCCCAGCCGTGCCGCCCCCCCCTGCCCCCCGTGGAAAAGCAGGAGCCCTCCGGCGTGCCCCTCTCCGAGGATTCTGTTCCTGGATTTGGCAGCCGCCGAGTGACCGCAAAGAGCCCCAGCCGTGGGCTGGTGGCTGACAGCTTGAGGACTCCCTCGGTTCATTCGCAGGGAATAATTCATGCAGCTAACGCCTGCCCAGGTGCCTGCATCAGTCCCTGATAAAAAATGAAAGCATGCTCTTGACAGGCTGCGGAGACGGAGACGCATTTATGGCCCCCTTCGCTCGCTCGCTTGCTCCCTCCCTCCCTCCTTCCTGTCCCTTTTCAAAGCAATCCGGGCTGGCGCTTTATCACGAGGGGGCAGCACGAAGCGCTCGCTGGCGAGAGCCGCTGGGTTTCCAGCTCCCCTTGAGTTCCTGGGTGTCTCCTTGCCCTCTCCTTCTTCCGTTTGGCCTCTGCTAATTGGTACTGTGAGGCCCCCTGGGGCTACTGAACACCCACGCCTGCTCACCCCCCGACACTGCAAGCGCTTTGCAGCTTCCCAGGCACACTGGTGCGCTCGCATAAATGTTGTTAATGCGCAAGATGGAAATAGAAAGCAGCGAGCAGAGAAGGGAAGAGCCGTTGTTTGAAAATAAAAACAGAAGGAACGTGGTGGCCAGGAAGCGAATGTTGTGAGCGGATAAAAGCCATCGAGGGCCTTGGGACACGGTTCGGAGCAGGAAAGCCAAGTGCACATTCGAAGTGTCAGGGGTTTGCATGTCTGAAAGAGCAAACGAAAGGGACTGTCTGTCCCATCTGTGCTGTGAAGTCCTCGGCGTTAATTCAAATTTAGGTAGCCGCTGGGAAATGCTCTCCCGCAATTGCAGCTCGGCCGGTCTCCTCCGTCATCTGCACAATGGGGCTTAAAAAACCGAGCAGGCAAAACCAGCCCCGTACGTCACAGGGGTCTTGCAAGGGTCAGCGAATGGGTCAGAAGCGAAGAAAGAACTGCTGCATGAATGCTAAAAGGGGGGATTTGTTGATAGGCATCACAGACTGGGGGAACGCAGTCCCACCCCTGCCCCAAACTCAGGCAGACGGATCTGGCTGAGGCATGCTGGGAACCGTAGGCCCGTTTCCTGTCTGAACAGACGTCGGATTGTGTCCGGAAGCATCAGCAACAAGCCCCAGCAGGACTGTGCAGGCGAGCTGCTGCATTTCCATAGTGCTTTACTTTCTGCTTTAAAAAAATTGCAATTATTTTACATTATTTTCTACCACGCAAGGGCACAATCCATTGCGTTTAGACAGAAAAATGTCCTGGAATCCCAGCACGTGTCATTGCATTTCTCAATTCTCTAATCTCAACCTAATCATCACCAACAAGTAATAATAAGCATTTATGCAGCCCTCTTTCTTAGCGTCCCAAGGTTTTGCGTTACGTGCCATCAGGTTGTCTCCAGCTTATGAACGAAAGCCTTCTTTCCACATGTCCAGCGCAGGTCAGCTCCATTCCGCTTTTCCAAGTTTAAGGCCGCGACCTCCTTTATGGATTCAATCCATCTCATCTCTGGCCTTCCGTTTCGCCTCCTGCCTCCAACTTTCCCTAACCTGATTGTCTTCTTCATGGCCTTCACGTGATGTGTCCAAAGTACAACAGCCTCCGTTGTCCTTCTGTTGCTTCCGGGGCAGGTTCTGACTTGATTCGGTCCAGAACCCCCCTTTGCAGCCTTCTGTCTCTCAGGGTATTCTCAGAGCTCTTCTCCAGAACCAGGTTCCGCATCCATTTTCTTCCTGCCGGCTTTCTTCACTGTCCATGTTCAAGTTTAGACAGGAAAAAATCCTAAAATTCCCAGCATGGATGGTGGGTGCATTTCCTTTTCTCCCGTCTAATGGGACTCGACTTCCTATGCACCTTTGTCCAACTGTCATTTTGTGACATCAGTGAAATGGACAATTTAAGAGTGAAATCCACACGTGTTTGGACAGGAAAAAAAACCTACAACTCGTGCATTCTGCTGCATGCATCAAGTTACGCCTTAAGCCACGTGGAGAGCACAAAAAGCCATAAAAAGCAGAACATCCAAGCACACCCCCCGACAGGTCCTCTCTGTTCAAAATTGCCTGGTTTTGCACCAGGACTGGTGGAGGGGGGACACCTCACCTTATTCGGCAGCCCCCACCCCTGCTCTTCTTCACTTGTCTTTCTTTTAAACTTGACTAAAGCTGGTCTTTCCTTCAGACCCGTCTCAAGTCGGTCTTTCTTTTAGACCCGACTAAACAGAAAACAGCGAGCAAGGAGGGAAGAGCCGTTCCTGAAAGAGCCAGAGAGAGGGGATTCTGGATTCTGCTAAACCGGTCGCACTGCTCTCCCCTCCATGGGCTGAACCCCTTTTACTGGTCCACTTTGCAAAAGCGGGATGCAACACCCCCTGCCCCCCAAGCACGAGGAGGGGAGGGGATGCAGCGAAACGAAGGCCGCTGTTGGAACCGTGACCGCCGGGAAGCCCACATGTTTATTCGGAGGCCTGTGCTCCGCTCAGAGGTCTCATGTCGCCTCTTTTGGTGTGGCTCAGCCAGGGCCGCTTGCTCCGGGGGCTGCCTGTTGAGGGGGAACACGCCTGGAGAAGGGGGGACGCCGGAGAGGCCCGTGCAGCAGGGCGGGTGAGAAGGACGCCTGCCCAGCCTCCCGATTCCTGCCTGTTGCTGAGGAATGCGAATCCATCTCCCCAGGCCCCCCTCTGGACCTCTCCCTCCCCCTCGCCCCCTCCCCGCCGCGTCTGCTTCAAATTGCCAATAACCAGGTGCAGCCACTGGCATGGCAGGAGGCGGCCGCAGGAAGGGTCGGCCGCGGTGATTCAATTATCTCGCAGGCCTGGTCAGCGGTTTCGGAGGCAAGACAAAGGCCTCCTGCGCCAGTGGCTGGCTCCCGCTTCCGAAGGGGAAGAGAGGCGGGAGGAGGGCGGACGTGGCGGCCCTGGGAGACGAGCCGAAGGGGCGGCTTCCGCCTCCAGCAGCAGGAACTTGCTCCTCAGCCCTCCAGGAAAGGCGCTGGGCAAGGGAGCGAGGGGAACCTGGGCGCAAAGGGAGGCTGCGGCTGCACCGGGAAGGCCACAGAGCTGGGCATGGAAGGCTCTTCCGAAGAAGCGGAAGCGGCGTGCTTGGAGACTCAGCGGAGCTGCGGATGAGAGTTGCCCAGAGGCTTCCTCTGGCTGGCAGGCACCGGCCTCCGGCACGGAGGGGCCACATGCGCTTGCTTGCTGGACGGCTGCCGATGTTTATCCCAGAGTTTCGAGAATCAAGATGCTCCTAAGAAACTGGCTTCTTGGTTGCATGAGCTTTCGAAGAGGGGCAGCGGGTTCCCCCCACCCTCTTCCTCAGCCCTCTTCTGCAATGGGCGGGTGGTCAGTTCAGGATGGATGAAAGAAAAGTCTTCGTGTGATGCTTAAAAATGGCAGGCAAGAGCTGTGGGATGCAGGCCCTGGGCAGGGCCCCAAATTGCCCAGACAGAAGAGAGCTGCAAGGTTCCTCAGGCCAGGAAATGCGTCCTCAGGCAACTCCTGGCTGTGTTTCTGGGAACAGGGTACATCAGTGCGCACGCAGCAAGAGGGCAGGACTGTGTGAACGCGAAGGTTCTTTGCCAGTGTAACCTTTTGGAGTAAAGAAAAGGCTGCAGTCCAGTCCTCTAACCACCCACCTGGGAGCGAGCCCCGTAGAATTCAGCGGCTGAGTTCAGACAACACGAAGACTCACAGTCAAGGGCGGAGTATGGGTTATTGGTCACTAAATATTGGTAAACCGTGGACTGTTGTTGAAATACGGCTGACTGTTTTGTTTGAACCCAGCCAAGATAACAAAGGAAGCGTGAACAATCCACGGTTCATACGCCGACAGCAAATCGTGGGGCTCTCTTCCTGGGCTGTTCATGGATGAGCAAGCCATGAGTTGGTAATGCCGCCGTGTTCAGACAACCCAACAGCCAACAATCTGCAGTTCAACAGCAGCGATTGCCCCAAACCTGAGTATTGGTGATTGTCAACTGGACTTACTTCTTAGCCACCTTGAATAGAATTTACTGTGAATCATGCAAAGTTGAAAGGGGGCAGCCCTAACAGCCAACATCCCGTATAATGAAAATTCTGTCCAGACCCTTCTCTGACTTCTGGGATTTCAGCTGGCACTGACAACACATAATTTTTATACTCTTAAGAGCTAAAAATTGATTCTCTCTCTCTCTCTCTCCTCTCTGAATCACAATCCAAATTACTAAACCTACTGAATTCTGCAAAATCATTATACATATTTTAATGTCCCACTGCAATGAGAGAATCCATGCTCTGCATGGAGAAGGTCCCAGGTGTCTTTGGTGAAAAAGAGCTGGAAATTTGGAAGGCATCTCTTTTGGAGAGCTGTTGGCACTCCAAGAAGATAATCTTGGACTAAGTGGACCCTTAGTGGTCTAACTTCATCTAAAGCCATTCTCCTAGTGGCACCTTTGTAAGGAAGGGCAGAGAGTTTATGGACAGGTGTTCACGAAGGTGAGCTCACCTACCTTGTGCCTGGGGCAGTTCAGCAAGAAGGTATCTTCGGTTAACAAACATCCTGCAAACAGAGCAGAACACAGCTTGACACTTTCTGCCTTCTTCAGTCGTAGGATTAATAGCCCCTGCATGTGTACACACACACACACACACACACACACACACAAAGCAAGTGCATTTTCCGTCATTCAAAACAATGCCTTTGGTCACACCATTGCGCCCAGTGGGACCAGAGGTGCGGCAGAAGAGCTCCTGTCTTTTAAGAGAGGGGGAAAGAGAAAAATGGGAGAAACCCAGGAAAAGAGGCATGTCCAGTCCCATCCCTCCCCCCAAAAAGAGGGAGAGACCCTTTGCAGTAGCAACACTCCAATAGCACAGTGTCCCCCCATCCCCCACCCCAATTCTTGGCTGCCCTACACTATGGTCTACAGAATTCCAGATGACCACCCTTTTCATCTGCCCGACTGTTTCGAACTTGGAATCTTTTGGTGCTTTTCCAATTAGTTGTGCTAATCTTATTTGCTGCTTCTGGGTTTACTTTTTCCAAATGCTGTTGATGGTTTTAGTCTGTTTTAGATTTCATGTGTGTGTTTTGCATCTTTTAATGGTTTTAATATTTTATGGTAAATCAGCCAGAGAATGTAATTATTGGATGGTATGTGGGTATTATAAATAGTGCAGTTTAAAAACAGCACTGCTTAAAATGGCCTCCTCTCACCGACGGTGAACACAGGAAGGCCTTGAGGCTGATGCTTGAAGCTGGGATTTCTCCTGAACTTAAAATATGAGCAAGCAACCGGGATGAGGCAGGGGTGCTTGTCTCTTTTACTCTGCCGGTTGTTATTCACTGGCAGCAGGGGGGACATGCCTGGATAACCTTCTTGCTTTTATTAATTTACTCTTCAGTGAAGATGCTCTTTCTGCACACCACAGAAGAGACAAGGTGATGCAGGTCTTACCTGTATCAATGGCACAGGTGTAGTGAAAGGTTTGGGCACACCCCTTGTAACAGCAGCCAACGGTCGCCCCTGCTTGCTGGCAACTGGAACACCTCTGCAGTCAGCAGGAGAGAAGGGAGGGAAAAAGAGAGAGGTTTCCATGAGATCTACTGACATTGTGGTCCAGTTTTGCAAAGCTGCTTCTTCTTAGCCACTTCCATTTGTCAGGAAGGTTTGAGTGAGGACGGCCTGAGTGAGTCACAATTTCTGGTAGTATTTACCTGAGTTTGTTGTGGCTGGGGGAGCTCAAGGTAGAGAGAGCACCCCTTTCTGTTCGCTCAGAAGCCCAGGGAGACAAACCGATCTTTATTATGCACCCCAAATCCGCTCCCACCGCAAGTCGCAAGACTATGTTATTTGCTGTACACGAAAGGAGTCGTGGATAAATCTCAACCACAAACGCACCATTCACATTTGGATTGCCTTCCATACCTTCCGGAAATGTCCTTTTCTTCACAAATAAAACCGGTTGGTGGGGTGGGGGGAGAGCTTTAGAAATACCCCTTGCTCCAAGTTTGTTCTGGCTGCTGCTGGAGATGGGCTTGCATTGCCTCATGGGTTAGGTTGTCCTTAACAGAGGCCACCCTTTGGAGCTCTCCTTCTTGCCGTTCCCCGCTGGGGTTCCCCAGAAGTGTTGGGACTACTACACCTGTCAAGCATGCTGGCTGGGGATGATGGGCATTCTAGCCGAAGAGGTTAAGGCGGCTCTGGGCTGCAAAAGGTTGCTTTCGGTCAGAGGCTTTGACGAAAGGCCTTGCCCGGCCTGGGCCATTTCCCCGGCAGTCGCCCTATCTTATCTGCGTTCGGGCATTGCCATCGGGGCTTCCGAAATCCTCTCGCTGTGCCATTCCTCTGATTCCCTTTGCGTCCCAGTGGCTGTTAACCTGATGGGCTAGGATGACCCACAGGGTTTTGCAACTGGCCCCACCTCACGCCTGGCGAGAGGAAGCCCCGCTCCTGCACCGCCGGAGTTGCGTGGCTCGCTGTGGCCAGTCTGGAGGGGACGCGTGGCACCGAGCAGCGGATGAGGGACCACAGAGAGCACCTCAGACGTGGACGGGGCAGCAGAAGTACCTGGTGAGGCGAGCATTTTTAATGCCTGCTTTTAATGCTTTGTTTGCTAACTAGCTCAGCTCCGTGCAACACCTTCGTCCAAAGCAATTTTCAGTATCAGCCCAAGATGTTTTGCAGCCTGAAATGCAACCCACTGGCTGCGTTCTCCCTCCGCTGGCCTCGCGGTTGGCCAACACTTTGGAAGGCCTTGCACCGAGCAGACCTGCGAAGGCTGCCTCTGTCTGCTCGCCAGGCGCCGCCTGAAGCAGCTCGCCGCACCCGCCTTGTTCCAGGGCCAACCGCACGGTCATGAACACTCGTGGCGTTTCAGCAGAGCCCCAGCAGAAAAGCATAAACACACGCCTTCTCCATCGCACTTGTGGGAATCAGCAAGAACGCGCCAAGGTTGTTTCCTGCAACACGCAGTCACTCACGGCCAGCAACAGGGACGGCTTTGCAACAGGCTATGGGTGCCCGCTAGTCCTCATGACCACCAGTGGCAGCATGCTGGCTGCAGGGGAACAAAAGTCGAAGGGAGCTCTTGCATTTCTCTTCTACTTCTGGACCTCCCACCGGGTATGGGGGTGGCCTCCGTGGGGACAGGCTGCATATATATTATACATGAATGAACAAGGGGGCAGCTGAGCACGTTCAGACAGGAAAGCATCCTGGGATGCTGGAAGCTGTAGGGCTTGGGCTGGTCTAGCAGGCCGAGGGAAATGGGGGTTGGTGGGAGGGAAGTCTTTACATGCCACAAAGAGAATGGAGTTCACTGCCACAACTTGCTGTTGTTTAGATAGCTTGGGAAAGCGGGCAAGACAAATCCACGGAGCAGAATAAGCTATCCCTGAGAAGCTAGCCATGGTTGGTAAGCTGAGCTTCCACTGATGCAGGCAGTCTACCTCTGCCAGAAGCAGAATGGCCATCTCTGGCCATTCCGCCAGGTGGAAACAACAGGGAGGGACCAGGTGCACTTCTGAGTGGAATTAGAAAGGACAGGCCAAGCTGCACGCTCTTGTGGTCTCACACCAGGATGCTGATGACGCCTCCCTTTGACGATGGGCACAGAACTTCCTGGAGTAGAAGGAAGACAGCAGTGCCTATAATCCATAATCCACGGAGCCTGGACTGGCAGTTGGAAGGGTGGCCAGGAAATACGCAATCCCCGGAGGTCACGGCAGTCCTCCTTTGCGAAGGCGTTCACCGAATCAGTTCGGAGCCAAACCAAGAAGGAACTGGCACCGGGCAGGCCAAAGGCTCGGTCCAAACCTCTGGGCCAGCCCAGATGTTCCTTTCATAGCATGCGAAGCCGCCATGGCTCCGTGCTTGTTGTCCCTTGGGAAAGCTAATCGGTCTGGGAGGCATGGGATTCTTGTAAGGGTGGCCGAGTTGCGGGGAGGGGAGATTTAACTCTTCTCTCCCTGGCCTCAGTCCCAATTAAAATGCCCCCCCACTGCTTTACAACAAGTGAGGAGGAGGAGGAGGAGGAGGAGGAGATCTTCATGCGCCCATTACATCCCCTCCCAACTTCAAAGCGGCTGCTACTAAATTCACACGGGGTTTGGCTCTCACCTGCATCCCATCTGGACCTTGGCAAAGTTCACCTGTTTCCCCCTGTGAGGTGTATCAGTGTGAGGTGTATCAGTGTGAAGTGTATTAATGCAGCACAAGCATCAGAGGTGAAGATGCTGAGGAGGACAGAGCTCATGGGACAGGCGAGTCGGAAGCGGCCGATAAGGACACTTAAGCAGGACTCCGGGCTAAGGCGTCTTCCGGCACAGTGGCGTTTCTTACGCGCTGAGCCAGGGGTGAGCCGGAGGGGCCGAACCTCCGGTGGCGGGCCGCGCTCGTGCGCTCTGAGGCCCCGGTCTGGCTCCCGGGACGCTCAGAGGGCCACTCCGTGCGCCCCACGGTCAATGTCCGGCGCTTGCTTGACCGTCCTGCTGCTTCCCCGCTTCGCAAAGGCTGAGACGCCTTTCTTCCGCTTTAAGCTGAAGGAGGCTGGTATTTCTGGCTCTGCCCTGCTTATTTCTGGCATTATCCAACACCAGGATGGTGTCCTCGAGAAGGCTGCCCCGTTTTTCTGAAATTGGGTCCAACCTTGGGGCTCCGCTGAATGCGGTCCCAATCCGTCGGCACGTGCCCCTGAGCGACCGGTCGCCCGGGAGAGCAGGCCGTGGGCATGCTTCCTGGGGGAAGCCTCTCAGGGCCACACCTCTCCGTGTGGTCTGCCCCACTTACAGACGAGGCTCAGCACCCCCCAAGTGGGGCCTGGGCCCCCTTTTCCTGCTCAGCAATTGCATCTGGCTTGGGAGGAAAGGGGTGGCCACTGGTGCTGCCCACAGGAACCATGAGCAAGCTCAGACGGAAAGGGGAGGCCTCGCATGCCCAGCATGCCCCGGCACGGCTGGCTGGGCATGCTGGGAACGGGAGGCCTCTCGACTGCCCCGGCTGGCGTGGGACGGTCCTTTGCTTGCGCCTTGGCTCCCAGGGCAATCCCAGCTTCTGGGGCAGTCCTGGAGAAAGCTTTGCAACTCCCAGCATGATTATTTTTTGTTTTATTGTTTTATATTCGGCAGTAAACCGCCCAGAGAGCTTCGATTACAGACAGTATAGAATTGAAAATAATGATAATCCGGTTGCCTTTGCTGGGACCCTGCAGTCACCTTCTGAACCAGAGCCAGCTCCAGGCTTGTCAGGGGCCCGGGCAAGACCCCCTGTGTGAGCCGAGCATCTCGTCACAACTGCTGCCTGCTGCTCTGGCTGGCTGTTTGCATCCTTGCAGCCTGATTATTATTAATAATATATTATATATATTAATGATTTGCATACACACAATATTAATTATCGCCATCCATCCATCTTGGGTGCCCCTGCATGGCAGAGCTCATGGCTTCATTGCGTTACACAAGCTCCTTCTCCATGGCAAGGCAGTGATCCATGAAGGGGGTGTTATTATATATTATTAATTATAAATATTCTTGTAATACCAATAACTCTATCTATTATTTCTGTTTTGTCCATTGCCAAAGCTCTCTGGGCAGTTCGTAGTGTTCAAGTCCCCCATCCAGACTTCTACCAGGCCCGGCCCTGCTTAGCTTCCCAGATTGGGCAGGATCAGGCACTTGGGGCTACATGGAAGCCCTTTGCATCTCCTGTTCACATTACATTTTTGCAGCCACAACGAAGTGCTGGGAAAACTGGAGCAATTAGTGAGCAGGTTACACTGGCAGAAAAGGCAGGGATAGAGGGCCACTGTCCTTTCGATGACACAGCCTCTCCGTTCGCTTCTCGACGTGGTTAAATGGAACCTCCATGGGCAGGGGCAGTGTGAGCGCAGCCCAGCCGTGCCTGGGGAGGAACGCCGAGGGGACGCCCACTGTCTCGTGACCTACTTCTGGGGACCAGAAGCGCCGTTCTGTCCATCGGCAGGGAAAACATCACGAACCTGCCACGCAGGCAGGAACGGCTAAAAAGCCGCCAGCAGCACGGGGAGGCAGAAACTGCCTTTCCCACCATGCTGCTGGGGGGCTTCTTGGGGTGGGCACGGTGCCCGGGGCGAGGGGGGACCAGGCGCGTGCCGAGCTCTCCCGCCCCTTTCCCCGGCACCCTCCCTCTCCAAGCAACGGGCTCCAAATCAACCGGCAAGCGAGATCCACGCCCCGGGACCGCACGCCTCAGGACATAACCCTGGCCTGACCAGCCCCACACATCTTGCACCGAACTCAGCACGGGCCGATGGCGGCCTTGGGGGTGCACAGGTCCGCGGGCAGGCTGGGCCACTCGGCTCTTGGACTATGACCCCAGAGCCCCCAACTCCACCGTGGGGGAGCAGACGGTGCCCCGGACTCCGTCTTCCCCACTCTGCATCCCCCCCAGGGATCAGCCGGGAAGCACCGCCCCGGCGCTCCTCGGCGCCTGCTCGGACAGACGGGGCCGCGCCACGGGAGACCTCTTACCACGTCAGCGGCCCGTTTCATGGCCTCCTGCAGTCCATAGAGCTTCCCCGCCACCAGGTAAACCCCCTCGGTCCAGACGGCACAGGCCTCGTGCAGCCAGTGCTCCTGCGTCTCCGCGGCCGGGTCCGGCGGGGGCGACTCCGCCGTGCCGCACTCGTGCCTGCGCGGCTTCTCGGCGGCCACGGCTTCCTCGCCGTCCGTCCTCTCGTCGCAGCAGTAGCAGCTTTGTAGTTTCCTAAACATGCCCCTCGAGCTGGAGCGGAGCGCGCTCTGTTTCGCCGGGTCAGCACTGCCGCCACCGCCACCGCCGTCCGGCCTCGGCGGCTTCCCACCCCCGAACGCGCTGGGCGCACAAGGGTCGTCGGCGGCTTTGAGCAGCCTGTCCGCCGGGGAGGGCGAGCGGGGCTCCTCGCCCGGCCCCTCCACCTTGACCTTCTCTTTCAGCCGCGCCTTCTTCTTCGGCAGGCAGTCCTCGGGGTAGTACGGCCCACAGAGGTCGCCTTGGTCCTTGTAGTTGGCGGGGTTCCGGCACAGGCAGCAGACCAGGCAGGCGGTGTTGAGGGTCTTGGAGACCACCGGGCCGAGGTGCATGGTGGATGACAGGGGCAGGACCGCCCGGGGCTGCAACGCGGCTGCCCCCTGTGGCCCGGCCTGGCCCGCCACCGCCGCCGCCGGGGCGCCCTGGTCGCCGTGCAGCTTGGCCTCCTCGGCAGGGCAGTTGACGATGGTGCAGGTGGTGACGAACTCGTCCCGCTTCTCCACGCGCACGTAGGGGGAGAACGGGGGCGCCCGGCTGTCCGTCCGCAGCCGCTTGCATGACACGTACTTGAGCCGGATCTCGGGCTCGGCGGGGCTCAGCAGCGGCGTGTGCTGCGGGTGCCGCCGCTTGGCCCGGTCCTTGCAGCGGGAAGGCACGCTCGGGGCCTTCCGGCGGGAGAGGTGCTTCCTTTGTCTCTTCGTGTAGCCGTTGTAGTTGGCGTGGTTGGCGCGCTGCTTCTGCGCCCGGGTCTGGGCCGGTGAGGGTCTCCCCGCGGCGCTCTCCGCCCCAGCCGAGCCTTTGTCTTCGGCCTTCGGCTTCTTCCCCTCCCTTTGTCCCTCGTCCACTTTCCCTGCCGCCGCGGCCGCGGCCTTCTCCCGGGAGGCGAGGAGCAGCGCGGAGCTCAGGTGGGGGCACTTCTCCAGGCTATTTTTGGCCACGCGGAAGGCGGCCGCTTTCCCCTTTCGGTTTCTCTTCTTGGGCAGCACGCTGGAGCAGCTCAGAGCCATGCCGCCGCCAAGCTGCAACGTCTCGGGAGATGAATAGGCCTCACCCTTGAAACAGTTGGAGGACAGTTTCTTGCTGTTCATTAGTTTTCCTCTGAAGGATCGGTTGTTCGGGCTCCTGCATAATCGCTCGGCTGCCGGAGCCGGGGGAGTCTTTTGTGACACTGCCTGGTTTAATGGCCTGGCTTCCCCCGTGGCTGGGGCGACCGCCGCGCTCTTTGAGACCTGCTCCCTCTCCGGCAGGGAAGGGCCGAGGGGATTACCCTGGGAGGCGGCGGCGGCCACGGCGGTGGCGGCGGGGATGGCGCTCTTGCAGGCGAACTTCTTCAGATTTGGGGAGGCGATCTTCTGCACGATGGCCTCCAGCTTCAGGCCCCGGCCCTTCCTCGGCGGCAGCACTTTGGTCTTCATGGCCCCCTGGAAGGCGGCCCGGGAGGCGACCTTGATGCAGACGCCGCCGGGGCTCTCCTTGGCCTGAGGGGGCTTGAGCATCGCCTCGCAGGCGCTCTTGGGGCACAGCTTCGCTTTGGCCTTCTTGGCCGGTGGCACCCTCTTGAACGGGCCGGGCAACGCTTCCGGCTTCTCCTCCGGCACGGCGAAGCCGCCCTGGGAGCTGCTACGGAGGACCAGGTTGCGCTTTTTCGCCGGAACCGGAGGGATGAAGACGGACTTCCTCTTCAGGGCGTGAAGCGGCCGCTCGGGCATCTTGCTGCCCATTTCAGGCCGGGCTTTGGAGAGCCTCACCCTCTTGCTCAGCTTGCTCTCTTTCTCGGACCGGCTTTGCGGGCTGATCTTGAAAGAACTGGGCAAGTGGCTGTTTGGAAAGACCTTCTTGGGTGCTTTGGTGCTATTGAGCTCCGGCTCCACCGCGCTCTTCTCCCTCCTCCTCTTTGAGTAGAAGACCTCCTGAGCCCGGGTCCGGGAGCGCAGGATCATGGACTGCTGATCCTTCCCCTCCGTTTCCATGGCCTCGGCTTCCTTGACCTTATGGCCAGTGGAGTCTTCGCTCGGCACCAGGTGGGCGGCCAGGGGAGGCACTGGCTTGCCATTAGCTTTCCTGGCCCTGAACGCCGCTCTCTGCTTCAGAAGACAAGCCGCCTTCTTGCCCAGCTTCTCTTGAGGGGTCGAGGCCTTTGCGCCTTCCAAAGGGTCGGGCATCTTGGGCTCCGTCAGGGCCGTGAAGGACCGGGTGCACATCCTGGCAGGCAGACCCTCTGCTGGGAACCGGGGCGTCTGGGCATGGGGGTTCTTGCTCGGAATGTCTATCAGGCTGCCGGCGTCTGGGCACACGCTGGCCACCATGCCCGCTGCCTGGGTGCCGGTACACGGGCTCGACATGGGCTCGATCAGCTCTTCTCCTCCCGACAGCCTGCAGTGGACCTTCTTGCTACGAAGACTCTTGCCCCTGGAGGTCGGCTCAGATATGATCGGCACGGTTTCTGGCGAGAGGTGCTTCTTTGCCAGCAAGGCACCTGCGGTCTCCACCTTGCTCTCGCCTACGGCTGTCTCCTCCTCGGGCTTCAGGTGATGCAGGGAAGATTCGAACCAGCTGTTCACTTTCGTCTCGGTGCCAACGGTTGGACCCAAGAGGATGACGGACGGGTCCGATAAATGGGAAGAAGGGGCCGTGCTCTCTTTCTCAACCAAGTTTGCCGTTTCTTCTGCAGAGCCTGGCGTGTTCTGGAGGGAAAGGGCCGGGGCGTTCTCTGCTGGCTTCGGGGTGAACGCATCGTAGGTCAGGGACTTCTGCTCGGAACCAGCCAGTTCACACAAAGACGAATACTCCTCTGGTTCGAGGTCGGATTCCTTAAGGTCCGGCGAGGACATCATGGGAAGCTCGCTGAAGTCCCCACCTGAGCAGGAGTTCCGGGTGGCGTCTTCGAGCCAGCGGGTGCTGTCGGCCCTGCCAGGCTCCTCGTAGCTCAGGCCTTCCGCTTTGCCGGCCTGAGGCTGCTGCTGACTGAATCCCTCCATTTGGCCTGGCTCAGCAGGCTCCTCGGCATTGCAGAGGCTGAGACAGCAGGCGGTTTTCTTCTCTTCGGGGGTCTCGCTCAGCTTGCCAGAGAACAAACTCTTGGAAAGGTCTGATCCTTGCAGGCTCGAGCCGAGTTCTTTCCACGTATCGCTGAGGTTTTCGTCTGGCCAGTCAAAATTCTCCATAGCGCTTTCAGACCCCACGGAGTTGGCCGTGGCGTTGGAATAGCAGCTGAAGCCGGGGGCCTCCGAGTTGGACGTGGCTGCGGGGATGTTGGGCTTGGAGTTGTAACCTACAGAGCTGGTCGTTTTGAGAGAAGTCTTTGTTTCGGTGGCTGTGAAGGCCACCTGGGAGTTTTCATAAACCTCCTCCGAGAAATTCTTCCCATCGTTTCCGCCTCCCAAGGCTTTGTCTAGTTTCAGGGGTTCGGGAAGGGCATTGGAGTCTCCCTGGTTGGACCACGGACTTTTGACGGCGGAATCTAAGCAGGTCCTGTGATTCTCTAAGTGGAAGGGGGATTTGTCCGGTTCTTTGTTCGGAGCAGGGGAACTGGCCCAGGTTTTTTCTGTCTTTTCACTGATAGCATCTTGCAAGCCGATGATTTCGGACGCCAGCTCCTCCTGAGAAAGGGCACTGAGCAGCAGCCGGGGGCAGTCTCTCTCGTTGGCCACAAATTTGGTGAAGGTGTCCAGCGGCAGGCTGGTGTGGATGCTTTGGAAGGAGTCGTCGGACTTCGTGGACATGTCATCCGGAGACGTCACGGAGCACGTGGAGATGGACTCGGACTTCGCCTTGGCGCTGCTGTTGATGCGCGCCGGGCTGCGGCTCTGGCTGCAGAACAGGAAGCCCCTTTCCAGGTGGTCCTCGGGTCCGCTCAGGTAATCCGCGTCCTGGGGCTCGGCGTGGACGGACTGCGGGGTGCTGAGGGAGTCCGAGTGAGGCGTCCCCGCCGGCTCCGCGGAGTAATTGTTCCCTTCGGGGCTGCAGCACTGGCCTTTGAGCTGCTCCGGTGTCCGCGGCGAGTTTTTGATGCCCTTCTTTTGGGACATCCCTGCGGATTTGGAAAGCAGCAGCTGCTGGACGGTGTTGGAGATGCTCTCGACCTGGGAGGTGAGCGCCGTGAGGCTCTGCAGGCTGAGGTCCGACAGGAGGTTCTCGGGGATCTTCTCCTTCGGCAGGTTCTTGCAGTTCCCGGCGGGCTGCGTGTCCGGGCTGGCCCCGTCCGTGGGCGAGGGGTTCAGCAGGGGCATGAAGTGGCTGTGGTCGGAGAGGCTCGCCGGGAAGGCCCCCGCGCCCAGCGACTGCTGGCTGTACTGGAAGTTCTCCAGGTTGGGCATCAGCGGGGACGGGGTGGAGCTGTAGGAAGGCGATCTCCCGACCGAGCGGGCCGGAGAGTGGCCGGAGCCGGGGCTGAAGGCTTGGTAGTACTGGTCCGGGGTCCGCACCGGCGTGTCCCCCTGGCAGTAGCTCTGCCCCGGCGGGTTGTAGTGTTGGTATTTGGCCAGGTTCTGGTAGTGCAGGGCCTCCGGGGTGTGGTGCCGGCCCTGCAAGGGCGGCTGCGGCGGCTGGGGCTGCTGGTGGTCATAGGCGAGGCGGTTCGGCTGGTAGCCGTGCAGGCTCTGGACCCGCTGGGCGGAGGGCAGGCTGGCGGCGCTGCCGAGGGTCCGCTCGTGGGCCGCGGGGGCGGGGGGCGCGTTGCAGCTCTTGTAGGAGTGGGTGGCCTGGCTCCCGCTCGGGACGGGCGAGTAGGTCGAGGGGGCCGGGAAGGCCTGGGCGTGCTCGGCGAAGTGGGCGCCCTGCGGGAAGGAGAGAGGCGAGGCCACGTCATTCTGCAGCTTCGGCCTGGGCAGCTTGGGGTACGCCAGGGCGGGCGGCGGCGGCGGCGGCGCTTGGGGCGCCTGCTGCGGCGGCGGCAGGTGCAGGGCGTGCGTCCGGAAGGGGAGCTGCGGGGCCTGCTCGTGGTACGGCCTGGCCCCCGCGGGGGCCGCGCTCTTCTTCAGCACGCCCTCCTCGTACTTGGCCACCCCGCCCGGCACGGGGTGCGGGGGCTGCTGCTGGGCGGCCCCCCAGGCCTGCAGGCCCTCCTCCCCAGAGTAGCGGGCCGGGTAGGGGCTGTTCTCCTGGACGGCGTAGTTGGGGAAGGAGGCCGGCCGGCCGGGCAGCGGGGGCCCGCGCAGCGGCTTGCCCCCCCGGCCGTGGTACTTCTCCACGGCGCTGTTCTCGGCGTAGCCCGGGTACGGCGGCAGCGGCGGCGGCGGCGGCGGCTGTGGCTGCGGCTGACTGTAGTACTCCTTCGCCACCAGCCTCTGGCGTTCGCAGTGCGGCCCGGCCTGGCTTTGATGCCTGTAATTCTCCAGGCGTGATGAATCTTGCGAAGAAGTCGGCTGGTAGTTCTGCTGGTTGCCATGGAAACCACACCTTTCCCGAAAGGACTGCATGGCCGGGCCTTGTTATCTGTGGAGAGGCAGAGAGAGATGAGAGGATTCAAATGAATGGATTTGCTTCCCCTTCCACCATTTCGCCGTGCCTTTTCGGCGGGTTCTGCTTGAAGACAGAACAAAAGCAAATTAATCAGACGGGGGGGGCACCTGGGGTGGGGGCGGGGGGGCTGCTGCTTCACAAACAGGGAGGGGGGATGACGGGTGGGCTCGCCGCTGCTCACGGAGGCTTCCGGGCCATGTGCAGCGCTCCTGCTCTTATAGCCGAGGGGCGAGGAGAACGGCCGGCCGGCCGCGTGTCGGCTCAGAAGCGAGCGGCCGGGCTGCCGGCTGGGACAGCACACAGGACGCCGGTCCGGAAGCATCGGCACAGGCGTCTGACGGATGTCCAGGCCCGATTTAACGGCGATGACTGGTAAAGCCCCAGACGGCGTAGGTCCTGGGCATTTGAAGGAGCGCCTCCTTCCATCTGCCCCTGCCCGCCCCCTACAGTCTGGGGCAGAGGTCCTGCTTCAGGGGCCCCCCTTGAAGGAGATCAGGAGCGTGGCTTCCTGGAGAAGGGCCTTCTCTGTGGTGGCGCCCCAGCGTTGGAACTCGCTCCCCAGAGAAGCGTGCCTGCCACCGGCACGGTTTCCATTCCGGCGGCAGGTCGAAACCTTTCCATTTCCCCATTATTTTAACTGTTAATTCATGTTTTTACTTAGGATTTCACTTGTTCGGTGATAATGTACCATTTATATTGATGTTTATAATTTATTTCACGGCGCTGTTGCCCTGGAACTTTGTGAAGGGCAGGATACAAGAGCTTTAAATAATAAATTAACAAATAAATATTTCCCCCATCTATGCCTAGGCATGCAAAAAAGGTTTATTAATACAACCAGGGAGCGATTCGTGACAAATCTGAGCGGAGTTTACCCAGAGGGCACGACTGAGGCTGCCCTCATGCATAGCAGAATGAGGTGGCGGAGAGCCGAGACGGGGGACGGATCCCGATCCCGATGCCAAACCGACTCCCCGCAGCAGCAGCAGCGGCATCCTAACACTCTGTGAGCCGCTTTTCATGCAGAGGCGTGTGAAGGAGCTTTCAGAAACGTGCCTCTTAAGTCTCGCCATCCCTCTGGCGGCCCCGGCTTCTCACTCGGCGTTCTGCTGCACGCGGAGGCCAAGCGGGAGCCCTCGTCGCTCTTCTCTGGGGAAGGAACCGGATTCCTTTTCCACTGCTGCGTGACCATCTCCCCCTCCCCTACCCCTTTCCCCTTCACACTCTGCATATGCTCACACACATCCTTAGATTCTCCGCACCTTCCGGACCCGCGTTCTACCCCTGCTGGCCTGGGACCGGGGAAGGAAGCGGAGGCGAAAGCAAAGACACGCTCGGGTCTCGCCTGCAGCACACGCCGCCGCAAGGGGGGTCACCGTTTCCTGCCTTCTACAGCGTGCCACGCCGGCTCAGTCCGAGAGCCATCCGTGGTGCCTGGCCGTCTGGATTCCTGGACCCCTGCCCCAAACCTTTGACTCTTCGAAATCACTTAGCGGAGAGAGAGAGAGAGATTATCCCCTGCTTTGGGATTTCTGGATCCTATAATCTGGTTACAATCCACAGCATCTTTCCTTCTGGTGTTTGTTCTCGCTGCCTCGCAGGCTGTGGCCTGGATGCTCTTCAAAACCGCCTCCCCCTCCCCTCCCCTCCCCTCCCCTCCCGACATCCCTCAGCCGGCACATACTCTGCAACTGGCACAGCACCATCTGGAAACTGTCTGTTCTCAACAGCAGACACCGATTGGGAGAGCAGCGAGGAGCTGCAGAGATAAAACCGTCCTGGGTTTTGCAGCTCTCTGCCGCTCCGGGGGCTGGGGGCGCCCCCGGTTTTGCGTTTTCGGCAGGAGCTGCTGACGATGCGCAGGTTCTGCACCGGGGCACGCGGGGCGGGCGGCTGGGACGAGGATGGGGCTTTGCCGTGCTTCCTGGCTGAGGAGGGCTGCCATGCGTGGAGATCCGAGGCCAGGCTCGCTTCCGGTGTTCCCCCAGGGCCCCCACTGAAACGATGCTTTCACCAGCAGGCTGCCTTTATGCAGCACCTGCATTCCAAGGCCTGGTCCTGGTTCATCTCTCGCCTACCTCATCTCCTGTGTTCTGTCAGGACCTGTGCAAGCAGCGGAGAGCAACTTGTACGCGAGCTTGCATACATACACCACCCCCAGAGTGATTCTGTGCACACTCGATCGCGTGATGAACTTGTGTCTTAGTGCTGCAAAAGGACCATTTCTACTTTCCCCACCGGCCTCCCAAATATTCTTCGGCCTCCCTCACGCCTAATGCCGCGCTAGCCCTTTGATCTGCTCAACTCGGAGGGTTCCGGGTGAGTTTGGAAAGTTCAAGGGGGAATCGCTTTTGAGGGGCTTGGGTTTCGGACCCTCACTCTGCCGCTGGCATTTGGTGCCCCCACAATCCTTTCTATGGTTCTTGAGCCTTCTCTCCCCATCTCTGCACGTTGGGCATTTGGCTTTTGCACAGGAAAGTGGGATGTGCGTGATTCAGAGAAACTGGTAAAATATTGCTTATTTTGCATAGATATGCATGCATGAGCTGGGGAAGAGCCTCTCTTGCAGTCATGTGCCAAAGCCCACAGCAGTTTGTGCTGCCGCCAAGAAAGCGGTGCTTCCTGTCCCCCTCAAGAGGAAAAAAGGACCACGGACCGGATCAGAACCCGAACAGTCGCTCACTCGCTTTGCTCAAGATTGCGGGCTGGCTGTGAGTTCCAAGCACTCACCAGAAAAGACGCGACCCGCATGCATAACCATCTGGAACGACACGTGAGTCCGTCGTCCAGAGCGCATGTCCTGGAGCAGACGGCAAAGGGCAATTGTGCGTTCTCTTGCAAAGCGCCACTCGGCCTGTGTGCAGAGAAACGCGTTGCTGAGCGTCCTTTCAACAACGCGTGCACGGCGATCAAGCCCAGTCACGGCGAGCATGCACGGCTCGGCTCGAGGAAGATTCCCTGCCAAGGCCTGCAGCCCCGTCCTTCTCAGCAGAGCTCACTAGTGTGCCTTCAGCTCTCGGGTGCAGCATCGAAACAGCCCCCAACACACACGCGGCAAGAAGAGCAGCGCATCTCCTCATGGGCAAAAGCCACCTCTCTTTGGGAAAGCAGGGCAACCCTTTCCTATTTTGGTTGCTGTGCTTTGCTGCTGGTGGCGTATTTCTGAAGCCCGGGAAGGCGTGAAAATTGGCGACGGCCCGACATGGAGGCCACCCACACCTTTGTCTGCCTGGCTTAAAGAGAATCGCATTTCTGTCTCGATTAGTCCCAGATTGCTTTCCTTCCCTGCCGCGTGTCCTATGGAGAGCATTCGTATTTCCGTGCCTTGTGCTCTTTCATTTATTTATATAGGAGAGGGAGCGAGGGAGGGAGCGAGGAAGAAAGGAAGGACGGACGGAAGAGCAAAAAGAGAGCAGAGTGGCACGTTTGTAACGGCAAAAGCTTTCTGATGACGCGGGTGCCGCCACGACAAATCTGTTTGTCTTTAAGGTGCGACAGTGATCGCGGTTGCTTCAGCACAGCAGCAGACTCGAACCAGGCTGCCTCTGGAATCATTCACAGAAGGGCAGCGAAAATGGATTGGATAATCGAAGCCTTCCCTTCTCCCCTGGGTCTTTTCCTTCTCCCCGTCCGTCTCTCAAAGCCCCCCCGCCCGAAGGAGCAACGAATGCGTCTTAACACGGCTCCCGTGCTGCCACTGGATTTCCCGAAGCGCACCAGCACCTGGAACGTGGTTAAGGCATAGATCTCGCTGAAAAGACAGTTCAATTAAAATGCAGCCAAGCCCCCGTGCTCCAGTGACCCGGCGCATGAATCGCGGCAAAGCTTCCCCACCCCGTCTGCTCCCCCCACCCCCCCAGCCGGGCGGTTCTTGTCCCAAGCAAGTTGCCGAAGGAGGGAGGCGTGTGATGGGGAGGTGAGGAACAAAGGCCAGGCGATCGAAGGCAGGGGCGGCCTGTGCACAAGGCCGCAAAGCCATGCGCGGCGGGGGTTCGAGCGGCCCTCGCCTCCTGAGGAAATAACGTGGCACTCGCAGGGGCGGGCCCGGAGCAAAACCTCTTGGCTTTTGCCAGTGATTGTGACGGCTCTTTCAGTGGTCTGCAAGGAATGGCGGAATGGAGGAAGGACAGGGGGTCAAAGGGGTGTGCACATCAGCCCCGCAAGAATGACCAGCACAGAGTACATCCACCCTTGAACTTTCCAAACACACCAAGAACCCTCCAAGTTGGGCAAGAAGATGTGTGGGGAGAGTATAAATGCCTGGATCGGTTCTTTCCCAACACACACTCGCCAAAGACACAAGAAAACAGCCTGAAGACGCAAGGAAATAGGTATTTTTGCTTCAGGTGCCAACCTCCGTGGCGCAGCTCTCACAAGTCCAACAAAAGCCTTCCGGCAATTGCGCCCCATGCGCTGGAAATGTGCATGGAAGGTAAACCATATAAGCCAATACCTGAGCCACGGAAAGCAGTTCTGAAGGCATGCCTTCTACCCACGGCAGTCAAGAGTCAACCGAACGAGCCAGGCATCCTTCTGCACTGTGTCAAGAGAGGAGGCGGCATCTTTTCTGGGTAAAGTGCACGTTAAACCTTCGAATGAGATCCGGTGTAAATACGGGATCAAAGCCTGGCGTCTGGGGTCTATCCCATGTGCCACGGAGTACATTCACTGGCTATGAAGGTGGCGTCCACTGAGCAGGGAGAAAGAATCCACCGGTTGCTGACCAACTGGCAAATCTGGAGCCAGGCTGTGCAGGACACGAACTCTGCTGCTCCGGAGCCGGCGTGGGGAGCCCGGCTCTGCTTCCAGGGGCTGCGGCGTGCCGCCCGGCGTCCTTGTTTCCTGCCGCAGGGGTTCTGGAGCCGAGAGGACGTGAGAAGATCCGGGAGGACTGGAGGGCCGCGGAAAGAACAAGGTGGGATGTGATTGCTGCTTCTGGGCTGGCTCAAGCAAACCAGAGCCGACTTTCCGTTCTCCTGCAACTCGTCCAGCGATAACCGCAGCCCCCACGCTGGCGCCTCCGCCGCAGCCCGGCCGCGGCTGCCTCCGTTGCCTTGGAGATCGCCTCTGGCCACTGGCTTGGAAGACCTGGCTGGGGAGCGTGCGCGCATGAGAGGGAGAGGGGCCACGCCGCGCCCAGGTGAGGGCCTTCGCTCCTCCGCAGCGCCTCCCAGCTCCTGATGGCCGAGGCGAGGGCCAAGCTGCAAGGAAGCAGCACCTTGCGGCACCATCACCCGCCGGCTCTTCCGGGTCTGTGCCCAAGCCGGGGAAAGCTGCTCTGCAGCACTTTGCCCTTTGTGGAGGGCTAAAAACGAGCCGAGCCGAGCCGAAGCAAGCCGAGTTGAACCCAAACTGAGCCGAGCCGAGCCGAGCCAAACCGAACCTCCAGAGGGGGATCCCGTAAGAGGATTTCCCCCCATTCTGGACTCTTCCGTGGAAAGGGCCACGCTTGACCCGGGACAACCAGTATGACTTGCTGATGTGCAGCCCCCGCAAGACCCTGCTGAGGCCCGAGTCTGGGCTTCCGCTCCCCCGCAGGAATTAGCACCCCCTGTGCAATGCTCCCGCCGGTCTCTTTTGCCATGCACCGCACATGCTTCACACGGAGGGTCACCACCAGGCCCCGAGGATGTCTCTGACCCCAACCCAGATGCTCGGTCCTCCAGCACTGGCTTGGCAGCACTGACCGGCAGCCGAGCCGAGCCGAGCCGGGATTCTGGGCAGCATCCTTTCCAGCCCTTCCTGCAGCTGCTGCTGGGGAATGAACCTGCGACCTTCTGCATGCCAAGCCGGCGCTGTCCCACTGAGCCACCGGCCCTTCCTGGCATTCCCAGTCACAGATCCCGTCCCTGAAGCATTTCCTTCCCCTTTTCAGGAGACTGAGTCGGGGTGGCCAGGGAAGGGGGTGGCCTCTGCCACCCCGAAGCTGCAGAATGGGACAAAGGCTGTTTCTGGCAACCCAAGGAGAGGAGGACTGCTGCTGGGGGTGTGGGGTGTGGGTGACGCACGGGTCCACGTTTGGATACGCAACAGCAGACACTCGATGTGGCCTTCAGGCCCAGGAGCGCTCTGCCCCGTGATCCATGCGATGGGCACTGTGCTCTTAGGAAGGCTCCCAAACCTCAGCATCTCTCCATTCCTTCCCCCTCCCACCGCCCGGGCTTCCGAGGTGCGGCTGAGACCTTAGGGGCCTTCCATCGTGCTATTTCGCTCGCCCCGCAGCGGTTCGCGGCACATGCCCCGTCTCCCACGGCAGTGCTCAGTTCCACTGGATCCTGGAGGTTGAGAAAATGCCACCGGAAAGGAGACATGTTTGGATGACGCCCACAATTGTGCCGAGCGGCTTTTTGGTGGCGCGCGGGTGAAAGAGCACAAAGGATCTCGATGCGACAGCACCCACAGCAGTGCCCAAACCGTGGTGTTTTGTCAATGCATGTGGAGGGATCCCTAAAGCAGCGAGACGGTGGAAAAATGAGCACAGGAAGCTGTGGCAGTCCAATCCCTCACTGCCTGAAATACTTTTAGGAATTCTCCTCAATCAACCGGAGTTCGGGAAGAGGTGAATGCCAGGCACAAGAACAGCCTTGAACAGGGGTGGGTGACAGAGGCCAGAGGGCTGCATCTGCCCCCTGGGTGCCTTCGGGGCCCCTCGGCTCCGTTCTACTCCTGTGCAAAGTGGCTCCGTTTCCTAGCGCTGTGCTAGGAACCTTTTGCTGCAAATTTCTGTTCCCAAAGGAAGCCTTCTCCCTGCTGCTGTGCCGAGGGATTTCAGTGATGTATCTGGCCATGCTGGCAGGAGCGCAACAGTCCCGGTGAGACAAGCGGGGAGACAGAGCCCCCCAAAACCTGGAAGTTGCCACCCTGAATGAGAGGCGGAAACGAGGGGAACAGGAATTCACGCTTTCGCCTTTTGGCGCTGGTCGATATCCAGGCGATCCCGTCCTATGGCTTGCCCCGCCAATCTGTGGCCGGGCAAATGTCCGTGTGGCCCCCCCCTCCACACCGCCCCCTGCTGGTTTTCTTCTCCAGCCTTTGCTTCTGCTGTGGCTGGAAGGAGTTGGTTTTGCCCTCCTTCTGGTGCAGACTGCTTCCACTCAACGGTTTAGCACAGCCTTCCCAGCTGGCGCGCTCCCGACACTCAGGGCCACACCTGCCAGGATTCCTGGCCATCGGCTGTGCTAGCCGAGGCTCATGGGAGCCGAAGTCCCAAGCATCTGGCGGCGCTCATGGCACCGCCGCGGCTCCGAGCTTAACGCTTGCTCTCTCCAGAGCGCAAGGCAGTCTGCCTCGAGCCGATTTGCGGATGCAAGCCCCTTCCACCCCTCCTTCCGAGTTTTTCTCGTGCTGGCTCTGTCTTGCAAGGCGTCTCCTCTGCTCCCAGAGATGCCGAGAAATTTCTGGCCCATCTCCCTCCCACATTCAGAGCGGAAATCGATCCCTCTGCTCTCTTGTGCGGCCTGCAGACAGACACACAGACAAAAGCCACGGTGCGTGTGTGTGTTGCTTACTTACTGCCGAGAGTCAGGTGATCCCCGCGAGCCCATCCTGTTGGTTTACGCGGCATTCCACAGCTTGGCTGGAAAACTCATTCAAATAACCCGGAGTTGGGGGAATGTGAGAAACTTTCCTCCATTCCTCAGGCAAGTTCTGAGGCCTGCCAGAATTCCCGTCTGGACTCCAAAGCGGTGTTTTTGTCCAGGGAGTCTTGTCGAAGGGAAAAGAAACGGGTTTCGAGCCAGAGAGCTGTTTGGTAGCCCGGAAAATGCTTTGCTCCAGCTTCTGTCTGCTGGCGCAGGCACCGGAGCGCGGAAGGAGAGGCAGCTGAAAAATCCAGCAGGCATGCTGCTCGAAGGGAAGACAGAAAGCACGTGGCTTTGAAATGCTGGGGAGAGCCAAGCCCGGCTGGGCTCTCGGCCGGGGGACGCTGCTGGGAGGGCAGGGCGCGCTCGCTGCTCTCCAGGTAAAGGGGCACGCGGCGTTTGCCTGCCTTGCAGCCTTGGCTAGGAAATCCTGAGCTTTTAGCAGCTTGCCATGGGGAATTGCCGAAGCGGTTGAGCTGGTGTTCGAATCGTGGATTATGGCACCTCCCAGCTCGCCTTCTGATATTCCAGCGCTTGAAGATGATTTATAGCACAGTTACGGATGGAATAACCTCGGGATCTGGGAAGCCCAAAATAGGCACTTCCCCAGTTCGAACAGTTTGCTTCCTTTTGAGCTGAGTGCTGAGTTCGCCAGGCTCGGTGCTGGCTGGAAATGGGCTCTGGCTGCAGCCACCGGGCCCCTTCTTTGTTCGCCCCCCAAGCCAAGCCTGATCAGGCCAAACAGCCCACCCTTGCAAAGGGGAGGGGGCAACTGGCACTGGAGGGGACACGGAAGGAATGGAAGAGTCACCCCCTCATTTATTGCAGTTTTAATCCAGCCAGCGACTAGCACTCTCCGGGTAAAGAACAAAATGCAATATCCTTACAGGGATATGATACTCAGGGGGGAATTTTTGGTTGCCTCTGCTTCCTGATTCAACTGGAAGTCAGGGGAATCCTGAGCCACACGGTTTCTGGGTGCCGTTTCCTCCCGTGGGGCATGGAGGGGCAAGCCTGTTCCTTCAGGTCGCCAGTGGCTCTCCGGAGCGTGGACTAGTTCTAGATTGGTCCTGACCGGGCCTGGATGTTTGGGCAACCATCTGTTTAGGCTTTGCCTAGGAACGGAATGCGGTTCTGCCAAAAGCAACGCAATGAGCTTGGTCAGGGACAAGTGCCAAGTCCTCCACCTACGAAAAGGCAGCCAAATGCATTGACTCAAGACGGGGAAGATGTGGCTCAACAGAACTGAAAGAGAAAGAGACCTCGGAGTAATTGGGAACAACAGGCTGAACATGAGCCAACGCTGCGATGCAGCTGCAAAAGGGGAAAATGCTATTTTGGGATGCATTAATAGTACTACTTCCAAATCACGAGAAGCAGTAGTTCCTCTGTTCTCCTAACTAGTCAGACCCCACCTGGAATCCTGTGTCCAGTTCTGGGCACCAAGACTGAAGGAAGAGGCAGGTAGATTAGAAAGGGTCCAGCGGAGGGCAGCAAAAATGACCCAGGGTTTGGAAACTCTGCCCTGTGAGGAGAGAATGAGAGAACCGGGCATGTTCAGCCTTGAGAAGAGAAGACTGAGGGGGGACATGGTATCCCCCTGTACGGACCTCCAAGGCTGCCACAAAGAGGAAGGCCAAGGTCTCTTCTTGCTAATGCCGGAGCGCAGGACACGGAATAGTCAGTTCAAGCTGCAACAACCCAGATTCAGGCTGGACATCAGGAAAAGCGTCCTCACTGCAACACGGCGGTGGGACCAGCTGCCTGGAGAGGCGGGGGGCTCCCTCACACTGGAGGCATTCAGAAAGAAACTGGGCAGCCACCTGAGTGGGATGGTGTGACGTGGGGTCCTGCAACAGCAGGGGGCTGGACCTGACGGCCTTCTGGCCCCTTCCAGCTCTACCCTTCCATGATTCGATGAACGTCACACGGAAGAGGGACAGCTCTCTCCTTTCCTCTTCGGCCAGCCCACTTCCTTCTGTGCCGGCTGCAGCGGAAGGGGCCCACCTTCGCGACTGACCCTCCTCCCGTGCCCTCTCCGAGTTGCCTGCCCTTCTGGCAGGAAATGAAGGTGGCTAGCGAAAGCAAGAAGTCGGGGGGGAGGCAGGCCAGTCGGGGGGCTTTTTTCCACGGCAGGGGCAGGAGCCATGGCGGGTTGATCATGTGTCCGCCTCGCTTTGGGGAGCAGAGTCGGCTGGTGCCTTCCGAGCGGACCTGCGGGTGAACAGAGCTCAAAGGCGCTCCTGTCTCTTCCATCCCTGGAAGTGAGCCAACCTGGGGGGCAGGCGTGCCAGAAAAGTGCCCAGAGAAAGGCCTGGCGGTGGAGCCTTGGGGCGTCTTTCTTTTTTAAGCCTGCCGGCACCACACCTCGTTTCCCCCAAGCAGGAGCAGGGCAGGCGAGCGAGAATTTGGAGAGGGGAAGTGCCATTTCGGAGAGTCAAATGTGGAAGGTCACCCGACGCAGGAGAACAGTCCCAGCTGTCCCCAGGCCAGTGGTCTCCAGATGGGTTGCATCGCAGCTGCCATCATGCTGGCTGGGGATGATGGGATTTGCAGTCCAACCCACCTGGAGGCCACCCGCTAAGCGAAGGCAGCAGCTGAAGGACCAGGGCTGGAAGAAGCACGTTTTGTGAAATTCACTGCCACGAGAGGGCGGCCAGGCGGGATGGCCTTACGAAGCCCATTGGGCCAGTTGAATGGCAGAGAAAGGCCCAGCCATGGCAGTTAGCTGGGCTTGCCCAGCAGAACCTCCCTGTTCAGAGGAACTGTACCTGCAAGGGTTCCCCTTGGCCTGAAGTTTGCTCGCAGCTTGCATGCCATCAGCTCTGGGATTAAATCCCAGAAGCAGCTGATCCAGCCGGAAAGGACCAGGGAGCAGGCCTCACGGGCTGCAGCTCTGGAGGTCACGTCAGACCATACCTGGCTAAAGGGGCAAACCGTCTGACCGCACCTTCCCAGGTCGCCCGGGTGGAATTTGGAGCTTCCTTCGCCAATCCACCAATCGGACAGAAAAACAGCTTTCCGTCTTGCACCGAAAACATCCACGCATGACACATTCCTGGAAAAACCATGCCCTGCGCCTCCGTCACGAAAATGCTTTTATGTGCAGATGTGTGCGAACAAGTGCAAGCGGAAGGCCAGGAGGGGGGAAGGGGGACCAACATCCTTCCTTTGCTCATGTTCCACAACTGCGTTCCATGGGATGCCTGGCTGGAGGTGGTGGGGGGGGGGGGGATGCAGCAGGGTCCACCTTGCCGTCCCATGTGGCTCCCCCCACCCCCAAGAACATGAGCTCGTCAGCACATCAGCCACGGCGCTGCTTCACTGCAAGTTCGTGGAGTTTACAGAAAACCTCTCTGGCAGGTTGCCACACCGCAAACGGCTTCATATAATTTTATTATTAAGAGCAGGGGAAAGGGGAGGGGAAGGCAGGAAAGGCTGGAAGTGAGGGGGGTGTCTGAGTGTAGATTAGCAGGCAAGAGAAGGCTGAAAAGCCAGAAAATGGCTTCGGCGCTCACTCGGCTGGCACCGGACACAAACAAAGCGGGAATCTTTCCTTCTGGAGGCCGGGTGGCTTAGCTAATTGCGTGTTCAGACTGCCGCTTGCTGTCGCTGGGCTGAGCCGGGCTGGCTCCTCTGGTTGAAAGCCCAGACACAGCAAGATACCTGCCTGATTCGGGCCACAGGTACAGGCAGAGGAAGTGCCTGCACAGCGAGCCCCTGAGCTCTTTGTGGCCCGGCGAGGGGAAGTCCGAGCCCTGGAAAGAGGCGCCAGCAACGCTCTTCTCAGCCCTGCCATCTTCTGTCCTCGTGTCTGACGCCCCGTGATGCACTGGGAGGGTGCCATGGGGCCGTTTCTCCAGGGCCACCGTCGTGGTTCAAGCCAGGCGGACATGACCACGCGGGAGACGAGGAAGGGCCCGTGCGCCTCGCGGCGTCCTCCCCATGAAATCTGCCTCCGCCCGTCAGGAGTCTCACTTCCCTCTTCGTTTCCTCGAACTCACACAGGATGATCCTGCTGGACAGCCGAAGCTCGGTGCATCCTGACTCGCAGCTAGGGGTGTGCGCCCCAGGAATCCCTTTTCCGGGTGGGAATGGGTCACCTCCCCTCGGCTCAGCTCCTGGGACTCTGGCCCGCTTCCTTGCAGCCACGGCGCTGACTCCGTGGTAACCATGCTGCGCATTTGCACGGCGCTCACCAGGAACCGTGCCTTGCACGAGCACTGCACCAGCAGCGTCCCTCTTCCGAGCACGAGCGCTGCAGCTTTTCTTTGTTCTGCACGTGAGGCGGAGAGGGGATGCCTGTTGCGCAACCAGAGTTGTGTGAGCTCGCACAGACTTGACCGTGAGCTAACGAGGGACCGACAACACGGACTCCGCCGCAACACCGCATGCAGCGTCTTCGGGCGGATGGGGAAGAGGTCCAGGAGCAAAATGATTCCCCTAGCAGCCCTCTCAGGAAAGGGGAGGCTGGTAACGTCCGTGGGGGGCAGCTTTTTCCAATCTGGGGCTGGCCAGATGGGTGTGGCTACAAACCCCATCACCCCAAGCCCCGATTTTCATGCTGGCTGGGAGTGATGGGATTTGTAGTCCAGCACGTCCAATGGCAACCATTGGAGAGGAAGGATGATTAGGGAGAAGCCCCACGTTTCGCAAGAGGGTGGTTGCCTCGAGCAAAATGAGGGATGTGAGCGACATGGAATGCCGCGGAATTCCGAATGCCGCGGAATGGAGACATTTCTGAGATGGGGAAGGGTGCGCATCTTCTTTCCAGGCAGTTTCTGGTGGAATAAAGTTGGGTTTCCTCGTCTGTAAGGGAGAAGGTGGTGTGAAATAGGCCAATGGGGAGACCAATCTGCCAGCTTTGCTTTCTTCCTCATTTGATTTTTAAACTCCTCTCATGTTCTCTCACCAGAACAGGCAGAGCTTCGCAAATTTTAGTAAATCTTTACCAACCATGGACTGAAATGCAATTTTCAGCTACCTGGGCTAGCCAGACTTCTAACAGCTAAGCAGTCAAACCCCTGGATAAATCTGTCCATTTCACTGACTCCAACATGTGATATTTAAAAAAAAATCAAGTTCTTTCGCGTCTGAAAGTGAAAATATGCGTGGATTCTGGTGAAGTCTTATGAAAAGCAAACTGAAGCAGCTTTCTCGCCCATCCCTGGGGCTACCCGCTTTTCTAACACACCAGCAACGGGATCAACACAAGAGGGAGGCATAGGAAGAAATTATTTTCACCTGGCCTGGATGCAGCTGCACACACACACACACACACACACGCACGCACGCACGCACGCACGCTCCCTGCCCCCAAGCAAGTGCCTTGAGAGGCCCGGGAAAAGAAAGCGGAAAAGAAAATCCTCAGGGCTCCCTGGAGATCACGTTATGAGCCAGCGGAGCCTCGTTCTTGGGGTCTGTTCCCCCTCTCTCCACTTGGGTCCCTCTGCTAGCTCGGCGTGCCAGGCCGTGGCTGCGGTGCAGAGTGGTTATTTTATTAATCGCCGCAAAGCTCTTCCTTGCCTCGATCCGGGCGCAGCCCGCCGCCCCCACCCACCCATTCTGGAGCTGTGACCTCTCCCCATCAGAATTAATTAGTGCCGGAGGAGGCCTGGAACGGAGGAAGGAGAGAGGGGAGAAGGAACTGGGAAATTATCCCAGAGCCGTAATGAATGCGCCTCGGCCGGGCTCCCGATGCACACACGGGCCTGGGGGAAGGGAAGCGGAGGAGCTGGCGCCCGAGTCCCCCTTCTCCTCCTCTCTTGCACGGGAGGAGATGGCGGTGCTGTGTCTCCGGCCTCCTCATTCATCTTCCCCAGTCGCCCGCTGCACGCTCCCTCGAAGAGCAACGGAGCGCAGCAGCTGTTCCTTGCACACTTCACTTGACCACAGATGATGATAAATGGGGCCTGGGCGGCGCCAAAGTGGTGCGTGCGGGGGGGGGCAGGGGATGCGTCGGGCTGGGGGATCCCTGCCCAGCCCGCCCGGAGCTCGTCCTGCCCCCCGCACGCGGGGTGGCTGTGGGATTCCCCAAGACTCTCCCCAGAGGGCGGCGGCGGCGGTGCGAGGGGGCGAACGGCGGTGCCCTGCGGAGGGGGCAGCTCGGCGCTGTTGGCACAGCGGCCCCCGGGAGCTGGCCACCTGTGCGCACCTGCACGCCGGCTCCAGCGCCTGCCACGCGGGTGATCTCGCACGCGCTCGCTTTTGAGGAAAGAGCCCGTCTTCCACGCACGTCCGTGCAGGAGGGTGGGATACTGCCCTCCCAAGAGGAACGCCGTGACTCAGCCCACGTCCTGGCCAGCCTGTCGGCCTGGAAACCGGAGCAACTGGGAGCCGGCAGATGGCAGAGCGCTGGCGGGTCCTGCCTGCTCAGGCACGGTGGGACGGGAGCAGGGCGGCGGGCTGGCGAAGGGGCAGGGCGCCGCAGAGAGATGGGGAAGGTTTGCCAGCCGGTGAAGCCACTGGGGCAGGGCGAGCCCCTCCCAGGTGCACCCCTCCGAGATGTGGGCACACGCCTGGAGTCTGACCCCCGCTCAACGGAGGATTTCAAGCTCAAGCATAGAAGGTACGCGGTCAGGATGCAACCGAAGGCCAAACACGCCTCCCTCCCGAGCCGGCAACCATGTGCCCCAGCCAGAGCGAGTCCAGAGGAAGCACCCTGGGCCCGCATACGAGGGAGGCACACCGCCCCGCCAGGCGTCCGTCAGGGCAGGCATCCCCCACACCCGTGCGGACGGCCTCCTTGCTTGGCCGTGTGCCGTGGAGCGCCATCGCAAGCGTGCTCAGCGGCCCGGGGAGGACGGCCCGGCCACATGCCAGCCCTCCAGCCCCCGGGGAGGCTGAACGGGTGACTGCGGGGAGGCTCCCGGCCTCCCTGGGCTCCTGCTTGGATCAACAGGTTGCGGGGGAAGTCTCACAGTCCAGTTTGTTTGTAGGTCTGCTGTGGAGACTCTCGGATGGACGGGTCTCACCTGTGTGACCGCCACACTCACAACTCCACACCCTCCTATTCTCACTGAACCTGCAGTTTTCAACAATTTGCACAAAAGTTCACCTTTAAATACATGCCGTCAAATGTATTTTCTTTCCAAACATGCCTCCCTAAAAGTATTTGTTCCCCAAACACCCATTTTTAAATGCATTTGGATGCAACTTCGGAGCAGAGGAAGTGTGAAGATGGGCCGGGGGGTGGGCCGGGGGGAGGCAGGGCCAGCCAGTCCCCAGAAGGCACAAAGAAAGAACTTCGCCAAGTCCCCAGGGATGGGTGTCTGCTCTTTAGCTGCCCACGAGCTACATCTGGCAATGTGGGGCTCGGGTTGTAGCCTGAACCACCCCATAATGTTCTGCTCTCTCTGGTTCTCCCTTTCTTTAGCCACCAACTAGCAACTTTCCCCTTTTATTCCGAAGGAGAAAGAAAAAAGACTTGAACTAGAACAACAACAAAAGGGAAATATTGGCAAAGGTAAGCAGGCCCCATGCAACAAGAGCGCCCAGTCTCTTGTTTTCCTGACGATAATTTTGTTTTCTCTAGTTCTGCACCATTTTGCAAATTTGGCTAAAAGAAATAAAAATCTGCATGAAAATTCACATGCATCTTGCATGCCCTTTTCTTCCTGTGCAGATGCTTCCAAATATTCAAGTGAATTTTCCGAAAGAGGAAGTTTTGCCCACGTTTTCCTTAATAACTGCGTTTTTCTGTGTGCCTTTTTTGTGAGTCGCAAACGGCCTCACAAAATCCTGAAATGGGCCATTTTAATGCACAACTGCAGTCAAGATCGCATGAAGTTGGGTAAAGTCTTGTACATACTCGGAGAGGGTGAACTGGCCCTCATTCCTAGCAAACGCTGCACACTGGGAAGTCAGTGGGATGTACCGGTTTGCCTGGCTGGCCAGGGGAGAAAGGCCGGGGTCCCATTCCCTGCTGGGTGGCGAGGTCTTCAGACCACTTGCTCTTTCTCGGCCGTGCCTACCTCACAGGGCTGACCTGTGGATGCTAGGGAAGGGCTCCCGAGCTGGGAGCAATGCGGACCGGAGACAAACGCGAGCAGAACACGAATTCGGCCAAGTGAGGCTCTCGGCAGCCTCCGCTGCAGCTCGGCTTTTCCGCCTCTGGAGCAAGGGGGAGGCCTTGGCCAGGGGAAGCCGGCCGGCCCATTGTGTCTCAGCGCTCGCTTCCCACAGCCGCGTCACGCCCCCTCCTCTCCACCCTCCGATTATCCTCCCCTGCGCGGTCCCCACGGAGCCCCTCCTCCTCCCGCCTCCCGGCCATTAGCCGCGGCAAATAATGGCCCCTCGGCTCCCGGGCGGAGGGTTGGCTGTCTCGGGAGGAGGTCGGGCAGAGGTTGCCGGAGGGGCAGCCTGGCCCGGTCTCTCCGGGAAGTTCCGGCTTCGCCGCAGCCCACCCTGCCTGAGATCCCCTTCCCGGGGCTGCCTTGTGGGGCGGAGGTGGGGAGGGAGTTAAAGGACAATCTCTTGACGGGGAATTTTGCTGACAAAATTATCGCTAGCCGGAGGAAGGTCTGGATTCCAGCCCAATGTTCGCGCTGCTGCTGCGATCCCTCTCGGCCCGCCTTCGCCGCCGGTCTCTCCGCGTCCTCCCATCTCCACTCTTCGCCTTTCGGAAAGCGACAAAGGGAAGGATTCAGGAAGGTCAAAGAGGCGAAGGCCACCTCCTCCTGGGGCCTTCAGTTGTCATACGTCTCAGCAGGGATTGAAAGGGGCTGTGCAGGCGGGGGGGGGGGGGGCAAGCCACTGGGTCGCTGGCAAGCGGCGAGTGTCTCACAGGAGGGGCTGGATCGGTGCCACACGTGGTCGTGCCATTTCATGCACACGCCGGCCGGTCCAGCCGCACTGCCAAGGGCGCCAAGGGCCCCCACGGGGCCAGTGCTGCAGCCAAATGACAAAGGGCTCACGGAGTGCCTGCTTCGCACACCGGCTCCACACCAAGCCGACTTCGCCTCGCCGCCAACATCAATACGGACCAGCTTGGTGCCCTCCAGGTTTCTGGAGCGGCAAGCACAGCATTCCTGACCACCAGCCCTGATGGGAACTGGATCCCAAACATCCAGAGGGCACCGGGTGGGGAAGGCCCACACGGACGGCGCACTGGTGGCACCCCGGGGGACTCTGGTCCGTGGGGCTGCCACGGGTGGCAAGTCCTGTTTGGGGGCAGCCAGCTCCTTCCGGGTAGTTTGGGTTCTCCCCGGTCTGCTGCAATGAGGGCTTCCATTAAAGACTTGCTTCCTTGTGTGGGATGGTGGAGGACAAGCGGGGGGCCCGTTTCTCATTCCGATGTCGCTCGTGGCTCAACTGGGGGGTTCAGAGAGATGCTTTTAATGCTGTTTCCGGGGCGCACGGTGTTCCATGGAGCTTGCTAGCTGCCCCGGGCTGGGCAGGAGGCAAGGCGAGGGGTAAGCCCAGGAACAAGCAGAGGGGACTGGCCCTTGTCCCAAAAGGGTGGCCAAAGGAGGAATCGGAGGTTGTGTCCGTTTCAACTGTGGGGGAAGCTCCACAACCAACTGCTGGGGGAGAAGACTTCAAAATGCACACGCGGTGGATCGGAATGACTAAAGCAAGTGGGAGGCAGTGGGCAAAGGGCCTACCTTGTACCCAAACTACTTGAAAATGGGGTTGAAGTGCAGCTTTGGTTTGGGCGTGGACTATACCATTCTCTCCCCCACCCCCCCGCTGCCGCCTTTAAAGCATGTTTCTTGAGCTTCACAGGCCTGTGCTCCCCTCCCTCTTGCGAAACGGGTTCAGAGTTGAGCTGGGATCCACTCTTGAAATGCGGAATGTCTCCCCGAGCAACATTTTGGCAGCTCGGACTTCAAGACAGCCGGCAAACCACCTGCGGCTTTGGCATTTCCCTCTCTGCCCCTCCTTGACACCGAGCCCCAAGGGCTCGAGCCGGGATTCGAACCTGAGGCTCAGCCCCGGGTCTGAGCACGAGCGCCATGCCAGCCACTCTCCGATGGATGGATAACTGCACCGCCAGCAGGAGGACCAAGGCGCCAAGAGGTTGGCCGGAGGCAAACCGCAGGTGGCTCGGCCAGGGGCTCACGGAACTGGGAGAGGCGCCGGCTCGCTGGCCGCTTCTCCCAGGTCCTCCTCCAGGAAGGGAAGCCTCCCCCGGCGATGGCTTCTGCTGACGTGCCCGCTCGCCACTTTTCTTGCATTGTCATCCGCCCTGAGGTGTGACGGCAAGAGACGGGAGCATCGGGAGGCAGGAAACGCGGCCGAGGTGACATGCGGGAGAGGCCCCGCGGGAGAGGCGGGCACGCGAAGGCAGGGGTGTCTGGTGCGGGACCTGCTCCGGCTCTGTGGGCCGGGTCTTCTGGCCCTTCTCAGCTGCTTACACCGAGGCAGCCTCCTCCGGCCCCCGTCAAGCTGCAGACGTTTGCAACAACAGCTCCCATTAGCCCCGGCCACTGGGAGGCTGCTTGGCGAGGCGGCCCATGAGCTGCTCCTCCCAATTATCTCCGAATAAAATGCAACGGAGCAAAAGTGCTAAGGAGGGAGGGCGACGCACACAAGAGACGGCGCAGGGCATTCTAGAAAAGCCCCACGCACAGGAGTGTCTTCAGGACCCACTGGGAAATGGGGGGGAAGGTCGGCGATGGAGCTCCCTTGGGGGGGGTGCCGCCTAGCAGGGCTTCCTCGCCACAGGAGCGGGTGACGGGGCCTCCGAGAGAGATCCTGCGCCTGGGGGCATTCCTGCGCACTCTTCACACAACATGGGGAAGGCCAGAGCAAGGACTGCAACCAAGACCCCTGAAAACATCGCGCTCCTAACTTGGAAGAACCTCGTGCACACCTCCACATCCCAGCACGTTCTCTTCCCAGAAGGACAGAAGCATCTTTGTTCATTTAAAAGCGGGCGAGAGAGACAGTTCTCAGCCGGCCCAGCCGGCCCTGTGCGGAGCAAACCTTGTGCATTTGGAGTGGGCTCCTCTCCCCTTGCCGCTCCCAGGGAGGCCCCCTCCCCAAGCCGGCCTCCCCCGCCGTGGCTCGCCTGACCTTTCCCGTCTGCCCGGCCTCCCCGGGCAGTGACGCTTCCCTGCGTCGACCAGACCGTGCCTCGCTTCCCGTCCGGATTGGCTCTCGCCTCACTTCCTGCTCGCGTGCTTTCCGCCTTCTCGGCTTCTCGACATGCCTGCCCCCATGCCGAGTCCCGAGGGCCCGATCCTGCAGGATCTGCCTCGTTTGCAGGGATCACTCTTCGCACAGGGGCCCCTTTAATAATATCCACCCGTATCCGTATTCACCACACTTCATTTCCCTCCCGGCCTTCTTCCTTTTGGGAGGGAATCACGTGCCTTCCAAGGTTCTCCTCTCCATCGCATCCTCCCAGCAGGTTGGGCTAAGAGCCCACGCCGGGCCCAGAGTCCCCCAGAGATCTTCGTGGCGACCAAATCCTGGCAGGGCTCAGCCCACATTCCTAACCAGGACGCCACACTGGCTCCCTGTTTCCGTGGCTCTGTGTCACGCTCTCCTCTGTGAAGTCTGAAACAAATCCTCTCTCGCACACTGACCCAAAGGGCCTGCGGTCAGGCTTCCCTTCCGCTGGACCGATGGATCTGTCCTTTGAATCGGCACTCATTGCCTTGGCCAAACGGCTCAGCCTGGCTTTGGGCCTAGACGAGCCCCCTCCCCCAGCTCGAGTAGGACATTGTCTGGGAATGTCTGCTAACGCACTTGACCAGGTGACAAAACGGGGGTGTTTCCATGGTTGCCCAAACAGGGGTACCCTCCAAACCCATCCCTCCTTGCAAGAAATTGGCACAAACCTTGGTCCAAAGCAGGCACAAAGGTACCCAAGACCTGCTCAGGACATTTCTTCCACTCCCTTGGCCCAGTTACCCAGGATGGGCTGCCGAGACCCCCAGAGTACCGCTGTCTCTTGTTAAATGCTGCATTTCACTCAAGGCAGGGAGAGCTTTGCTCTTATGCAAATGCTCAGAAGCTGCTCCCCTCCCGTTCCTGAGCCAAGTCAGCAAAGTAGGGTTTGAAATGGCCTTTTCCTGGCACTGCTGTAATCAGGGCCACTAGAATTGCTTTGCTGAAACCGCACAAACAGAAGTGTGTCCCTTTTCGCTTTGCTGCCCCAGTGCCTAGAACTTGCTCTCACTAAGAACGAGGGAGAACTTGGTCTGGTTCACGTGTTTATGCAGCCTTCCCTAATTCTGCATTTTCACGCCCTGGGATGAATGGAATTTGCTTATTCTTTGCAAACAGCTTTCTCTGAATTTTGCAGTTTTCCAGTTTAAAAAAATGCATAGGAGGATGCATACATGAAGGGAAGGTCACCGAAAAATGCAATCACACAAAAATACACAATGCGTTCTGTTAGGAAAACTGCTTGCCAGAACGAGTTGCGAAAATGTATGTGTGAAACCGACGCAGAAATTTTTAAAACACCTCCAAGTTCTGCACCAACTGGAGACGAGGTTGGAAAAATTCTCAAGGTTTGGGATGAACCGAACTTGGGATTGGAAAACGAGACGTGGAGTGAAGGAGAAGCGTCCACCCTTAATTCTCATATCCTCTGAAGAGCTGCTGAGGCAGCACCGTGGGAGCTCAGACAGGAGCCAGAGCGGCAAAGTCACAGGCCGATCTCAAGGTGAAGAGAGGAAAATCGAAAACGAGGCTCAATAGCTGGATGTGTCCCCTTTCCGAGGACCTTTCACCGCACAACGCTGAGCCACAGGTTCGCGCATCGTGAGGGTGGCTCAGCCACAAATCCACCCGGGCTTCCACAAAAGTTGAGCCGAGGTTCTCCAAGGTGCTTCGGTTCCACCAAATGTTCTACCCTCCGCAAAGGTTCTTTCACCAGGACGACTTGGGGCTAGAACTGGGGAGTGGCCCCCCGAAAGGACCCCAGGCAGGCCGGCACTCGCTTTGCCCCTTCACCACGGCTTTGCAGGGGCCCAGCAGGACCTCCAGGGGTGGGTCCGGGGCGGTGGTGGCCATGCCCACCCAGAGCCCTCCCTGGGGCATCCCGATGCCATGAGGGTCAGGGATGCCGATGCTGCCAAGCATCCCCGGAAGCCGGAACAAGCCAATGGACCTGGATGCTTCTGCCACGTAATTCCCATGGGGACATCTACCACTCCCAAATGGATGACGTTGCATGACTGTGGCCTGCGTTTCTCTGCCCCCACCCCCAGTGCCGGTGTGAGGTTATGGGGGGGCTCTTGGGGAAGGCGCCGCCTGAGGCTACCTTGGTCCTCCTCTTCAGTCGGAACGCGCCGCCTGCTTGCCAAGGAGGCCCTGGTGAGTCAGGAGGGACGGCAAAGGTTGCGTTGTGTTGTGTTGTCTTGATAGCCATCACCAATTTGCTGGCTCAGCCCCTTTGCGCTGGGCAAACACACGGGCAGCTCCGAAGGAGGAAAGCAATAGGCAGCCCCCCCCACCCCCCGTGGCTAGGGACGTATTTGGGATCTGCTTCATTCTGAGCCAAGTTTACCCACTTCCTGGAGCCAGGCCAGGATCCAAATGCAGGGGGGGGGGCAAGCCCTCCCTGCACCTGGAGCTCTCCGCCTGCAGTGCAATTCGTCAGACACAAACAGGCCTCCGCCAAATGGCGCACTTTTGAAAGGTGCTCGCAAACCCGCTTTGGTCAGTGGGAGAAAAATGCGCGCCTTTCGGAAAATGGAGGCAATGGTTGTGTTTTCTTTTGGGAGATACATGGACGAGGACACACACTCGGTTTTGCACAAAAAGACAGCGCTCACAGTCGGGTATGGGCATGAAGGGCAGGCACGTCAAGGCGCGATGAGATGCACCTCAGCAAATTCGAGATCTCCTGATTCCTACATCGCTCCTCTTGGCCTGCGGACTCTACCAAAGCCTGAACCTTGGGGGTGTTATATCATCATCATCATCATCAACCACATCACTAGTAACAGATAAATCTCCCATCCTGTTTAGTTAGTTAGTAAGCTAGTATGTTTCTTTATCGCCTCTGTATGCCGCACCATAGCCAAAGGCTCCCTGGACAGCTCCCACTGTGCGATATAAATATATTTAAAATACAGATAAAAATAAATAACAATAAGAAACAGAACCATAAAGCATGGTAAAATTAACATGCATTATAAATACGGCCATATAAACAGGAAACAGGAGGGAAATGAACACAACATGACCAGTAACAATAACCAATAAACCAGGCAACAGTAAAGCCACAAACCAGCAACAAAGCAATACCAAACAGAAAGGCCAAGCTCCGCTCCGCTCCACCCCGGACGACGTTCGCAATCCAGGAAAGCCGTTCGGTTCCGCCAGGGAGACGCTTCTGCACCGAAGCAGCCCTGCAACTCCCTCTCCCCACTTCGCAACCCACCACGACTCCTCCAGCTTCCACTTCACTTACGTTCTCCTCTCAGTGAAAAAGGACTTGGTTTAAAGTCTCTCTCTCTCTCTCTCTCTCCCCCGGCAGAATCTGTGCACGCAGATTCGCAGCTGGGTAGTTCTGTGTGTCTCGGCGTGTCTTCCAGCCCCTCAAACCTACCACTTTGACGTACGTGTATTTTTGTAACGGTTTCCTTTTGCAGGAAAGGAGTGAAGCCTTCTTTTCACACTACAGGAAAAGAAGGGGTCTGAAGTGGAACGATTTGGCTCCCCACCCTGCCCCGCTTGATAAATTACCCGCTCGAAACACGGGCAGCCCCAGAGCTCCTCCATCTTCAGGTTCGTGGGATGGACGGGCCCTGGGAGCAGGAAGAGAGCCCGCAGCGCCAGGTTTAAGGCTCCGGCACGGCATCCTCCCGATTCCCTGATCACCGCTTAATTTCTGCCAGCCACCTCCCAGGTCCTGGACCAGCCCCGGTGTTTCACATCTCACACAAGCCTGTCAGGGCCTTGATTACTTTTTCAGACTCGTTAGCCTGATCCGCACCGATTCCACCGATGCGCAGCTTCCCCCTCCCCACACCTCCCTGGTGTGCGTTGTGATTTATGTCCGACATTCCCGGCAGTGTTATTAAATATTACCTGGATAACTTCCTCCACCTTCCAACACTCCCCCAGTCCGGTGGGCCCTGCAGACCACCCGGAGTGCATGCATAACGTGGCCCCCGCCCCTCTGGGCACAAACGGATTTCCCTCCAACACTCTCCATTTCCCCTCCCGCCCTTTTTACTTTATCTCAATCAGTGCCATGCAATGCATCAGCCGAGCTTTCAAAATGGGGCCCCAGCTGGAGTTCCGAGCAGGGCGGACGGAGCCGTCTGTCGCAGGGGGCTCGCCCGCGCTTGTGCCCACAGCCCAGACCGTTCACCCCTCATTTTACCGTGGGGGGTCCCCAGATACCCGCTCAAAGCCATGCTGGCATACGACAGACATTGCCCCGCCTGCTTTCATTTTTAAAAACTGTATTTCTATTCCATTGCTCTTCCTGCCAGGAACTGCTAGCGCAGCTGACATAAACCTCTCCTCGGACTTTTATCCTCACAGCGACCTTGCAAGGTAGGTTAGCTGGAGCGTCTCTGATCGGCCCAATACTTCCCAGTGAGCTGCGTGCCTAACTGGGGGCGTAAATTATCATGCCACACGGCATACGGGAGAGTTCTGCACCCACATTAAGCCAGTCGACTCTAATTGCACTTCCACTATCAGGCAGTTAGGGAAATTACTGCTAAGGATGGAAGTCTGGGGGCTTGATCGCATTTTCCAGGGATCCGACAGATCCTGTGCCTTGTCCACACGCTGTTGGCCAGGAACACCCACCTGGCTGGTGCCCTGGACTTCGCACCTTTACCTGCAATGGTGACGGCGGAACGACCTCCTCTCGGGTTGGGTCAATGATGAGCAGAGCCCCCACCTGCAGGACTGGTTGGTTCGCTCCCTGTCAGGAGATGACAGAGGACATGCATGCCCTATATACCAGCTCCAGGTCAGGCTTAGGGTTAGGGCTGGAGAAAGCAAGCTCTCCGAGATGCACTTGGGGCTTTGCACCTGTTTGGAATGGGCATGCTGGGAGTCCAAGCCAAGCCACGTCCTTCCGCCTAGATGTGCGCCGGATCGTACCCGTCCAAGCACGCTTAAAGAGGATCGAGCGCTGTGCTTCTGCCGAGTTTGCTGGTCTCGTTTCCATTTGTCTTTCCATGTGGGCTCGCAAGCTTTGTGTATCAGACGTGCTTGTTTTGGAGTTATCTGCGCTGCCCTGGGATCCCTTGCAGAGGAAGCGCGGATTGTGCATCTTCGAGATAAACAAGCGCTGTCAGGAATCAGCGCTGCTCTGCCCCACAAGCGGAGAATTCCAGCCAAGCCTTCCTTCCAACCGACCCTCGGTTCTCTGCCCGCACATTCACTTTTCAGCTTCTTCCGCAAACGCACCCAGGCGGAGGCGATGAGAAGACCAGTGGCTGAAGCCGCTTTGGCACACGGAGCTCTCTTAGTGGGTGCTGCACCTGTGGAGGGTCTTGTGGACCCTGGACCAGCCCTGGCTGCGGAGGAGGGCTGAACGAGGGCCGCTGCGGCCAGATCCCAAGAAGGGGGCAGAGCACCTGAGAACGAGGGGAGTTGTCGCTCCGGAGGGGGTCGCACAGCCTCTCAAGGGGCAGGTGCTCAGCTTGGGGTGTTGCCAGCCCCATCACTGCCGATGAGATAGGAGTGCCCCACAGCACGGAGCGCTGTTCTTTGGCTTGGGCTGGCACCCCCACTCCAGCCATTCCGGGACAGGGACGGCCTGGCACAGCGGTCCGCACGGCGGCCGTCTCAAGAGTATCCTCCTGCCCTCTGGATCAGAGTGGAACCGACAGAGTGCGGGTTCTGAAGGGGCTGCAGTGGCTGCCAAGCCTGTCCCAGACCGAGTCCCAGGCAGTTCTGGCATACGCCATTCTCTGCCACGGCTTAGGCCCCACGCTCGCCCTTACGTTATCCTCCTGGATGCTGAGACTGAGCGGATGCGCTTCCGCAGGTGCTGCACCGGCCTGGTGCTTGGATGCAGCGACTTGGGAGATGGTGCCTCGGGGCTGTGCCGGGGGGCAGCTCTCTCCCCACTGATATCCGGGTAGTGCCAGGCCTCACAAGCCCCGGGCATCAACAGCAGGCCTGCTTCTTAACCAGTCAATTAAACTGCCCCCTTTTCTTTTGCTGTGTTGTGCAAATTTATCTGTTTCCGCTCTCTCCTGTTTGATTATGCTTTTTTGGCCCATGTTTTATTATTTTACTGTGTTTTATAGCATGAAGCACCATGGGACTGAGGGATCTGGGTCTTTTCAGTCTGGAGAAGAGACTCAGAGGGGATCTGTTGGTGACATACAGGTACGTGAGGGGGTGTCCCACGGAGGTGGGGAGAGACCTGTTCTCCCCTGCAGAGAGAGGCAGGACGCGCTCCAACGGAGCCAAGCTCAGGGAACGAAGGTTCAATTTGGATTCAAATTGAAGGTTCAGTTTGGAGGCCCCGTCAATGAGGGTGTTCAAGGATAGGCTGGACATGCACATGGTGGGCATGTCGTGAGCAGAGCCAGCTGGAGCCAGGGGTCAGACTAGATGGCCTGGGAGACCCCTTCTGACTTGCTCTGTTTCTATGTTTCTATTCCACAATAACAAGAGGGTCCAAAATCTCATAAAGAAAATGTCCATTCTGAAGTGCACTCTTTTGCCTAACAAGTAAGCAAGCAGCCAGCTAGCGGGATCAAGACACCTTTGTGGAACTGAGAGAGGTCTTGGCGACATCATGATGAGGGGCCCGCTTTGGAGGGCACCCCAGGCTTGCTTAAGCCTCGCTCCCTCTTAAGAAGCAAAGGCTGGTTTGTACGAAATTTAAAAGGACTTCAGGAAAGGCTTCAGCCTGTTGCGCTGCCAAGGTTGCATCCGAGTCCACATGTTAAATTAGAAAGGTGAGATATAAACTTATAAAAGAACAGATGTGTGAACTCGCCAGCGCCAGGAGTGCATAGAAACGGTCCCAGATGCAAGAAAACAGCCCAAGCATTGCCTTGGGGGGGGGGGGGGATGGCAGGGCTTTTTCAAAAGGCTATCGCATTTGGGGGGTCCATCGCAGAGATGCTTCAAAGCAGCAAAGCAGTCGCCTCCTGCCTCGCTTCCTCTCTTAATCTCTCTTTGTGGGGGCATTTTTCAAGAGAAAGGGGGGGGAGCCAGCCCTGGAAACCATCAGTGGGCAAGTGAGCCTACACTGTATTTGTGAGATCGATCGAAGTTCCAGACAATTTCATCCATCGCAAAGCATTGTTCTCCAACACATTGCTCTCGGGGCTGCCCCCACGCTCGTCTCCCCTCCCCAGAACCATTTAATCGGGAGGCGTTTTACCTCTTCTGTGAATGGGGACATAACCGAGCCGAGAGAAATGGAGACGTGGGGTCAGTAATGACTGCCGAAGAAGCAGTCTTTAAATCTTTTCCTTATATCCAGGGCTTGGGTATACTCCGCGTTTTTTTTTAATACATTAAAATTCTGCACTGCACAAAGCTGGATTTTGCATCCTAGGCAAGTCTGCCTGATTTCTTTTGTGTAATTTCTTCTGCTTTTGCTAAAAAGGAGGAGCAAAGCACTGAACAAGCACGCCTGACCACGGAGAAATCTTATGCGGCCATCTTCCTGGCTTCTGGAATTACAGATGTTGCCCACCCAGCTTTCTGCAGGTCTTGCCAATCTTAAGGGCTAGGAACTTGATCGTCTTTGAAAGCACAGCTTCCAGGGAGCCGAATTCTACGCCCAGCGCTGTGGGCTGGGGCTCTTCTGAGCTCTTGTCCCCTGCTGCTTAACCAGCCAAGAAAATGCTTCTTCGAACAGCTGAAAGTGACAGTAGAAAAAATGCAGCCCTGATTTACATTCCGTGATGACTGAACAGTTCAGAAGAGCCTCTGCAGCTGCGGCACGGGATGCGCACAAGACCGCCTGGCGTCTTCCCATCCACGTGTGTACGGGGCACGCGTGCAGGCGAGGAACCGGATGGGGAGCCCTCCAAACGGGGCAAGGGCCAAACGCTAACGCGTGCTGGTCTGACTCACCCCCTGCCAGCAAGCTTTTAGCACCCCTTCCAAAGGCAGACGCAGGAGGGGAAAGGTGCGGTGGCCGGGAAGCGGGGACGGAGCACGGAACGATTTGCCAGGGAAGTCGAAAGCAGAGCAGTGGCGGGCACGGGCCAAGGGGCCTGACACCACCCACGACTGCTGCGTTCTAGAGACGCCCCTCCTTCACCATCTCTTGCCGAAATCCCCCCCCCCCGCTTTGCACACCCACCCGCCCCCACAGGCCCTCTCCAGCCCCCCCTCCTCGCGTGTTTGCAGGTTGTGCTTGTAGGTTGTGCTCGGGAGCAGAAGGCCTGCAGCCGGGGAGGCGGCGGGAGATGCGTCCCGCTGCACCAGCGCCAGGAGAGCCCTTGCCTTCCTGAGAGGAGCAGGCAGCCCCGCGATCAAGAGCGACGCTCCAGCGCTCCCCAGCGCCGGCTGAGGCTCTTCGCCTTAGGAGGCAGGAGGGGAGGGGAAAGACCCCCCCACCCCGGTCTCCGAGAAGCCATCTCCCGTCCTCCAGTGCCGCAAAAGGGCCACCGTCTCCCGGGCAAAGCCACGGCCCCCTCTTCGCCCACTGGAAAAAAGCACCGGGTCCGTCTCGCCGAGGGTGGGCTTCCGTGCGGAGCGTGCTTTGGGCGACTCGGGGAGCTTGTGTGTGGAAAAGTAGGAAGCCGGGAAACGGGGAGTGGGGAGGACGAGACGCACGTGGGGAGCAGGTGGAGGCGGCGGGCAGGCGAAGGAGCCCGTGGAGGGCCGGCCGGAGGCCAAAGCCGAGGGGGGTGGGAAGGGCTGCCCCACAGTCTCCGAATCGACCCCTCCCCAGCCCGCTGCAAGGGAAAGGGCGGTTGGCGTGGGGGCTCTGGGGAGGGGCTGCCAGGGCTCCTGGGGGAACATTACCTGCCATTCCACTGCATCAGCCAGCCCCGTGGGGAGACTGTTAATTTTGGGTTCGAGATTTTTTTGGGAGACCGTGCAATCTGTGGCACGGGTGCGCCGAGTGCAGGAAGGATGCATGTGTTTTCCGGCAGGAGGTCGACCCCTCGGAACAGGTCCGGGGGGAAGCCAAGTTGCGCTGAGGGCACGGCAAAGGTCAGGATTTGGGAGAAGGGCTGCCCAGATGATGGGGCTGATGCTGCTGGATGAAATTCGGGGATGCTGAGCAAAGAGAATTACAACCACATGTGGTGCCTGGACAGCACCTTCCGCGCGTTCGGCACAGGCTGGTGCCCCCGAGGGCGAGCCTCCCCCGCAGGGCAAGGAGCCACAACCAAAGAGCCCCTGCTTGCCACTGTTCACACCGGGAGGGCTTGCTTTTTTGATTCTGCAAGATTTCCTGGCGTGAGGTCTAAACCTGGGCTGAGAAAACTGGACCCCCACGCCTGGCAGGCACCCCGGGGTCGTCGTGATGGGAGTGTGGGCACCTGGGGCAGAGGTCGAGGCCTCTGAAGTGCCCGCAGGGGTGGCGTGCCCGCAGAGTCCCAGCCCGGCCAGGAGAGAAGGCATGCTTTTGGAGAGAGGGGGGTGGACCGAGACGGGGAGGGGGGATTGCTGCAGCCTGGCTTCGTCCCTGGCCCCATGATGGGCTGCCCAATTTGGCGGCTTGCATAAGTCCCACTGGCCTGAAAGTGGAGCCTCCAGAAAGAGAGGGGTCCTGGGAGGAAGCCCCCCGTCTGGGTTCCAGCTCCCCGGCTGCTTTGAGCTGCTTTGTCTCCGAGCTGCAAAATGCCCGGCCAGGTCTGCGTCGCAACGCGGCTGCCGGGTGTTTGGGAGCCGAAGGGTTGCGAGCAGGGGAGGGCGAGCCCACGACCAGCCGTGCCCAAACATGGAGTGGGGGAAAGGCTTGTTCCAGCACAGCGCGCCTCCCGGGGTCGTGCCCTGTGCGGAGCCGGGCTCTCTTTCTCCCCACACAAAAGGATGGGCAAAGCAGAGGGGTGATGTGGGGCAGGGGACTTCCAAAAGGGCCGATTAAGGAGTTAATCTGCGACTAATAGATAAAGAGCTTAGAGCCGCTGGTATTTTCGCTATTTTTGCTGGCCAGCTCTGACATCCAGTTGTGCCTTTAGACGTCGGCTGGAATGTACTTAGCTATGACCAAAGTACGAACTCCCCTGAGGTATTTCTCTGCTGCCAATTAGATCGGCTTCCCAGACTCACTCATCCTCTCGCAGGCTTCTTCAGAGCAGGAAAAATTGCTGCCGATCCCCAGAGAGGGGAAAGGAAGGGATGGGGCGGAGGGGGAGAAGGAATAAAGGCACGGAGGCGAGTCAGCTCTTCAGCACGCACAATGCGCCGCGCTGCCTGCTTTCCTTACGAGCAAATAAATCAAGCTTGCTCGGCGATGCGCGCTGAGTGGAGGTGGCGACCGCGGGGGTCCTGAGCACGGCGGGCCGGCTGCGGGGACGCCCAGGCTTCCCTCTGTCCTCCAGCGTGGCTTTTTCAGTCCCCCCTCCGAGCAGAGACGGCGGCACGGTGGGGTTGGTGCGGCACTGCGGTGACATTTTAACCTTGACTGGCCGTGGACGTGGCGTGTGCTAAAGATCAGACGCATGTGGAGGGGGACACGGCAGGGGGAGGAAGCGCCCGGGTCCCGGCGGGGACAGAAGTCTCCCGGTCCAGGCCCCGGGAGCATCTCCACGCTGGGGAAATGCCAGCCGGCCCCTGTGGGAGCCAAGGCTAACAATGCAAGGCCAGGAAGAGAAGGACCTTCCAGGGTTCCTGCCCTCCCTGTTTCTGCCTTGGGGGGCAGTGCGTAAAAGCCCGGCTGCTTGCACCCCATCCAGCGTGGCACACGAGTTGCCTCCTTCCGCGATGACCCGGGCCTTGCAGGATGCCCCCGGCGGCACTGGGAGATGCCTGCTGACGGGCCCCACGTCGGCCGTGAGGGTGCGTGTTCCTGCAGCCGGTGGGGACAGAGAGAACCCACGGGGCTTCCCTTCTCTGCAGGGACGCGGGAAGAAGCTTTGTGCCAAATGAGGGGGCCTCTCCATCCAAGGCCGTCCTGTCCGGGGGCGGCAGCTCCCCAGGGTGGCAGGTGGGCTCCCCACCTCCCCCAGCGGCCCTTCCTGGAGGTGTTGCAGGGTGGGGCTGGGACCTCCTTGCAGCCCCCCCCCCCCCCCGAAGCTCTCCACGAGTCCAAGCCAGAGGGAGCCTTCCTCCGACCGGTTGCCACGGGGCAGGTCCAGGCCTGGGCCTCTGATCCATCACCGGATCCAGCCAAGAGGGGGAACCTTGCCATAGGGCGGGAAAAGGTGCCACGGCAACGGCCTGCCTCCAGACCTGCCGGATGCCAAGAGGGGCGCCCTGGTCGTGCCTGTGCCAAGCCCTGGCCGCCTGGCCTTCCCCTTGCAGTCCACAGGGGCTCCGCGAGCCCCGCTTTGCAGAGGACAGTCCTCTGCCTAAGGGACTCCTGTGCCTGAAGGGCACGTCCAGGCCTCGTTTTAAAAGAGAAGAGCTGAGAAGGCCGAGGAGCCCAGCCCTCCGCGCTGCTCGGTGAGACACCAGGACCGCCTGGCTGCCACTTCCAAGCCTTGCACGGCTGCATTTCTGCTTTGATCATAGCAGCGATGTCCGAAGGCTCGCCGAGACATGTAAAGGAGCACAAACCGATCTCCCGCAGGTCGGAGTCCTGTTTTCCCCACACAAACCCCTCTTTCGCACAGACCCGCTTGAGCGATGAAACCAGGAGGGGAGAACGAGCCGCAGACGCTGCTCTTCTTGTCTTCCGCCTCTGGTCAACGGGGCAGCCGAGCGAGCGGGGGGCAGCGCCACCACAGGGAACACGAGCGACTCGGGGAATCCTCCGCCGGAGACATTCCTCTAGCCAGAAGGCATCTCCCCCCCCCCCCCCCCCCCGAGGAAGGAGTGGCGAACGCGTGGCGGATCTGGGACAGTTCTGAAAACCAGACTGCCGTGAGACACGCACCCATCCCTGGCTCCACGGAGCGAGCATCGCCTGGAGAACTTCCCGGTGAGGTTCTGCGGCCGTTTCCCAGTCCAGCGAGCTGGAGGCCAGATGCTGCTGCTTGCTCCTGGCCGGGCCTGCCGAGGCATCCGTGGCGCACAGCTGGAATGCGCAGGCTGAGATTTCGAGCGGCCGGGAAGGTCCCCAGGACAGATGTGGGGTGTGTTGGAAACGGTTGCTATGCAAAACACTCCCAAGGTGCTGTTTACTGTCATGCTTAAGAACAGATGAAGGTGGAGGAATTTCTGGTGCTTCTTGTTTTCGGTTGTTGGGTTCCCCCACAAAAGAAGGGAGACTAACAGAACCGGGTGGTCTGGAGAATGACGGAGAAGTAAGAAACAGGGAATGGAGGGGAGCTCAAGATGACCGTCGCACGTTTGCTTGGGTCGCTCTGTTTTTTCACTTCGGGTGCTTTTGCCACCAGGTTTTGCCCAGGGGTGGGAGAAGGGATCCTGCAGGTGGGGTCGGGCCTTGTCTCCGGACAGCTAAGGGGGGCCACCTGCGCCCTGCCAAAGCGGAGGATGAGAGGTCAGCGAGATGCACGGCACTGGCAGAGCATGAGCCCAAGTGCAGGTTGTGAAGGAACAGCTCTGGTTTAAATGGGGTGGGTGGGCTTCTCTTGGTGGCCTGCTCCGCAGCTGCTCATCTGCTCCGGTCCGCATAGCCGGTGGGGTGGGATGCAGGTCAAAACAGCCAGAAGGGCACGTGTCGGGCACCAGATGAGAAAGAAAAACCCAGCAGTGAATCGCTCTGCTACGGAGGAAGGCGGCCCAAGGGCTTGCCACTCAGACGGCGCCCAAGACCGCCAGCGTCCACGGCGGAACCTCCCCAGCCTGCAACCGGGCTTGGATGGAGCAGGTCTGTCCACAGGGGACGCTTTCCAACAGAGGAGCTGTCCGTTGGAATGTAGGGCACCAGGCCCCCCGGGAATGCTGCCGGGAACGCAGTCACATTCACGGATCATAAAGCCAGACCTGGAGCAACTGGGCAGGTGTCGGGCTCCTTCGTGCACCGCTAGATTCCCCGGCCCGCACGGGCTGGCTACCTTGAGCGAGGAGCGCCTTCCAAGCAGCGTGTTGCGCTCGAGGTGCTGCACCTTCCCTCTACGGAGACAGCCGCCCGCAAAAAGTCCGATTCACTTCGAGGGTGCGCTACAGGGGAGAGAGGAGCCCGTCCCCGGCATTAGCTCGGAGCAAACGGAATGCCTATTTTTGGAAACGTTGCTCTTTTCATGCAATCTCTGCCCACAACACTGGTCCCAAAGCAGCCCTTTCATTATACATGAAGGAAGAAGAGAAACGGCACGAGACGGTTCCCATACATAAGGGGTGGTGGTATGGCGAGCCCTGCAGAGGAAACGGGGAGACGGCGTGGGCACCCCTTTCCCTGCCCTCCTGCACATTTCCATCCGTTTCCTCCCTTTAATTACCCAAGTTTGAAATTCCCTGGGTGCGCTGCCCTGAAAAACGGACCCCATGATGTATCAATTAGAGAAGGTATACCACGCCACGCCTCATTTGCATGCACACGGGCTGTGCCATGTGGAACACAGGTTTTCGATGGGAAGCCGCGCCAAGACTGGGTAAATGCACCTCTCGCATTAATGAGGATATTCGACAAAGATCCATTACTAATGGCCTTTGGGATGGTTGGTGGTGGAACGCTGATGCCAACCGCAAGTGAGAACCCAAACCAACTTGATGAGTTCGTTGCTGTTATCTCCAGTTCCATCAAGTCTCTCCCCCGTCTTCCCCGAACACAGCTCATCCCACCCTTTCGGGGGGACTGTCCTGGGGCCCCTGCCTTAGGCACAGCATTGCTGGATTCCCGCCTGGGGTCTGCTCAGGGCCAGCCCTACCGTGAGGCAGAGTGAGGCAGTCGCCTCAGGCGGCGGACATTAAGGAGCAGCCGCGAGTGGAAGTCAGATAACCTTCCTCGCGCCGCCAGGGGGAAGCCCACTGACCTCGTGTGTGCTGGAAGATGCAGCCGCGGCAAAAGGAAGACGCAACCACCAGCCCATTTGGCTAGCGAACATGGTGTGGACGCCACCCTGTGCTTTGCCCTGCACAGTCAACGGCCTTGAGCCGGCCTTGGCGTGTGAACGGTGGCTAGACCCCTCTCTGTCGCCCATCGACGCCAATCCTTGCTCCTTCCGCTCACCTAAGCAGAGCGTTCCCCTTCCGCCGGAATAATTTTCAGTCAGTCCCACGCACGGCCCCGGAACCCTCCCAGCAACCAGTACGGCCGACCAGTAATGTTACCTTCATATTGCAACTGGAGGCGGAGAGGCAGGGGGACACGGAAGGGGAGACACGGCGTGGCCTGGCGCAGGAATGCGAGGACCCAGCTGGCATCCGGCTCTTCCGGCTCACCAGACTTCCTTCCTCTGCGGAAGAGAGCTGAGCCCAGACTGGTCCACCCAAACTCGGGAACGCCAGTGCAGCGTACGCAATTCTCTGCACAAGCATGGGAGTCACGTGTGGCGACGCGGTTGCGTAACGCCTGTGTGGGCAGTGAGAGCCCTGCGCACAGGCCAGTCCGACAGACCCGCTGGCTGCCCGTGAGAACGCTTGGGGTGGGGGCCTCGGGGGGAGGAGGAGGGCCGAGTGGAAGAAATCTGACAGATTCCCACCCCAAACGGGATTCCTCACACACTGGAAGTCACAAGTGTCCGTCTGTGCATTTTTCCGAGCGGGGTTGGTGCTTGTGTGTTAAAAGACGGGGAGCGGAAATTCGTGCGGTCCCAGAGCCAACTTAAGGAGGCTCCCGGGGCCTCCATTCCAGTCGTGGGGGCCACATGCACAAGGGGAGGGCCAGGAAGGCGGCACATTTCAGAGTCAAGCTCTTCCTGCCAGCAACTTTCCTTGGAGCCTTCTCGGGCTGTTGAGTGAGAGGTGGGGAGGGAGGGAGAGGTTTGGCTTTGCTTTGCTGGTATTAAAAGTCCTTTCAAGAATTCCTCTCTCGGCTTTCAGGCGCTCCGGAGAGCAGCACAGGAATCCCGAGGGAGGGAGGGCGGTTGGCAAAGGCCGCCTAGGGGCTTTCCAAGAAGCTCAAACAGCCAGAAAGTGGGCAAGGGCAGAGCCAGGGAATCCGCGAACAGGAAGAGCCCCCCCTCCAGCTACCTCCTTGCAAGAAGGAACAAGCACCAAAGGCCCGCACGTGAAGAAACTGCTCCCAAATTCTCACCCCTTTCCCAAATTTGGGGGTGCAGTTTCTTTCTGTCACTCCCACAATTTACGGTCAACAGGACAGAGGGGTCAATTCAACGCTCCATCCAATCTTCGGATGCTGCCACCTTCTGTATTTGGGGCACCGGCACCGGCACATCCAAACGGCGAGAGGAGCTGGCGCCCGTGTCCCCTGCACGGATCTTGGACGTGGTGATAGGGAAGGCTAGAAATCCAATAAATAAATGGATGACGAGGAGGAGGAGGAGGCGTGTGTAACCGTGTAGCCAGGTGTTCTGCTTTACAGGGGACAGTCCTCTATTTTGGACGGCTGGTAGAGGACAGCTCTTTCTTCCAAGGGGTCCCCTGTCTGAAGAGCTGCCCCGTCTGAGTCTGGCTTCAAGTCAAAGGGTCACAGGAAGGAGCTCTGCAGAGGCCTTGAAGCTGCGGCCCACCCACAGGTAGCCACACCTGGATGGCCCACGGAGAAGCAGGCAGACCATTTCCCTCAGGTGGCAAGGTGTCCTGCATGGCTTTGTACGTCAGCGATGGGCAACTCGTGGCCCTCCAAATCTTTTGGCCTATAATTCCTGTCATCCCCCATCACTGGCTATACTGGCTCAGGCTGATGGGAGTTGCGGGCCAAGACACTCTAGTTCTCATTTCTAAATTTCCACCCCTCCAAATGCCTTCCAAATGGCATGCCAACGGGGGCCCTGTTGGATGCTCGTCTTTTGGCGTTCCTGATGCAGCCCTCCCCCGTCACACGCGGGGCCTCCGCGCATTCATGGCAGTGGCGGGGGGGGCGCTCATGGGCGGCCCACAGGCAGCTCCCGAGCCAAGAAAGGGATCAGTGCCGTTGCCGGCTTCCGGCATCCTCACTGGAATTCCAACAGGCCGGGCAAATCCCTGCCCTGAGCAGCTGCTGGGCCTGCGAGCGACGCTGAAGGCAAAGGGGAAACATCTGGCGTGCGGGGAGAAAAGGGTCAGGGGAGGGCCGGGCGGCCTGCGAGGGACGAGCTGCGCCAGAAACATGGCGGGCGGGCGGGGGGGACGGGCGCAGCTGGTGGGGCGAGGAGGGGAGCGCCGGCGGCCCGAGAGATGCCGTGAGCGGCCCGGAAGAGTGAGCCAGAGGGGCTCCCCACCAAAGGATCCAGCACAAGGCAGTGGAGGGTGAAAAGGGGGGGTGCTCGGGGTGCCCCTGTCCAGGACCTCTGCCCATGCTGGTTTATAAGCACAGGGGCGGATCGGGAAAGGGTGATCATGTGGCCGGAGATACTGGCCAGGACTAGACCGGCTGGCCTGCGCTCTTACCTGGCCAGGTGTGGCTTGGTGGTGGGCAACGGTTCGGACGACCTTTTATCTTGGAACTGGAATTGGACAAGGCAGTTCTTCAAATTCAGGACACCCTCAGCTCCTGGTAAAAGAGGGCACCTGGCTGCCCGGGGCCACCTTGCCAGCATTAGGTGCCCGGATTCTGGGCCTTGGCCAGCCTTTCTGGCCACCCGTGCTCTGCAGAGCTCCCCTGGGAACAGGAGGAGGAGCTGAGCTCCCTGTCCCAACTTCTCCCTTTTCCGCCTGACTTCCAAAGAGGCTTAACCAGCGTGGGTGCTACAAGGCCTCTCCCTTTAATTATCTCTGATGATAATCATATTATTTGATATTCACATTTTAAAGACTCTTTAATGTTTGCGTAACTGTGCACATTTCTTCCAGATACAGAAAGGACCTGGCTTGCCATTCGGAGAGTCCAGAACTTGGGCCTCCCGTGCCTGGAAAGTTCTCCCCGGAAGTGTTATTGAAGGGTGGGATATGCAACACTAATACATATATATAATTAGGGTGGGAAGCAGGAATTCCACAGGCCTCGTTTGGCCTCCTCACTCAGCGGACTGCCCCTAAACCTTCAAGGGAATGCCCTCCAGCTGCTACGGGGTGTGAAAAAGGCCAGAATTTGCTTCCTTGCACGGAAATCTCTCCCTCTTAGCGCAATGTCTAAATGCCATTTCTTTCTTCCAAATGCTTTTTCTGATTCTCGTCCAGGTTGCCTCCGGGCCCATGCAGGGCACCTCCTGAAGGTGCTCAGCTCGGAAACAACCCCCAGCCAGCCAGCCAGCCAGCCTTCCTAAGCTGCTCTTAACTTTCCAGAAAAGGCACCGGAATCATGGCTGCAACTTCCGACAGGCTCACGGAGATGCGCGCTGCAATTGCTATTCCTGCCATGCACACGGACAGCCTGGGCGGCTGTTTTCTGGTGGGCGGATGCCTTGACATCCGAACGGGCTGGGCGGCATTTGTGGAATCCCTTCCTGCCCTCTCCTTGTTTACCGCATGCCTCTCGGGCGGGCTTTGACTAGAGCCGCGTGCCCGTTCAGCTCGTGGATCGGGGACCGTGGGACGGCCACGGCAGGGCAAACGGCATCCACGTGCCAGAGAAATGGTGCAGCACAACCAAGGCGACAGCAAGCCACGCAATTCTTTTCTGCACTGGGGAGCGAGGAACTGTCTGAAGCACAGACATTCTGGCAATGTTCGCACATCACTGTCACGTTTATGTCTGGACTCCCATTCATCTCAGTGGGCCGAACTTTCTGTAGGACTCACACTGGCTATTGCCTCGCCACTTCTTCTGCCTGTTTGGAGGTCCCCCACGCTGCCTCCTGAAAGCTCGCTGAGCCTCGTGCCGCAAAGCGAAGTAGTTACTTCACTTCACATTGCCCATGTCAGCTGCTCTTTGTGACGCGACTGAAGACAAGACGAGTTTGGCCGGGTAAGATCTCGGGGCCCCCCATCAAGTCCAGCATTTCGGTTCCCAAAGAGACGAACGGATGGTTCCAGAAAGCCCACAGGTAAGACATGAGGGCAACGCCTGTCTCCTCATCTCCGTTCCAAGTATCTGATATACTGTCCCTGATCCTGGAGGTTCTACCACAGCTAATGACATCGGCAAACTTGTCCTCCCAAAAGATGGATCTGGTGAAAAGGGCCACGTACTGTCCAGGCTGACCACACACAACCCATGACTGCAACTTGGCCCTGGGACGGCAACTGGCATTAACCCTGAGCTCTGGGGAAAAGAGCATTTTATCTGGCAATCCATCCTCCAAGTGCAGATGAGAAGAATCAGCGCCCCTAAAATACCCCCCCGGCTGTCAACCCCACCGTGCAGAGAAGACTCGCCCCCCAGGCAGCTCCCTTTGCTGTGCATCTTCCTCATCTTGGCGGGGAAGTTTCTACGACGAGAAACGTTCTGCAAACCTGTCCCAGGCCGAGACTTGATGTTCGCCAAATGGTCAGGATGGGGTGGGCAAGGGAGGAGAGCCAGCCAGGCAGGCAGATCCCTCCCGCACCCAGCTTTGGGCAAACAAACATCAGGACACCCCCTGTCACGCCACAACCCTCACACCCGGAACGCGCTCTGGTCTCCGCTCGCTCTATTCTGGCCACCGTCTAAAGCCCCACCGGTGGGTTTGCGCGTTCGGTTAACAAGGGCACACAAGAACAGCTCCCTTTGCCCTGGCGCCGTCCGGCTGTCTCACACGTCAGCCGCCCTCAGCCGGCACGGCCAATGGGGAGAACGCTGGGAAACGCACGGCCCACGTGGCGCACGGCAGCCTCGCGGAGGCACGGCAGCGCACCCCAGGATGCGCCTTCGCCCATTCTCAGCACATCCATGTGCGTGCGCTGACGCCGGAGACGATGCATCTGCTTCCCGGCGCTGGAGACGAGAGCGGACACTTCTGACGCGCCCCAGAGGAGGGCGGGAGGAGCGCGGCTGGCAGCAGACGTGCAAACGCGCTGTGCCGCGCACGGGTGCGAACGTTGGAAATAATCACCACGCGCTGATGGGAAAGAGGCCCGCGTGTCTGTACGGTGCTGGAGATGGTGGCTCGCTAGCAAAGTCTGCGGACTCGGAGAGAGACACGGCTAGCTGCCGAAGGACACCGTTTCCTTCCCTAGAAACCCGTGTTGGCCAGGACGACCCTTCCAGGAGAGGGTCGTGCTCCGAAAAAGAAGGCACCCGATGACCCTACAACTCTGAAGAGAGTGCGGAGTCCTGAAACCAACAACATGCAGCTGAGCGGCCCTACAGGGCCTGTACAAAGCTGGGAAAGCAGGAGGGGCCGTGCGAAGAGCCCCAAGAGCAACGATTCGCCAGCCCTGTGACTTCTGCCATGCCTCAGGGAGAGCCCCACCGGCTCCTCCTTTCCCAGGACCCCCTCCCCCCCTCCCCAAGGCTAACAAAAGGACCCAGTGCCGCCAATCCCACATGATCCCATCCGAGTGTGCTTCCCGGCCGCCCCCGGCCTCCCACGGTTGGGTTTCTCTAACAAGAAAGCCGCCAAACCAGACCGGCAGGCTGGAAACCATGTCCAAACAATGCAAGTTTCTTTTTAAAAAATGCAGCGAGTTTACAACAGTCGCCAAGGAATTTGTCGTGTTTCTAAATAAGGCACGGCGATTAAGCCCCCGATTAAGCCCCCGCCAGCTGCAGCATTCCGGGTTTCATCCGTCTCCCACCTGTGCACCGACTTTCCCACCCCGTGTGGCACCGAAAGGGGAGCCCGGGACGAATCCGGCAATCTTGGTGGGCGATTTGGCCAATCTTTGGGGAGAAGCACAAAGAAGCGCTCGATATCACAGAATCCTGGAATCAAAGAAAAGCTGAGTTGGAAGGGGCCAAGGTGGCCAATATAGGTGGTCCCGATCCGTACAAAGTGTCTCGGCATGCTGCTGACCCGGCAGTGGTGGGCTGGGTGAGGGAGACCTTGAACGGGCCCCCCAGCAGCCGGGAAGGGCAGGCGCCGTCCGTCGCGCCAGGTGCCCAGGAAAGCAGGAGGTGGCACGAGATCCTTCTCCGCCTGTGCGTCTCCCTGTGGCGCACGGGCATTCAGCACGTGGGAAGCTGACCCTGCGCGGAACCCAACCAACCGTCCGCCCGGTTCTGGATCCTCCCAGCGCCAGGCAAGCGGTTTTCATCATGGCGGGAAGAGACACGCGACTCTGCGCCTCCCCCAGCCTGGGGAAGAGAACGAAAGGGGGCAGGAGAAGTTGCCAGAGGGACTCTGCTCCAGGCCTGTCTCAAAAGGTCAGAGAACGCATCCAGAACTTTCTGCAGGCAAAGCAGGGGCTCTGCCAATGAGCTTCTTCCAAAGATAAAGAAAGATTCTAGTCCTCAGCGCTTTGAATAAAGGTCTGAAGCCGCCTTAATGGGCCTTAACTGGCAGAGGCTGTCTGGGGTCTTGCCTGGAGCTGAGGTGACGCTGGGCCACGGCTCTTCCCTGCAGGGCGAAAACGCAAGAAAACCCTGAAGGAGTTTGGGGGAAGCGCTGCAGGTCTGGATAAAAGATACCTGCCGATTGGGAAAACGGTTTGAAAGAACACTGCACCTGGGAGTCATGTATCCCAGAAAAGCTACTTTGGCCTGGTTCCAGAAAGGCTGGGTTGAACCAGGGGAGGGCAGGCGTGGGGCGCCCAGGGCCCGGTTGCTGCCTCCAGGGGGCCCTGCCCCCAATCCCCGGAGCAGGTTTTTAAAACGCTCCTGCCTTACCAGGGGAGTGGGGAGGTGCTAGGGTGAGAGGCAGGTGCAGAAATGCACCGAAGGCAGCAGCCATGGGCTGGGCTGGGCTGGGCGGGGTGGGGGGCAGGCCCCGATCCTGCCGTCTGCACCCCCACCACGGCTGGCCGGCCGCTCTGCAGCTCTTGTCGTGGGGGCTCCGGACACCTTCTGCTTGCCTCGCCTTGGGAGGAAGAGGGGGGCCACGTGGGTCCCCTTCCCGCCAGCCTCCGGGGGTCGCAGCTTCCCCCGAGAGCCCCACCCGCCGCGCCCCAAACATCTTGGCGGCGCAACGGGGGCCTCTGCACCTGCGGGACAGACGCATGGACGGACGCTGAGGGCTGGCGCCTTGCCCAGCCGCACTCGGGGGAGACGGGAGCCGTGCGCCCTGCGCGGAGCTGGAGAGCCAGCAGGGCCCACCCGTGCCCCCAGGCCCCTCGGACACCTCTGCTGCGGAGCGCCGGGCGCGCACACGTACCTCTTCCGCGGTGGTGGCTGCGACTGATCGAGGGATCGGGGCATCAGCGGCGGCGCTGGGCTGGCAGCGCGCCTTCGATCGAGCCCCTTGGCTCCGCACCGGCCCTCCCAGCGGGGCAGAGCGGAGGGGGCCGGGCCGGGCCGGGCCGGGGTGGGGAGTGGGCGAGCGCATTCCCACGCCAGCAGCCGCCCTCCTGGTCCTCCCTTTGTTTGTCGAGGGGGCTCGGGCTGCTCTGGAAGGGAGGCCCTCTGGGGCGGGGGGCCGGCGGTGCTCCCCCGCCCCCGGCCGGGGAAAAGGGGATCGGTCCGCAGGACGAGCGCAGCGCCCCCCCTTTCCTGTCAGTGTCCAGAGTCAGCCTGTGCACGGCCCCCAGCTGGTCCCTCTGGCCGCCCCATGGCCCACGGCCTCGCCTGCCCGGAAGAGGGCCAGGGAGCAGGGTGGCTGGCCGGCCAGGCAGCAGGGGCATCGCCTGCTCCTCTTCCTCAGCCCGCTTCCCGTCCCTGGGCCTCCCTGAGAGGCAGGCAGGCAGGCAGGCAGGCAGGCAGGCAGGCAGACCGTTAGCGCAGAGGGGCACTGCCCCCGAAACAGCCCAGGCCCTCGCAGAAGCGATGCTGAGCCGGGGGCCGAGTGCCGGCGCCCCGTGGCCCAGAGGAGCCCCACGCCTGGCACGGGCGCAGGCCATGGCCCAGAGCATCTTTCTAATTTCGCACCGCGTGTCCAACGAGGAGGGAAACGGCCAGGCGGGGCTGCAGATGCTCGTTTTAAACTATCATCCTTTTCTCCAACAAACAGGTGCTTATTCCCAGAAAATGTGGTCAGCGCCAATATGAACTCCGCTTTATCCCTGTAGTCCTAAGAGAGATAGAATTTAAGTGGGTTTGAAATGGACAACTTAAATAATGCACTTGGCTCTGCAAAAGGGCAGGTGGGGTGCAAACCCAGTCGAAAATGACCTTGCTGTATCACTGCTGGGTACAGAACTCCACTTCGTAGGAATTTCAGGCACTGTACTTTGCTTCCATTTTAAAGCAAGTTTCTAGCTCTCAGTATGGCTTGGAAGACACCCCTGAAGGCAGTGGGCAATGCCTGGAGAATTCGGAGAAGTTAGAGAGGGAAGACCGAAGCAATATAAAAGGAGACGTTTGCATGAGTCCGGATTCCTCCTAGCACCTTGATTTGGAACCATCAACCACTGATTCTGCTCCTCCTCTTCGTTTCCATTTCTACAGAGCTAACCTGCGTATGTTTATCTGCCGCCTCTGAAAAAACCAGCAAACACTAACATTTCTGGGCTTGCAAAACTATTCAGAGCAGGGAAGGAAGACGGGTCGGTGAGGATACGCGTGCTGGCCAGTTGGTACCTTCCTCCGCCCGGCTGCAGCGTGCCCGATTCCCCAATTGTTTTCAGATCCCCGACTTCGAAAAGCAGACTGGAAGAAGAGCATCACCACAGCTCCCTCTGGCACCCCTGCAGCCGTTCCGCCGCGCGCAACGGAAGTCGTGACGCGAGACAAAGCCAGAAACCCTTTCCTTTGTATGATTTACGCCGGTGGCTGGATGCTGCGCCACACGGGCCTCCCGCGTGCAGCCCCGGCTGCGGATCGCCGGCGTGGAAGCGCAGATGCATGTCGCAGAAGGGGAACGGAGCACCTGCAGAGGGCCTCTAGCCGCGAGGCTCCGGTGTGGGGGCGGTCAAAGGGGGGAGGCGATGACTTGCAGGTAGGGCCCCTGCCCTGCAGGCCTGGCGCCCCTGCGCTCCCACGGCCCCTCCTCCCCTCTCCCCTTCCTCCCGGGGTGATGTGGCTGCCACACGCAGCGGGCTGGCTCAGGGCTGCTCATCCTGCAGTCACCCACAGCTGCCTTCTGCCTTCTGCCACGGAAGCTCCTCTGCCCGCCCGCCCCTCCCTGTCAGCTGCCGTGACTAGCTGACACCCCGGGGAGGCGTCAGGGAGCCAGGTAAATCGGATGCGCAGCACCCGGGAGGCAAGCTTATTGCCGGCTTCTGCATCTGGGGGTGGGACATGTCAGAATCCATGATGCTCGCAGCGAGGGGCCACAGCAACTGACATTCCCCTCCTCCCTCCCCGCCCCTCCCTCCTCTCTGTGCACGCACGCACGCACGCACACACACACACACTCACGCACATGCAAGCTGACTGCTTGGCTTGGCTTGCCCGCTGCGTGCCTGCCGCGCTCCCGTTGCACCCAGGGCCCGGCTCACCCACAACCCGCGTGGCCGAGAGCAGCTCCCTCGGGGGTTCCGCGAAGGAGGGTCCGGCACGGGCTGCACAGGTGCCTGCGCCTCCGAGGGCGGGAGTGGGTCCCTCAGGCTCCGTTCAGGGCCCCTGTCGCTTGTCAGACCCACAGGCGGGGTAGGCCACGGGAAGCCCGACCCGGAGGCCCCCACCTGCCCCCACAGTGCCCGCAGGCATCCTGGAGGGGCTGCCCCCACCGGGGAATGCGTGGCCCCGGGGGGCCGAAGTGCAGGGGCCTCTCCGTTTCCTCTGGGCGAGCCGAGTCCCAGACGAAGGGGCTTGGGCCGCCCACTCCGCGCTACCTGGGACACAGGTAAAGGTCTAGGCGAGAAATGGCTCGCGTGGCAAGAACAGGCCAAGGGGGGGCCAAGGGCAAGTGTGGCCATCGACAGTCTCCCTCCGTCAGGGCCGCACAGAAGAACCGCCTTTTCTACTCGAGGAAAACCAGGTTAAGAGGACAAGAAACGCAGGCAGAAATCCTGGCCCCAGATGGACAGTCTGGGAAGTTCCCCTCCAACTCCTTCCTTACTTGGGCCCTAACAGCAGCCCTGGAACACGCCCCTTTGCAATGGGTCTGACTGGACACTCCCCACTCCTGAAACTCTTAGTATGCTTTAGGAATGGCTGCACACCACCCAAAGAGCTGCAGCTGCTGCAATTTTCCGTCTCGACCCAGGAACGCACGGGGGACCCTGCTCGGGTTTTCGCTCCGGCTTTCCCTGTCCACGGGTTTCTAACACCAGCCGGTGGCTGGCCAAGCGGCCACTTTCTTCGGAGTGTGGGAACAGCCGAAGGAGGGGATGAGACGCCAGGGTGGCTTCCGCACAGCGGGGAAGGTCCCAGAAGCTTTGCCCGGCGTCATGGAAGTGGCCAAGGGGAGAAGCCGGCCTGGCGCGGGGTGGGGGCGCTTCCCCTGCAAGGTGCAAAGATGGGCAACGGTGGCCAGCTGTGCATGGTGGGAAATGTTCTGTGGCAAGAGGGGCCACCCCCCACCTGCTCTGTGAGCTTATCCACACGGATAAGGGGCTCTCGCCCCTTTCTTTCAGCAGGAAGTGCAGGATCCCCGTTTGGTTTAACTCACGGGTACAGAACCTCGGAGCTGGGGGCCGAGCCGGCCATGCAAGGCTTCCAGGGGGCTTTGGCCCCTTCCCCTGGCAATGCCTGTTTCCCACCAACTCTTGAGTCTTCGCTGGCTCCGCGGCGTCTGTTGCGCTTCCCCCCTGCATTCTGCATGCTCAGAACGCCCCTCCTCAGACACACAGGTCACGGGAGAAGCCCCTGAGGCTGGGAACGATTGACGGCAAAAGGAGAAGGGGACGGCAGAGGATGAGGGGGCTGGATGGGGTCCCTGGGGCCGACCGAGCTTGAGGCCAAGGTATGTTGGCATGTGGGCCCCACCCCCTTTGCCCTCGGCCTCGCCCACCACTCAGATGCGGCCCCCGAGAGCTCCCATGGGATGCAGTGCGGCCCTCGGGCAGAAAGAGGACCTGCACCTCTGCTTTGTGGGGCACGACAGTCCAACTGGTCGTCGACTCTTCCGTCCTTGCACCCCGGCACTTGGGCAGAGACGCAAAGACCAGAAGGTGGTGGAAGGCGCACAGGTCGAGCTTTCTGGCTGAAAAACCTCGGCACCCGGAGCGTGTGCAGCAGAGAGAGCGGGCATTCAGCGAGGAAGGGGCCGGCGCTCGGATTCAGGGATGGAGTGAGCCAAGGGAGTCCCGCTCCTGCTGAGGCAAGGCTCGTGGGTTTTACAACCCCCCTTCTTAACCGGAGCACGACCTGGGGACGCGTCTCCTTACTGCTTCGTGCTTTGTCCGTGCCGTGCCCCACCCCCAGGAAACAAACTGCTTGTCTGAGGACGTGCGGAGGGCTCGGAGATCGGCGGTCCTTTCCTACAGACTTCTGAGTGTGGAATGCTCCTTTTTACAACCCGAACGTCTAATCGTTTCAGAAGAGGGAGGAGGGCTTGGGAAGCTGGCCATCCATCTACCGAAGAGTAACGGCACGAGGGGCTGATGGCACGGCGTATTAAAAGAGTGACAGATTCGGGTCGCCGCAGCGCTCCCCTCTAGCTAGCCTGACAGAAGAGGCCTCCCTTGGCTGAAGTGTTTAGAGGTAGACTCCCTCTGCACCTGGAGGTTCTACAGTGTGGGACACACAGAAAAGCTCCTCAAACGTGGGGAAAGGAATGTCGTGCCATGTTCCTGAAAGGCCGTCTGTCAAGCTGAGGACAGAGCATGTGGCATTGTGTCCTCCTTTACAGGGGAGAGTTCTCTCACTAAAAGCACAGGGGGCTGTCCAGTGTAATCGAAAGAAGAAGACCCCCCCCGCAAAGGATCTTGAGGTGCCTCCTGGAAGCAGCCCGCCCCACTCGGATGAGCTGGCCTGCCGCTCTCGTGATTACGCCCTGTCTCCACCTGCATGTATGAATGCGTGTCTTACATAAAAGCGCACCCTCTCTCCTGCAACGCACGCCTTCCCTCTCTCGCACCTGCTGGAAACCTGTGCTGCCCACGAAGACGGCTGGCCCCTGGCCAGGCACAGACTCAGCCCGACCTACCTCGAAGAGTTGTTGTGCTGTGCGATGGAGGACTATGGAAACTACCCTGGGTTTCTCGCAAGAGGAGGAGAGGTGTGTGGGGGGAAGCACCGTAATCATGACAATGCCGCAACGATGGGACCACCCAGACCCCCAGTCTAGAGGTGGGTCAGGTAGGCGGCGGTGGGGCTGGGAAAGGATGCTTCTCAGCCAGAAACGCATCCCAGGAGGCAGATCTGGGCTGGATGGAGCGATGGTCTGATCCGGGGGAAAGGGGCTTCTTGCATTCCTCTGCGGTTGCTTTCGCAGCCGCAGCAGCAATATTTGCACGCACGCATCGCTTCCCACGGCAAAACACCGGTTCCGAGCTTTTTCCCCATCTGGGGGTGGGGCCGCGGTCAGGACTACAACCCCCACCGGGCAGGTGCGAGGGAGAAACAGCCCCCCAGCCCCGGAAATGGCCCTCCCCGACCCACGCACACCGCCTCCAAGAGTCAGGACCCTCGCAGCAGCCGCAGCTGGTCTCCCCCCGCACGACTCCACACGAAGGTTACCTCCTCGCGCCCGTGGCCTCCAGAAGGAATTTGCCCCCGCTCCCCACCTGGACGGCCGGGTGCCTGCGAGAGTCAACAAAGCCGCCAAAGGCATTTTTTCCGCCCAGCCCCGGCGAAGAATGTAAACAGCCTCCCAGGTGCGACTCGCTGCCACGGGCCGCTCAGGGGAGCCGCGGGCCGGGAGCCACTGCGGGGAAGAGCCCGGCGTTGCTCGGCGAGGGCCGCCTTCTCCAGTCATCCGCTAAATTTTGCAAATTATTTTGTGCTGGCTGAGAAAAGCCAATCCGTCTGGCGCTCCCGTTACGAGGCAATAATTGTTCGGAGCTGCTTATCACGCAGACGGAAGGGAGGCAGTTACTGGGAAGTGGGCCTTGGGCATGTTTCAAGACTGGGGGGATGTTTACAGCTATTATTATTATTATTATTATTATTATTCAGACAAAGGAAGCAGAGGCGTCCTCAGACCTCCTGGAAGAGGGCAGAGGTACCGGCGTTTTTTAAAAAGGGAGGTTCTGAAACTCCCTTTACTGGGGAACCTTCACTGCCAGTGGTGCTGGAGGGAGAATCTTGCATCTGGAGCCCCACCAGCTGCTGGGCAGGGCACTTCCTGAAATAAAAGTTTGGGGGCCCTGGCATGGGATCCCCCAGATGAGCAGGTGTGGGGCCCACACCGTCCTCACTTTCCCGCTCTCTCTCTTTGCCTCTTTCTGCCTGAAGCGCCTTCCTGAGACTGAAAGCTTTCTTCTCCCAGGGCATTCACCCCTTTTTGCAAATGGGGTTCCTTAAGGTTGGTTCCTTCACCAACACAGAGAAACACAGATGACAGAACACGCATAAATTAACATATGAAACGTGAAAAATGGACATCCGTGCATTTTTCTCCTGATCTTCTTGGTACCTAGCTGCACACCTGTACGCTACATAATTTGAAACGTGGAGGCAGGTATTTTGCTCCTGGCCAGAATTTTGAATGTTACGACTTTCGGTGGGAAAGCGGGGGGGGGGGGGATCTATGTGAGCAGCTGGAAGGGGAAGATCCAACAGGATTTGTGTGTGCAAATGCTGTGAGATGGGCAGACGCATAATCACTGCTCATGGTTGTGCCAGGAGGAGAAAGCGCCTCTCCTGAGTGCTGGAACTGCAAACAAGGCCATTCCGACCATGATGGCTAGCAGCTTGTTTCTTGTAAACAAGAGCAGTAATCAGTTTCTCAGCATTTCATGCAAGTATTGGTGGTCAGTGGGCATCTCTGGTACATGCTGGAGGGAACTGGGAAGATGCGGCCCTCCCAGGCTTCCGGCCGTGACTTGTGTGGTTCTGGAGAGATTTCTGCAACTGCCAGGCTTTGGTTGTGATCGAAATGGTGCGAGCTGAACAACCAACGTGAAAGCTAGCAGCACTCTGCACCACCCCAGATTTTGTTTAACGAAAAGAGCAAGTTTCTAGTTCCCCCTGAGGTAGAGGGAAATATGCAAATTGTACAGAACATGTACAGATGGCCTTCGAGGAGACTAGAAGCTTACAGAGGGGGGATTGCCACTGGGCGAGGACTCGGAAGAAAACCATTTCTGACCGCTTCTGTTTCTTTCCCTTTTTTCCTGCACTGCCTTTTGGAAGTTCAGGGTGGGACATTTGGGGCTCTCGGTGGGCTTGCCTCCCATGCAAGCGCCGATCCAGGGGGAACATGTCACGGGCCAGTAAAGCAGGGAGCAGTACGGAAGGAGCACCCCAGTGACCTCAGCAGCCTTGTCCGGACTAGTCCAGTGAGAGTTGGAATGGAAGCGCGTGCTCCCCTCTCCGTCCCGGCTGCTCCGGCATCCCTGCCACACTTCCCAGCCATGTCAGTCCCAAAGAATCTGATTTAATCCTAATACACCCCAATGCCATGTTTCCCCTTCCACCTCAGCGCCTTTACCTGCTTCCTCCCTGTTTCTGGGGGAAAACCCCACCCCGGAGACAGGTCCCTCGCTGGACCAATAGGAATAAAGCAGGAGACGGTGTGTGTGTGTGTGTGTGTTGCTAGGGAGCAAGGATCAGTGCGGCTGGAGGGCTGCGGGGCCACTTCGGGGCTGCTCTTTCCGTGGGACTGGATGGCGCTTCTGTACCAGCCATGGTGGAATGGGGATCCCGGGTCCAGACAACTGGAAAAGCCACAGTGAAGCAAGGAAACCCCGAGACAGACAGTGGGTCTCTCTGTGGTTGCAGAAAACCAAAGGTACCACACCATAACGGCACGCCTGGGCCTGGACGACACGACCGACCCAGGAGGGTAAGAAATCACCGGGGATTCTGGCGATGGGTCACGCTGCTCTAGCCCCTGGGTCATTTCAGTGGCCCTCTGCTGCCCCTGGATCATGTCCTCGCGCTCTGCGAAGCCGCACCTGAAGCCTCCATAACGGAAGCACACCATGCTGGCCTTCCGGACACTAGGAGTGGGAAGCACTGGGGGGAGGCTGCAGTTCCGTGCAGTTTGTGCCCCACTGAGCATCTGGCCAGCTGCTAGCCGAGGCAGGACGAGGTGGGTGCGGGGCCAAGCCATGGGGCTCCTGTGGGAAGCTGGCTGAGCTGGGAGAGACGGAGGCCTCCCAGCTCATCAGCCGGCTTCCCCCTTCGCTTAGGAAAAAGATCTGAAGGTGAGGAGAGGAGAGGCGAGAGGGGAAGGGAGCCCTGTCTTCCCGCCCGTGCCTGCTCATTCCACAGGCAGTGATCCTGCAGGAACAGAGCTTTGATCTTTCATCAATCACAGTCCAAATGCGCAGGCATGTGCGTGCACGGCGAGACCTTGTCATGCCTCTTTCTCTTCTTTTCTTTTTTAATTTCGCGAGGCTTAAAGCCACCTGGCGCCGCTCGCCCAGCTCTGCACACGGCTGCTTGTGGGAGGAAAGCAAACAAAACCCAGCATCCTTATTCCGCTCCCGGGGGCGTGCGGGATTGGCTGCCGGCTCTGCATGGCAATGGCTGCCGCATTGGTGAGCCTGCGCTGAGCACCATGCCGCTCGCTGGGCGAGCGCATCTCCGCTTCGGGCTGGCCTGGCCCCTCGTTTAGGCAGGACCGTGTGCCCGAACTAACATGCTAGCTGTCCGGAGCAGTTTCGGGGGGCCCTTGCGCGTGCCCATCTGCAGAGGGGAAGCAGCCAGGACTTGTTTTCCCACTCTGGCTGACAGGGGTGGGCTGCCCTAGAAAGAGGGTTTTTTGGGGGGGGGGCTTGGCTCAATGCTGCTTTGGAGTGGGGTATGTAGAATACGATCCCCGCTTTTGATCGTGGGCTCCACCCTTCCCACCTTTGCCTTCAGCTGTTTGGGGCCATTCTTTCAATGCATGATGGCTGTGTTTACACCCGCCTTTCCTTATACAGCGCCCCCCCAGAGGTGGCAGACCATGCTCCTGCTGGCTGGGGATGATGGGGGTGTCCTCTGGCACATCTGGAGGTGCACCAGCTCGAGGGAAGGCTGGTTTACGCCACAGGAACGAGTGCCTCTCCCAGCCCGCTTGCTTCCAAGGAATGGCGTGTCTCCATTCCGGGCTCAGGCTGGGAGCTCTGCGGACACCCCCTCGTAGGCACACGCACGGGGGGGGGGGGGGAATCCTGCAGCTCCTCTTGGCCAGCGCCTCATTCGGCAGCACCTCCTGCTAGTTGTGCGAACGCCACTTCGGTTCTGGCAAAGGTTGTGCCTGAAATGCGCAAATACAAAGGCACGGAAAGAGCGAGCCATCTCCCCCCTCTCTCTCAGTCTCCCCCCCCTTCCCCAAAGAGGGAAGGTAACCATGACTACCTGGGACCTCATTTTGAAACCGTGCCGGCCGCGGGCAAAAAGGCAGCACTTTCCTATTGTCACCTGTGCTTTTTTTACTCAGTCCTTTGAAAAAGCAGAAACCTCTGGAAAGCATCTGGGAAGGAAGAGCGCAAATACAAAGAAGGCGGGCGGGCGGATGCAGGGGAGAGCTGGAAATGCTGCTGCTGCTCATGTGCTCGGGAGCTGCCTCCTCCTCTCAGCGCCCGGGAACGAAAGGTATTAGCGTGAGGTTCAATCGCACAACCTTTTTTTAAACAACAAAACACCTCCACCTTCAGAGCGCCGAAAGTGCTGCTGGCTGCAGCCGCTTTCGTCCGTCCCAGAGGAGGTGAAGGTGAACGGGAGGGAGAAGGACAGACAGGCAAAGAGGGCTGGAAAACAGGCCGATATTTTTTTTAAAAATTAAAAATATGTTTAAAAATGGCCAGAGGCTTTTCTAGCAACACCGGCCAAATTATTCGCAGGGGAATAAATTACTGCGCCATTTAGGGGGCCCACCTTCCCTCAGATTCTAATTTCCACAAACCGATTGGTTGGCGGAGAGTTGTTTGCTAATTAGTTTGGAGAGACAGGTTTTGGGCTCCCTTGAGAGCTGTTCCCAAACTGATTACCCATCCTTATTAAACGCTCCGTGATTGGTCATCTCCATCAGGCGCCTGGCTGGGATGGATAAAGGCCATTGGAGCTGAAAAGCTCTCCCAGCCCGCAAGAGTCCAGCGCAGGCCAACAAGAATGACCCACGGTTTGGAAACACTGCCCAAGAGGAGAGACTGGGAGAACTGGGCATGTTCAGCCTTGAGAAGGGAAAGCAGGGGGTGGGGGATGATATCCCCCTGTAAGGACCTCCAAGGCTGCCACAAAGAGGAAGGTCGAGATCTCTTCTTGCTGATGCCGGAGTGCAGGACATGGAATAATCAATTCAAGCTGCAGCAACCCAGATTCAGGCTGGACATCAGGAATGGCTTCCTCACTGTCAGAGCAACACAACAGGGGAACCAGGTGCCTGGAGAGGCAGTGGGCTCTCCCACGCTGGAGGCATTAAAAAAGAACTTGCACAGCCACCTGAGTGGGATGGTGCGACTTGGTGTCCTGCAACAGCAGGGGCTGGACCTGATGGCCTTCATGGCCCCTTCCAGCCCTACAAAATGGTCTATGATTCTGTGATTCTATGACCTGCAGACCTGGGCTTGGGGCCAGATGTGCCTGACTCAGGGCTGGGCATGCCCCAGGCTGCCTTTGCTGAACGGTTCTTGCAGAACTGCAACCGCCGATGGTCTATAAAGCCACGGGTTTTCCCAGCACCCGACCAAGGCGCACCCCCTGTCCTTTGCTCCGCGTGCCACGCCACTCCGTCGGAAGGAGCATGCCTGGAGCTTGGCTCCTGGGCAGTACAAGGAGCCAGTCTAGTGTGGCCTCGAACCGCGGCAGCGGCAGCCACATCCAGCAGAAGACGGTGCCTGGAGGGGTCCGGGCCCGGGCGCACCAGTCCCGGAGTCCCAAGTGAGAAAGGGCCTCGGCTCGCAGTGCTGGGGAGGGCTCCTGGCCGAAGTCTTGGCTCACCACCAGCTCCCGTGGGCCAGACCCCCCACTCCCCCCCAGCGAAAGGACCTTCTCGCGAGCTGTGGTCCCCCTCCTTGCCACTGCCAGCTCCCTTGCCTGGGCAGCAGAGAACAAACGGGCCAGAGAATGCCCTGGCCCTTTCCTCCCGCCACCAAAGCGCACGGTGGGCGAGCCCGGCGGGAGGAGGACCCACGGTGGGGCATCTTGCCAGGGCAGCCCTGCCGGGGTGCCGGCCCTCGGCAGGTGCCCAAGCACCCCTAAACTGGCGTGGCGAGCTGCTGCCAGTCAGAGTCGACCACACCGGCCTAAATGAGCCACCCGTCTGGCTTAGTATCAATCAGCTTCTCATATTCCCAGGGAGCAGGTCTATGGAGGCCTGTCAGCCGCAGTAGCTAAGTGGAACCTGCATGCCAAGGGGCAGTCTACCGGAATACCAGATGCTGGGAAGGAATCGCAACACTGAGCTATGGCTGAATCATCCCCACAGACTGGCCATTTGCTATCGCAGGACCACAGAGACCTCTGGGCTGCCTTGAAAGACCTTTCGTAGCTCCTTAATGAAATCAGAAGCGCTTAAGGGTCCAGCCACGCTTGCGCGGCTCGTGACGGGAGGAGCTGCAGCTGCTCACTTGCACTGGGGCCAAGCCAGTCTGTTCTGCGCTCGCATGGCATTTTTCTGCGCTCGCAGCCTCTCCTCCCACTCTGCTCCCGTTTTGCTCCTTCCTGCTCCTGCATCTGCTCAGCAGACCTGGGAGGCCTGACTGGAGGAGCCGGCCCGACTCAAGTCCCGGACTCGTTGCTTGCCGACAAGCCAGGAATTGCAACCCAAGAAGAAACCCCGGACTGGCTTCACGCTTGCAAGAAACCAAGACCCAGATCAGGTGTGGTGCTAAAGAAACCCTTCCTGGACTGTGCTTTGGGCTCGCCAAGCGCAACAAGCCCAGATCCCCGGCTTGGCTACCACACTAAAACACGCTCCTCCCGGTTTGCGGTGTGGGCAGGCGAGAAGAGCCATCCTAGTGTGGATGACATGCTTGACCCGCTCTTCTTGGTCTGTGACTCGGACTCGCCAGGGAAGCGAGAAGCTTGGTGCCCCATCCAGCAAGCGCTCCCTGGTTTGCTCCGTTTTACCCCTACGGAAAGGAGCCGAGCGGGAGTGGACGGGCCCTGAGCGCCGGCACGGAGCTCCCTCCCCGCGAGCCAGCCTTCTCCAGAAGCCTTGCCTTGCCTTCCCCATTTCTGCAACTCTAGCCGAACACCCACGGACGCTCGCCCTTGCATTTCAGATGCACAAAGTGGGGGGCCTGCAACACCCCCAAGCTTGCGATGCCGCGGTCGGAGAGGCCCACCCATTACACGGTGCCGCTTCCCTGCGTCCTGCAGTCGCCCATCCCGTCCCGATCTCAAAAGCAACGGCCCTTTCCGCTAAGATCCACGCGAGACACTCAATGGCCCTATTATATGTTACGAGCGGCTCAAAAGTGAGACTCATCAGCCACCGAGTCGGGCACAACAGGGAAGCTTTGCGTCTGCGTGTGCATTTGAAGGCAGGCGTGCGGCGGGGCGGCCGCTGCAGTGGAGCACCTGGCTTGCCGAAGGGCCCAGTGCAACCACCGGCAGCACCCCCCGGGGAACAGATGAGGTGGCACCTTCCAGGACGTCTCTTGCTGTCCCAGGGACACCTTGCCGCTGTTTCCGGCCCGTGTGGACGACACTTGGGCGGCTGAGACAAAAGCTTTGACCTGGCAGAAGGCGAGTCTCTCCAGTCCTCTGGTTCTCTCTCTGCTACCTCTGGAAATCCTGGGGAAGTAGGCGGCATGGGCAAAGGAGGTCATGTGGCCACCAAACGTTCGGCCCCAGCCTCTGCCCCGAATACTCCCAAAGGGACAGTGCTTTATCAAGGCTCAGTGTGCACACGGGAAAGATGGGGTGAAAGATGCAAAGAAGAAACGGAGATCTGCGCCTGACCAGAATGCTGGCAGATTCCTAGTGTACGGGCTCCATTTCGGGAAGGAGTCTGCCTACTTGGAAAGGGCCGATCTTATAAGCGGGAAGTGTTAGGAGAACGCAAAAGTTTGCAGACGCGCAAATCGTGGTTAGCAGAGAAATTCCGGCAAGTGTGTGTGAAGAATGCTAGCAACTTGCTAGGAATTTCCTGGGGAAGATGGGCAAGCAAACTAGTACTGTCCCTGTGAATCGTGACAGGTGGCATCTGCAGCAAAATGTGCCAGTGCGGAATGGCAGGGCTCGGGGCTTCGGCCGGCCACGTCCTTTTCTGCAATACTATTCCATGCCTCCTCCATGTCCAATTCTTGGGTTCCACTGCCATCCAGTGATTTGCTATAACTCACGCCAAGCACGCTCCGCCCTCACTGTGCTTTTTGGGGGATCCCTCCCCAGCACTTTCATCGATTTCCCCCAAATATGCTTTGTGTGTCTGCAAAAGACAGGGTTCTCCGGTGTGCAAATACGAACGTTCTGGCTACAGAAGAGCTGGCACTTGGCTAAGTATTTGCACGTGTGATGAGAAGAGAAGGATCTAAATGCAGAAACAGTGACCCCGACCTGGGAATTCCTCTGAAATTCCCTCTGTCAAAAGTTCTCAGAGATGTTGTGGTCTTAAACGAGCCAGAGCCCTTTCTGAACTGGATCCAGTGCATTTGAAATTCTCCACCGTTCTGTCCAGATCTGTTTCTTCAGTTCCTTTGAAGCGCTCACCCCAACCGCGTATTTTAAACCCCCCGTTGTTTTTTTTTTAAAGGATGCACACATATGGCTGCATCAAGCTTCTTTCTTTGTGGTGTTGTACCCAAGTGTGTTTGTGTGTATCATTACACGTCAGTAGACATGTGAGAAGGGATGGAGCTTTGCCTTCAAGTCCAGCAGATGGATCTCCGGGGACGTGTGGTCAGCCACTGTGGAAAATGAATGCTGGACTCGCTTCCAGGACAGCTCCTTCCCTCTTTTGTGTACAGTAAAACAGGCGCAAAACGCATCCTGACGCAGCTGCGCCTCTGACTGCGCTGGGAGCGCTTCCTTTTTCCTTTCTGCAGGGTGTTTATCCACGCAGGTAAATGCACAGGTACCACAAAGGGGGATAAGGGTACAGATGCACCAAGCAAAACAAAAACTCCAGCAAGCTTCAATTCTGACGTCCGTTCCAGAAATTCTCCCCGTGGAGCGGAAATTCAGGTGCAGCTGGAATGCAGCACAAACCGGGGCGACGACAGACTCTCGTTTTCTCCACCTTCTCGAAAGAAGGCGGTTCACGTGAGCGGACCAGTGGTAATCCTGGGGCAGTAGAGAGGAAGCTGCTTGCCCTGGGACGCAGGGCCAGCCGGCCAGCTGACCCATCTGCTTCGCCATTCCGGCAGGAGGGCCTTCCTCCAGCCCTCTATGCAATTTTCCATTTTCAGGTATGTACTGACAGCAGCTCCTCCGAAATATCACCCCGACCCTTTTGCGAGAGTCACGCAGGCAATTACAGGAAGAAAGACAGGTATAAGGAGAGGCAATTACCGACAGAGAGATATAGATTACCCCCCCAGCCATCGCACAAAAAGAGAGTATTAAAAAACCTCCTGGGGAGCTCCCCCCCATGGAGAAAGTGCCGATCCCCTCCCCCTCCTTGGCAGAAAATCGCGAACAAGGGACTCTCTCTTATTAACGGGGCAATCTCCGGAGAATCTTTATATACGCAAGGTGATGGGGCCCGGAAGCTGGAGTCATTAGAAACTGGGTAACTAAGGTAACCCGAGGAATCTAATTTTCTTTCTTCTTTAATGCCTGTTTCTTTCTTGGCAACCATCAGCTCAGCCTTTCAGGTTTGGAAGACATGTCGAAAACCTTGCTCTTTTCTCTGCCTCGCTTTGTGCCGCGCTTGGTAATAGCAGGGCCACACTCTCTGCTCGGCCCTGGGACTGCACAATCCCCGGAAAGACGGATAACCGGGAGGTGTCGGTGCAGGTGTCGCGTGGGGGCGCCGTGCGCCCAGGGCTGCAACACACCCAAGTCTCCACTGCAGCCGGACGGGGTCGTCAGGGACCCCGTTCCAGAATCTACGGCCCGCCTCTTCTGCTACCTGAGTGCCAGCACCAAGGGAAGCGAGCGGCCGGTTGTTGAAGCGAATACTGCTGCCGGAATGGGGTGGATGAGTGGAGGCACCGAAGGGCACTTGGCTCACCTGCCCTGAGCCGCTGCTTTCGGGTGCTCCTTTCTGGGAGTCCTGATTTCCCACGGAGCAAGCAGGGAGTCCCGCTGGCATAACCCAGCACCCCGATGGACACAGCTCGCTCTCTCTCGCTCTTTCAAAAGAGGGATCTAGTTCTTTTGCTTATGGGGAGATAAGAGGAGACGTATGTTTGGATCCAGTTGGTCTCTGAGACCTCAGGCTCACTGGGGTCCCAGTCCCACAGGGTTCCTGTTGCGAGTATAAATTGAGCTGTGAAGGCTGCCTGGGTTTCCTCACAAGCGGAAAAGAGATGGGATATACATGCAATGTAATCATCATAATAAACCTGTCCCGTTTTTCTGTGGCTGCAGAGGCACGCAGAGTATTTTTTATTTGTTTGCATGTTTGTCTCATTTCTGTATCACCCCACAGCCGAAGCGCTCTGTGCGGCTTACAACAATTCATAAAACAGATGTTAAAAATGCAATCAAATATCAGAAAATCAGATCATGTTTGAAACAGCGAAGTTTAAATTGCCAGTGAGTTAGGACTTCACGCACCCTCCTCATCCTCATCTTAGCTTAGATGCCTTTCTTAGAAAAAGTCTAAGCACCTTCAAGAAAGGTCAACACACACACACACACACTTAAATCACCTTAAAGCCGCTCGAATCAACTGATGAGCAATTACCAAGTCCTGGAATAGCAACCAAGAGAGCAACTCTCTGGTCCCTGGACTGCATCCCGGGGCGTTGGACCTCCCAATCCGAGGCCAGGGACAGCGCTGCCCAGGGGCAACACACGGTCCATTCCTCCTCCATCTTCCCAGGTGGGAATAGCACCCAGGAAAGAGGGGAAAGGGGGCATTTCTGTGGCTGGGGGAGCCCGCAGAAGCCAGGACAAGGGCTACCCTGGGGTCTCCAGCTTCTCCCCCTTCCAAAACACCTTCACAAGATGGGCAAATGGGCCCCCCTAGTGAAAATGTGGGGCTGGCAGACTGCTTCCACCTACAGAAGGTGTGTACAGCCTTCTGCGTTGGGTGGCTCATGATCATCTCGCTCGTTCGCACCCTAAATTAAGAAGCCTCAACGAACGTTGGCGAATGCTGGCCATGGGAACCTTTGCGCTAGGCGCCAACAAAACGAGCCATGTCTGCCAGGCAGACCTCGCTGGGAAAATGCGCCACAGATGTGGTGGGGCGGGTGCGTGGAAAAGCCTGTGTTTCCATTCAGGGAAAGAAGTTGGGGGACTGAACCCCCAAGCCACTCAGCATTTCCAGCTCAGATAGTGGCCGAGCACAGGAAGGATCTGAACAGAAAAGAGAGTCTCCCAGTGGAAGGACACGAACGGAAAAGGCGAGAATCGGCTGCCTTTGAGCTCCTGCACAGATGCTTTCTGGCGATGGGAGTTTTAAACCCCCAAATGGATTGAAGCGGCTCGTTGCATAGCAGGGCTTAGTTGATTCCTTGGGCGAGCTTTTTAACTGATTAATTGTTCAGAGTTTAAATGCGAGTCCCAAAGAAAAACAAACGAAATTGTTCTTTTGAGGTGTGGAGAAGGGGAAGCCTGCTAGTTCAGGAACAGTCTTCCTGCCCTGGGTGTGAGTTTGGGGGCAAAGCTTCCCTTAAATAAGGAATCTCAGTTTTTGCTCATGCCCCGAATCCAAACATGAGCAGGGGTCACAGAAAGCAAGACGCAGTGGTTGGATCCGAGCTCGCATCTGCCTGACTCTGGATCCCCAGTTCCATTCTCTGTACGTCCCCTGTAGAAATGTTTGCGGTTGCCTCCAGAGGAAATGTATGGAAATTGGGAAATTTGGAGAGATTTGTGCAAATGCTGTTTGGAGAAGTGCGATCCAGAACAACAGAACTTGTTCCTACGTGACCAGAGCCCCTTCCCCACACGGGGGCTGACAGGGCGTGCTGGACTCTGCGTCCCATCACCCTCTAGCAAGCCTGTTTTTGTTCTCTCCGCTTGCAGAGGCAGCTTACACGGCCCCTCTGCTCCTCTCTCTCTCATCTTCACAACAGCCTTGTGAGGTAGGTTAGGCCAAGAGAGTGACAAGCCCAAAGCCACCCAGTGACTGGAACCCGGATCTCCTGAGTTCCAGCCCAACACGCCGAACATGGCGCCACCCTGGCTCTCAAGGAACGGTGCTATTATTGATCACGGCACGTGGGGGAGAAAGAGCGGCACCGGTCACAGGAGGATTCCTCCGGAGCTGCGGAAGGGTAGCCACGGACCTCCTCCACCAGTCGCATTTTCTCGGCCCGGGCTGCTTCACAGAGACGGCTGCAAGCCACCGGGCCACTCCTGCCCTGCCTGGCCGAAACAGAATCATAGAATCACAGAAGGGTAGGGTTGGAGGGGGCCACAAAGGCCATCCAGTCCACCCCCTGCTGTGGCAGGACCCCAAGACACACCATCCCACCCAGGTGGCTGCCCGGTTTCGCCTTGAATGTCTCCAGTGTGGGGGAGCCCCCCACCTCTCCGGGCAGCTGGATCCCCTGTCGTGTTGCCCTGACCGTGGGGAAGCTTTTCCTGATGCCCAGCCTGGATCTGGGTGGTCGCAGCCTGAGCTGATCCTTCCGTGTCCCCCACTCTGGTACGGAGCAAGCGAGAGCCGTGCTCTGGGGAGACGAGGGTCTTGCCTCGGACTGGAGCCCCGCGGGCCAAGCGCCATCGCTTTGCCCGGGCCACCAGTGCGGCGCACGACATCATGGCTCCACTCTCTGAGCTTTCCAAGCGCCTTCAAAGGTGTGGGCGACCCGGGGGGGCGTGTGCTGAGCAGGGGGGCACCATGCCAGGCTCCCAAGAAGCCGCTGCCAGTGGCTGCCCCGCAGCAGGTGGCCCTGTGGGTGGGGGCAAGCCACATGGGCTAGGGGGCGCCCCAGGCTGGGGGATGGCAAGCTTGCTGCCTGAGGCAGGGGCTCCCCGTGCCTTATGGCAGGGCCGGCCCTGGGCCTCACGGAGAGGGAGCCGTCCTCTCTCTTGCTCTCACAGGATCCTTGACCATGCGCCTCTGGATTGTGGCGGCCGACAAAATGGCATGACCCCAGAGAGGGCGGCGTGCAAGAGAAAGCAGGCCTCGCGCCAGCTCAGCCGGTGACAGGCACCGGGGTGGGAAGAGAGAGGGCCGGCTGCCCCCGCCCCACCGTGCCCCAGTGCGGCCCCCCACGGCTGGCCTGCCCCACCCGACGCACCTTCCCCCTCCGCACGGCTTCCCGCTGGCGCACGGCTCCCACCGCTGCAGCCCGCGGAGCCAATGTAGCACAAACGAGATATTGGATTTTCATTTACACCCAGCCTTCATTTCCCCGCTTCCCGGCGCTGACCTGCCCCCCCGGCCCCCCGCGTCACTCCTGCTGTCTCTCGGCGGCGCACGCGACTCCTTCCCTCTTGCGAGCGCTCCAGGAGGAGCCCGTCGCGCTGCCTCTCCGCCCGGCGACAAATCGGGGCAGCGAGCGGCTCTGTTTGACAGACTCTCGCGTACGTGTTTCTGATCTCAATGCCTTCCTCCTGAGCACACTTAATGGGGATGCGCCGAGGAGGAGAGGTCACTCCAGCTGCCAATCTAGAAGGTTCGCGCCACCCGGCTGGGGCTGCACATGGCCGCCTGCGCAGGAGAGCAAGCTCCCCTTCGGCTCGGATCAGAGCGGCCAGTCGGTCCGGGGCCGGGGGCGTCTGCCCGGCGTCCCGCCTCCAACAGAGGCCATGCGGGAACGAGGAGGCGCTCCCAGGCAGGGCCCCTCCATCCTGTTTGCCCCCTCGCGTCCAAGAAATGCACCCTCCGTGGCGGAGAGGCCCCTTTACCACTTCTGAATTTTTACAGACAGTATTTCTAGCCTGCCGTTCAGGTTCAGGCCGCCAGGACCCGTCCCGCTAACACCCGTACAATGATAAAATGCGACAATGGATAAAATCGAGAAGCACGTCGATATGGCAACTGATAAATGCACACAAGCCGGAACAACAGGGCCTGACCAGGAAAGCAGGCACTTCTGGGGGCTGGCAGGCCCTCCGCACAACTCAGCCCCTTCCAGAGGGGCTGCTCCCCCGAAAAGGGCCTCTTTCATTCTTTCTTCCCATCTCATCAGGAAGGGCCCCCATGGCTCATCTTAATGCTGGGCAGCTGCTGCAGGCCACGGTGATCTTTCCAGCAATTTGGTCCCCAACTATTTAAAGGTCAGAGCAGCACTCCAAATTCGGCTCAGGAACACACTGCTAACCAGTGCGGCGCTCAGTGAGTTGCATCCTGCAATCATGGAGGGTCCGGGCCCATCTTCAAAGGCAGCCCCCGTGCCAGCACTAGAGCAGTAGGGCCCGGATGTCCCACACCTGTTGTGGCTCGGAAGACGACCAGCACGCAACCGAACGAGAGCAGAAGAACAGCTTGTCAGTCCATCAGGAACAAAACGACGCAGGGCACCAACTGATGGGGACGTTCTCTGGGTTTTGCTGGCCTTTCACCTGCCTCCCCTTTGGCCTCTGGGAGAGTCCTATTGCCAGAGGTGTGGCGCTGCTTTCAGCTGAGGGATGAGGGACGGAGTCCAATTTTGGAGAAGGTCTTTGGAGACACATCTCAGTGGCGGATGCTGCCACGATCCCCCAAACTCCTGCCTATTTTAGCCCCGAGCTCTTACGCCAGATAACTAAACCTGGGGAGAGGCACTCAACCTCTTAAACGCTGCAAAAGCTAAAAAGAGAGTCAAGGACTGGCGGTCAAAAGTGAGGAAAAGCCAAGGGAAGAGCACAGCTATGCATAACCCTGGAAGACCTCAGGTTTGCTGGTTTGGCCCTGCTTTAGTCATGCAAGCGTGACAGTCAGGAAACAAAACATTTCAGAGGGATGAGCCAGGAATCCACTTTTGGGGCGACAATCTGTTGGATTCCCTTGGCTCCAGCCAGCTTTCCCATGGCCCTGAGCCCAAGTTTCAAGAACGGAGCCCCACTTCCACACCACGAGCGGCCCCTTCTGCTCCTGCTGATGCTCGTCACCCAGGAGAAAGTTGCAGGCTTACTTCACCTGCTTCCTCTTCCTCTCCCCTTTGCTTCCTAAGACTGAACTGAGCACCAGAAGACATTTGCAACCTCTGAGTTTCACCCCAACCCCGTCACCCTCCTCCCAAGTCTAGCGTTAAAGTTACGTGTCAGTGGATGTATGTGAGTGCATTATCGTGCCAATGCTCGCACATACATGGAAACGAGCACCGGACGGCGTGTTCTGGCCCATTTCACATACCAGGGTAGGCCACGCAACGATGCCACCCCAAATGGCTCTCATCGTGTCCTTCACCAACAGGGACAAGTACCTTCTTGGTTTTTAGAGTAGCCCCGAATGGGATGCTGGATGTGGCCTCCAGCATCAGGTGAGGATGCTAAATCCTTCTGCAACTTTCTAGCCTGCTTGTGAAACCGAACAGAACATTCGAGACTCGCTTTTGAAATTGACTAGCAAAGGCGAAGGGCCATTTTCCCACCTGGTCGTGACACTGATGAGAAAAAAGCCAGGCTTTGCAGCCCTGAAGCTGGCAGACATGTTCACTCAGAAGTAAGGCCACGGCTTATTTGCCACGTGCGGCAAGCCCTCTTTCTTTCTGAAAATGCACGCTGGTCTGGTGCTGATGCCTCCCAGCGCGAGGATGAAGGACCACGAAGCCCGTGCAGCGGGAAGACGGCTGCATGCCCTGAAGGGCGGGCCGCCTGCGAATTCTTCGTGGGTTCGCGGTAACAGGTGGATCTCATCATTCATGCTCGTGAAGAAGCCCGTCCTTTCCTCAGTCTTGACTCTTCCATCATTCGGTTTCATTGGATGATCCCCACCGGCTTCGAGAATTGCATGAGAGAGAGAACAGCGTCTTTCAAACTGCCTTCCCGATACCAGGCATAGTTCGATCTACCTGTACCAGGTTCGGTGCACACAGACTGGGACACACACGTGCTCATGTGCCTTTTTGCTAAGCGAAGAAGCCCCACTTATTGTCACCTTCCTTCATCAGGGGATGACCCCAGCTCCTTGGTTCTTTTTCTGGCTTTTCTGCATCTTTCTGCATCTCTTTTCTGCATCATTCCCAGCACTGCCATGTCCTTCCTGACCTACAGCAGGCAGGAAAATGCAGCCCACGGTACTCCAAGCATGTCACTCCACCGAAAAAACACGGGAGGTTCTTTAAAAAAAAAACTCCGAATGACCCCGATGCAGCATCTGCCCTTTCACCAGCCACCGTGTTCTGGGTTCACCTTTTCACAGACCGGCCCACCGCCACCTCCTCGTCAGACCGCAAAGCCAGCCCTTCGCAGCGGTTCCCCGCCGCCGTGTCCTCTCCTTCGGCTTCCTCCCAGCCACGACCCATCCGCAGGGTCCTACGGTTGGAGCACATGTGCCTTAAACGCTTTTATAAACCCCTCTGCGATTTGTGCAAATGAGGAATGGGGGACAAATATTGTTCGTCGGCTGTGAATGATCAGCGGGGAATAAATAAGTACGAAAATGAGCTGCAGGAGGTACTTGGAGGCGAACGCAGGCTGGGGATGAAGCCCTTTCCCTTTGCCTGCCCTCCCTTGTGGCGAGCTCCTTGTGGCGTGGTCCGTGGACTTGGCACGCTGCCTCGGCCGAGAGAGGGGGTGCCCTTGAGCTGGGCCACGCCGGGGGGGGGGGGGGGGG
>NW_025335684.1:1997086-2052174 GCF_004798865.1 Varanus komodoensis
GAGAGGGAGAGAAGCAGGGATGTTCTGGAGTGAAAGGATTTTTTCAACATCCTATTGGGAAGCTCTGACTTCACCTCCGCAGCTGCCAACATGGTTACGAGTTTGCCGTGCCTATTTTTAGAGTGCCGTTTTCGCCACATGCAGCTCCTCTGTTGTGAGACAGGAAACGCTGAAGAGGAGGATCAAAACCACAGGTCGCCTGGCTCCCCCCCTCCACCCCACCCCAACCGTCTCCGGCGTGGTCTGTCATTGCAACATTCCGGGGACTCGCCCAACGTCTTCCCGCCGCTGCCCACGTGGCTCTCCCGGTCACCCCCGGAGGACGCCCGCGGGGAAACATGGCGGCCTCCCGCCCCATCCACGAGGAGCCACGCTTAGGCCAAGAGCAGGCCTTAAGAGCGTGACGCCCAGCAATGGCTGCCGTGGAGATCCTTGGACCTCCTTGGACCATGGGGGATCTTGACTCCTTCTCTCCATGCCGAGAAAAAGAAGATCATGGAGAAAAAGGAGAAGAGAGAACCTCACTCTTGATGGAAGTCGCTGCCTCCGTTCAGACAACATGGGCTTCGAGCTTGGCATGGTCGTCGAATCATGTGAATCCAGCTGAGATAACCAATCCATGGTGAACAACCCACCAAGGGTTCTCTCCATGCACAGCTTCCTCACTGGACGGGGTTCTGACAACACGATGCCCTGCGTTTCAACAATAACCCATGGCTCAGAGCCTACCTGCGCTCAACTACCCACCACCCTAATTCAACCCGTTGCTGAGCTGTCTGAAGCCAGGCAATGGGTTGTTCCTGCCCCGACATGTGACCTGAAGACTGTGAGCAGGAGGGTGTAATGAAACAGGCTAACACGGAAGGACTTAAAAGGTACTGCTACTCCTGCTATTATTGATTTCTATACCACCAAGCATCCAAAGCATTCTCCATCCATTACAGGAAAGAACTGCCCGAGGACCAGTGTACTGCAGGAAAAGCTAATTAATATGTGTTTATTTATTATATTTATATCCCCCTTTCTCCCACTGTGGAACTCAAGGGGGCTCCATGCAGTGCCCAGGCGGTCTCCCCTCCAAGCTCAGGCCGGCCTCAGACCTGCTTAGCTTCAACATGGCGGGTGCCTTCTCCCACGCCCTTCTAATAGTAGCCCTCTGTGATGTGCTCATGAGCCCTTTGTTGTGCTGTGTTGTGTTGTGTTGTATCATGTCTTCTTTGATAACCTACAAAATACAGTAAGTATCGCTGAAATGACGGCAAACCAACCACCTGCTCTCTGAAGCTGCTTTTTGCCCCTCAAGGGAAAACTCTGCCGCAGCTGCCCAGGGCCTTCCCAGGACACACCGCAGCCGAGAGCCGAGACCTGCAGCAAGGAGGGAAGCAGAGAAACGCCCCTCCCACCCTCTCGTGCCATGGCCACCCGGCCTCCCTTGCCCTGCCACGTGCAGAACGAGACCCTTGCTTGCGATTGTGTTCTGGGCTTGATTTGGCCCGTTGTCACACGCCAATGGAGCACCGGCAGCTGTGTCTCGGACAGAGGCAACCGCAGCACCCGGGGCCAAGAAACCTGCCCAGCGAGAGGAGCCGGAACATTTGGGGCTTCTCCTTTAGAACAAGCGAGGACCGAAAGGAGAGACGCCGTCGGTTATATTATGAAGTGCTCTGCCTTCCCAGCCCCAAGTCACAGGCACTTGATTCGATGATGGACGGACAGTAATTTAATGACCACCGCAGGTCCCCCGCAGAGCCCCCGACGTGCTTGTCGCTTGATTCCCCCCAACCGGGTGGACGCCTCATAACACACGGCCCAACTTCTTCCGGGAATCCAGCTCCCCGAGCGCAAAGCTGGCGACGCGTCAGCCCCCTTCACGAGCCTCGACTGGACCCTACCGGGGGCTCAGCCCAGCTCCAGGGCGCCTTCAAGGTGGCTCGTCAGCCCTCTCCTGATTGCAGTTTCATTTAATTGGCCCTCATTGCCATACACATAGAAGCACAGATAGATAGATTCTGTTTCTATCTGTTTGAAGAGGCTGCGCCGGTAATAACAGCAATAATTCTAATAAACCGTTCACACGTCAAGAATGCCGCAAGACCGGTGGGTAGTTCCATCGCGGTGGGGTGGCGGCGGGGGGGGGGGGGAGGCAGCTGACTGATCCCACCGCGCCCGTGCCCTCGCTTGAGTTATGAGGTCGTTTGCCAACCTGTAGAATCCATAAATCCACGCTCCCGCTTGGCCCATTACGCTGCGCTCCGATTGTGTCATGCTTGCTCGCGCGGCCACGTCCCTCGCACGTTCGAGCAAATCGCTGAGGCCGAAATTTTCAATTAAGGAAGAGAAATAATTACCAGCAGGACTCCAGGTTTCGAGATGCAGTGCGGGGCGGCGGTGGCAGGGGGGGCCGAGTCGTTCCCCACTCCTTCCCAGACGCGCGGCAAGATGCCCCGGGGGCCAGCCTGGGGTCACGCCTCCCGGTATGCAGCTACCGTGAGAACGGTGTCCCCGCAGGAGCGCCTCCTGCCTCAGCCGGTGCTTGGGAGATGCCCATCCCGGGCTGACCGGAGACGTTTCCCCTCTCCGAGCGGCTGCTCTGCAGATCCGACATGACACACACCCGGGAACTCTGCAGCACTGCAGAAGAAGCCGAGATGCACAAGCGTGCCGGCAGAGCTGCCCGAGAGGAGCTGCAGAGAAGTGCCCGGGGCTCCGTCGGCTCCACGGGGGGCCGGCCAGTTGCCCACGGAAAACCCGCCACCAGCTAGACAGGAGTGCAGCAGCACCCTCCCGCTCATGTCCCCCAGCAGCCGGAATTCCCTGACCCCAGCCCTGCAGGTCTCGCTTCCTGCATGCTGCCGGCTCGGACGCGGTGTCCAGCGAGTTCAGTGCTGCCTGCACGGTTGGGCAGCAGCCTCCGAGGTCCCCGCAGGAAATGGGAAATGCTGAACACAGGCGGCCGTTGCTTCTGCAGGCAAAACTGCCCCCCGCCAGGGCAGGGCGTACCCCTCCGGCTCCGCAGGCAGCCCTGAAAAGGCCTGTGCCCCGACCCCATGCGTGGGGTGCCGGCCCCGGCGGCCGCCCCGCCTGCACCTCAAAGGGGACACCGATGCGAGAAACGGCAAGCGGCAGCCGTGGTCCTTCGGTTGAGCTGGACCTGCTCGTTGCCTGGATTGCCCTGCCTGGTGCACGTGGGCCAGATCCGGGCCCCTCCCTGGCCGGCTCGCTCCAGACACACCCGTCACCCCTGCGGCCGAGTCACCGGCAGGCGCTGCCTTTGCTCCCCTTGCCACCCGCTCTGCTTCCAAATGATAATTTATGACCCCCTGACCCACTCCTCCTTCTAAATCAAGCAGATCGATAGAGGAATCAGACAATCCTTTTAAGAAGGCAGCCTCATCTGTCCGTTTCCAGCTAATGATCCGAGGGTCTTCTGAGCGCCACTGCCTAGCTCAGACTGCTGGAAAAAAAGGGCTGGGGGAGTGGGGGGGGGAGCTGGGAAACGGCGTGTGGATGAAGCCTCAAGGCCACGGAGGGACTCGGCTCGCTCCTGCGCTCCTCCTCGTCGAACAGCCCTGCAGAGAGTCACCGCCGCCTTCGGAAAGCCATCGCGGGGCTGCTCTCCTGGCCAGCGCCGTGCGGTCCTGAACGGTCCCGCCAGGCCTCTCTCCCTCCGAGGCCAACGGGTGAGTTTTGTCTTCTCTGAGGACACGAGTGCCAACGCTCTTGCCTCCTCTGCCATCTCACGGATGCTCCTCACACCCATCCGTGCCTCCTCTCCATCTCTCCCCTTCGCACCTCCCACCAGCAGCAATCTCGCAGCCTCTTTTCCTTGAAAAGGCAGGAAAGGATAGAATAAAAAGAAGAATAATGGCATCTATCTGGGCTTGCATTTGTGGCCGTGCTCCCCGAGGACGTGAAATGGGGGAGGCATTACGCCTCTCCTAGCTGGAAGGATGCAAGGAGATGTCTTTGACGGGGTCAGGCCGCTGTACCAGGTAGACCTGCGCTGCTCCACATTTTGGTAACTGAGAAAATGCTGTTTGTGGGATTCTGTTCCCCGACGCGCACTCTCAGAAGCCTGAATATAAAATGGGGGACTGGCGTCTGCTTTGCCGTGGAAGCTCGTCCACCGTCTGTGCTTGAAGGCCGCCTGTCCAGGGCCTGGTCGGGGGGTCACTGTGTGATGCACTGACCTTCTGTTGAAGTCGTTTCTGAATGTGTATTTCTACGCAGAAATGACTTGTGCAGATTATATGCAGGCTCATGCACTCCCTTTGGGCGAGGCGGGATCAGCACTCCAGGGACGTTTCGGAGCGATCCAGAGTCCTTGGCTCTTGTTACTTCCAGCCCGGATGCCTGGGGCAGGCGGGATGCGGGGCCCCGTGTGACGGTCCAGCAGGTCTGCAGAGCTGCCGCCTGGCTGCTTTCAGGGCCACGACAGAAGTGGCCTCGGGCTGGAGAAACGTGGAGGCCGTCTGCACGGCTGCTCCGAGGTCCTGGGATGGCCTCCCCTGTCCCTGAGCGTCTTCCGTGCCCATTCTGGCACCAGCTGCTCGGCCTGTTTTAAGTCAAGTGGGCTTTCCTGGAAGGAAAGGCCTCGATGGACCATTCTGTTTCTTCCGCTTTTTGGATCGTTGCGACCGCCTTCCTCAGGACCAGCTTTCTCCAAATACGCTGCCCGGAGCGTTTCCAAAACCACTTCCCTCTTGAACCACCTCATTTGCAGACTCAGTGTGGCCTTCTACAGCTCTCTGCCCTCCAGCTGCATGCTGGCTGGGGACGATGGGAGTTGCAGGCCAGTGCTGAGAAAGCCCACTCGATACTTTCTGTTATCGGTGAAGGAACCGAGACTAGCTCAATCGGCTTCTGTCTTGCAACTGTGGGAAGGCCCAGCTGACGTCGTCTCCGGGCAAACCTGTCTCCCTCTCCAGACGGGCTTTGCGGTTTCTGACCAAGGAGGGTGTTGGGTAATTCCCCCATCGCTGCCTTCCCAAGCACCCCACGGCTCCATGGATCCCTCCTGCCCCCCAGCAACGCAGGCTGGAAATGGGCGCTGCTCTGACCAGCAAGGCATGAACTTTGAAATCTCCTGGAAGGTCCCTGGCGGGGGACCACCTTGTGCACCCCCCCTCCGTCCTTCTCTCATATCGAACAGACCAAACTCCCTGTCGGTCCCACCGGAGCAAGCCTTGCAGCCAGCCCAGCCATGCAAGGTCCCTTTTGAAGCTGGCAATGGCAGGCTTCCTTTCAGCAGGGCCTTGTTGGTGGCTGCCCCCTTTTTTCAGTGCTGTTGTGCCCCTTCTTTCAACATCAGGCCATTTCGTGGACAGGGCTCAGGAGCTCCCAGGGGCATTTGGTGGGCGCCTGCGGCCAACGGGATCTTTACTCTCGTTCAGTCCCATTCTTCTTGTGTCCTTAAACGTAACAGCAAAATCAAGCCTCCATATTCGGAGGCAATCTATCTGTGAGGAACAGTTGCTGGCGGTAAACAGCAGCCAGCGTGGCCATCTCCAGGACGTGCTTGAAGGCTTCCTTGAGGCACCTGCTCGGCCGGCCCAGAAGGACTCCAGATGCAGACGGTCTCTGCAGCTCGGCACCTTCCATTTCCGGGGAAAGGACTCTGGCATTCTGCGTCTGCAGGCCCAGATTATGGCGCTTGAAAAGCCCTTTTCTCCTGGGACCCTTTTATGCCTGTTCGGTTACCAGGCCATCTGTGCTCCCGCTTCACGCTGGCTACAGCAGCTTGTTAAATGGGGGAGCAGAGACCATCGGGGTGGAATAGATGGATGGCTGAGAAAATATATACGGATATTTAATACATCAGAGCGTCTTTCTCCCTTTCCACATAGTATGTTTTCTGCAGTGACAGGGTGACCCGCAGCTCCTGGGCTGTCCCATCTTTGCAAAAGCAGTGCGTTATTCCGATTCTGGGATCCCAAAGACCCGAATGCGGCCACAATTAGGACAGTGCGACTGAACTGCCAAGGACTGAAAAATCCAGGTAAAATATGTCATTATTCATTTGAGGTATTTCTGTCCTGCCAGTTTCCTGCAAGGAACCCAACGTGGCTTACCTAACTCCCCTTCATCCTCACAAGAACCCTGTGAGGTAGGCTAGGCTGAGTGAGCAAGTGGAGCAAAGGGACCCGGTGAGCCTCTGAGCTAAATGGGGACCAGAACCCAGAGCATCCAAGTCTCAGACCCATGCTCTAGCCACTACGCCACACTGTCTCCCTGTGAAAAATGCTGATATCCAAGATAGGAGGTGGAGGAGAAAGGACTGCATTGGCCATAGCAGGATTCCTTCAGAGCTGGGGAAATCATTCCATCGCTATTTCCATTTTATTTTTATTATCTTGCCGCCGCAATCCGCGTTTCTCCCTCTAAGCAAGATCAGCCTCACTAGCATTTTGTGGCTGAATGATCTATACAAGAGTCTCTGAGCATACACAAAGTGGAGCGCCGAACCCTTTCTGCGGCTCGTTTCCCAGAGCTCTCATTATGAGCCTCCAGTGTCGGGTTGAGAGCTGTGAAAATGGGCAGCCCCCCGCCTCTCCCGTTGTGGCCCTGGAGGGTCCCCTCCAGCGATGACGGCCAGTGACCCGGTCCGGCTCTTTGGGGAGCGGGGCTTCTCCATCGCAGGGGCTCCCCATTTTGGTGTCTGCTCCCCTCAGCATTCCCACAGCTGTCTCCCCGCCTGCTCTTGGGCTGATCTCTCCCAACTGCCCCTCCCGTTGGGTCTCAGCACCTTGAACCATGCTCATAACCTCGTTTCTCCCGCAAGGAGCCCAACGACCCTGTGAGGTTGGTGGGGCCGAGAGAGGGTGGCTGGCCCAGTGAAGATCCCGGCCCGGTGCGGATCCAGATCTCCCGCGTCCCAGTGCAACCCCTTAACCACGACAACGCACTGGATCGCGATGCCTGTGTCCATGCCACGTTGGGGTCATTTAGGACCCCAAATGCAACAGGATAAAGTGTTTTCTCAGTGCCCTCCCACCCATGACTTCCATGCATTTCTAGAGCAACCTCCATGGGCTCAGAGGCAAGACAGAACTTGTCCTACTGTAGTTTCCACGAACAACTAGAAAAACCCTCAGGAGGGGAGTGAAGGGGCACGTCACCCACCGCATGCCCCCCTCATGGGTGCACACAGATGCCGGACGCACAGAGGGAGAAGAAACTCTGGCGAGCGATCACACTGGCGAGGCAAGCTCGCAAATTTCAACCAGGTAGCCGAATCCCACTGCAAAAAGTTCCAAACCGGGGGCAGAAAAGGCGCTGCGATCGATCGTGGCTGGAAAACGAGGACCGTTCCCGAGAAAGAGGCACTCTTGGAGCACGGCTGCATTCGAATCCGGATGAGCGCTCCTGCCTGGACAGAGCCCAGCCCTGAACCAGGCTCGGAACTCTGCACAGCCGAGGCCCCCGAGAAAAACAAACCAAGGGCTAGCCGAGCCTGGGAATTTCTCCCCGCACGGAGCACACCGACTCTTCCTCCGTCCCGCCTTCCCAGAAACTGGCTGGCATTTCCCAGACCATCCGGCTAGTCAGCAAAACTTGGCAAGACTGTCAAGGACAGACTCACGGGAAGTTCAAGGCGGCGGCGGTCGCTTCCGTATGGCCAGCGAAGGGGCCACCAATCTCTGAAATGTTCACCCAGGACCATTGTCCGTACCGGTGCGAATCTAGCCTTATAAATCAGAAGCGGGCCTCCAGAAATGCTCTGGACTGCAACTCCCATCTGCCTGAGCCAGCAGCAGCAATGGTGAGGGATGATGGGAGTGGTAGGCGGAAGCGACTGGGAACCTTCGAGCTGCCCACCCTGGTGGAAACGGAAATATACCTCGCCAGGGCCACTGCAGGGCCAGCGGCTCCGAGGCTTTGTGTCTGGAGAACGCCTGCAAGAGATGCTTGACCTCTGCCAGCTCTCCGAGAGAGAGGCGCCCTGTGCAAGGGAGGGCTGAACCTCGCAGCAGCAGCAGCGGCAGCAGCCCAGCCGCCCACTTGCCGGGCACGGACTGCTCTTGGAAAGCGGAGAGGCTGGCAGCAGGACTCCACCGGCCCGGCTGCCACGGAGGCCTGATGGATGGCCTCCCGCAAGCGCTCCCCCCTCGCCACCCCCCGCGCTCATTTCCCTTCAGTGCGCAGCCGAGTGTGTGTCTCTCGCTGTCTCCCTAGCGCGGCTCGCCTCTCCAAGAGGCTGAGCCAGACAGAAAGCGAAATAAATCGGAGGCCTGAGGATGTTAATGATGACCATTTACCAGGGGACGGGCGGGCGGGAGAGCAGGACGGTCCTCGGCTTGCTCTCCCTCGCAGGAAAGGAGGCGAGCCATCGCTCACGGGCGGCAGTGGGGGGCGGCCTGGCGCCTGCAGGAGCGCTTGGATTCAAGCCCGGCCCCTCGGTTCAGACGTATTCAGGGATCCTGCGGTCCACGCGGGAGCCGGGTTGGCCCATCTGCCACCCATGGGGAGAGACGCCCCCTGTGTCTCCCCCCTTGGCTGTCCCACTCAAGCAAGGGGTTCACCCCGATGAGCCCCTGGCAGGATCCCAGCCCTTGGCAGCCACCCATCCCGACTTCCTCTGCAGGCCTCTTTCGCTTTTCCACTATCTTGCTCCCTTCAGCCATGCAAAGTATTTCAGTCTGGAATGGGGATGAAGACCCATCAATTTTACAAAAGACCTGCTCCTGCCAGGTAGAAATGTCGATCTGGGGCACCACAGCGGCCTCCATTTTGGGATTCTCCTGTTCTTGGGCACAGGTACCCCGCTGCCAGACGACTGCCCCGCGGCACATATGTTCTCTGGGGGCAAAAAGCTGCCATCTCTGCATTAAAGGGTTCCGGGCAGGCATGGCACTGGGAAAGGCCCTGGAAAGCTGCTATACCCATGAGAGGAGGCGGATCCATAGCCGATTCATGTCAGAGGATGTGCTTTTGCATACATGGAAATGTTCTCGGGCTCTGGTCACCCAAACTTGCCTTCATTTGCAGCGGTGCAAATTTGCAGGCCAGAAAATGCAGAAATGCCACCCAAAATGGATGTTTCCATGCTTTCGCCTGGGAATCAGCCTTTTCTTCTGTCATTCTTTTGCCTTTTCTCATTTTTCTACAAGTGGATTTGTGTCCTATTCCAGACAGTTAAAAAAAAATCCACAAGCCCGTAGCATTTGAGAGACTCAAGGAAAACCTGCTGCAGACTTCACAGGTCAGATTTAAAGACAATCAAATATTTGAATATTCCACAGATTTCTCCAACATCTTTATTGCATCCCCCTATCACAACACACATACCGCAAGGAGCCCATTTGCCATTGGAAAAATCAGATATTTTGAGGAACTCTGGAAAAACAACAACACTCCAGTGAAATAGCTCATCTTTCTGAACAAGTGAAATGCTTCGAGACACAGATTCTGTAGTTTACTACAGAATCTGCAGTTTCTATTTTTAACTCTCTCCCACCCGACCATTGCTCAACTGACAAAAAATGCAGCCCCCGTGTGTGGGTAGGGTGGGGGGGGCCCGTGGCTGCCCCTCCCTCCCTTTCAGCTTGCAGTGTCGAAATTCTAGGCATTTCTACTTCTGAGGCTAACGAGACTCGGTGAGTCACACGCGAAGAAGCTGCACACAACCGTGTGGGCCTTGACTTCGAACAGACACGCAGTTTTCCTCCGTGCGTTTCGTAAATATGCCAAATACTACGCCCGTGTTATAAACAATGCATTTTATGTGATCGAGTATTAAAGCGGGTTTGATCATAAAATACTGGGACTGGCCCAAGACACGTTGCTGGAAAGCAAGACGGTATCCCGCCCCATCCCACGCACGGAAGGTGCCTGGATGGGAGCCGACGGTGCTCCTGCGGCCGCCTCGTCGCTTCTGCCGCCTGAGGCCACCGCCTCACTCTGCCCAGCGGCAGGGCCGGCCCCATCTGGTATGCTCTGATTATCTTTCAGTTTCCCTCTCAATTTCTGTAGCCCACAAAAAAACCTCACAGGAGAACCCCCGTTTTTCCCCTGCCTGACCTCAGCATTTCCTGAAATTTTCTGTTTCTGCACGGAAAAGCTGTTCTGCACAGAGCTGAACTCTTGGTCCGTAGATCAAGGGCAGCGTTGCTGACACTGGGCAGCAGAGACGGGTCTCCAGGGTTTCAGCAAGGAAGTCATATGCCTTTCTTGAACCCAGACCTTCCGCATCCAGAGCGGGGGCTCAATCCCAGCGCTTTGTCCCCGCAGATCTGGTGTTTCCCCCCATCTTCACCCCTTCTTCCTAAGGAATGGTGTTACGAACAGTTACTGTGAATTGGTTTTTAAACGTGTCCTGGCCGTGTCTTTTTCGATTTTTATGTTTCACCCCCAGCCCATTTCCGCTGCTTTTCTTAGAACTGCAGGTTCAAAAGTGGGGCGGGGGGAGCCAAACTTTCTGTCAATTCAGCCCAGCACGCACTTATTCTGATCTGCCAAGGCTCTGAGACCATCCAACAGGGACCCTTCCCAGCCCGGGGGATGAATCCGGGACTATTCCCATTGGGATACGGTGTGATGCACCAACACTATCATCCTCAGTGGCCAAGTCTTGCACCTCCACAGGTTCCCCCAAGAGCTTTGGCCAGCTTGGGAAGAAGCAGGACCCCCCGAATGGGGCAAGGGAGAAGCCGGTCGGCCTGTCTCTGAGGGCAGGAACAGAACGTATCCAAATGGGAGATGTTGCTCCTCTCGCATTTGAGCTCAGCTCAGTGTCCTGAGGACTGATGCGCCCGAGTCCTCTCTCCCTGCTGCATGGATCTTAGGCAGCGCTCTGAGGAGCCCATGCCCAGACGCCCCCTCAGCTCTGTGGCCTTGCATGCCGGCAGCTCAGGTTCATCCTGGGAAGAGGTGGGGGAGCCACACGGGAGGAGGAGAAGAAAGAGAGGCTCTGTGGAAAGGAAGGACCGAGAGCCCAGGGGCTGGATCTGACCCCTGCGCCCTCCCTTCCACCGCCAGCGTGGGACGTGTCTGCCACACGGACTCCTCCAAGTGCGCGTTCCGCAGGGGACCAAAGGCAGGCGGGCTGGGCTGGACACACGGCGTCCCCCTCCTGCTCCAGAGCGATGGAGAAGGTCCGGTTTGCCGGCTGCTGTCATTTAGCCAGGAACGCTGCTCCGGAAGCTGCGGGTGCTGCCTGCAAGCCCGGTCTTCTCCAGGGTGATACGAGGCTGTCTGAACGCAGGCCCGGTGGGCCCTGTGCGTGCAAAACCGAGGACTGCTGAGACGGCACCCAAAGGGAGCCCCGAGTCCTCCTGCCGCGGCTTCCTCGGCAAGGGGCTCTGGCACATCGCGGGGCAAGTTCTGCCCTCGGAGGCGAAAGGAATGCCGTGAACTGCCCAAGTGGCACCACCGCTCACCCTGTGATGGGCCCCCCGGCTCTGCCAGCAGCGATCAGCCCTGGGAGCAAAGGCCGAAGCCTCCGCATCACGCACGCGCTTGCTCTGACCACCAGTTTCGGAAGCTGGTTCCCTCCTCCTGCCTCTCGAATGACAGGGAATTCTCTGCCAAAAGCCCTTTGCTTCCGATGTGCACACAACTACTAGCCAGCAGAGGAAGGGTCTCTGAGCATGCACAGAGTGGTTTGCTGCAAAACTATCCATGGGAAAGGGCTAGTCCCCTAGGTCCATGCAGGCCTGCTAGATGGCTGGCCCTTCTCTCCCGACACCACAGACGGCGGCCGTGAGATGCGCTCTGCCATCGCGGGGATGCAAACCTCCTTTCCCAGCCCTCGCAGTCCGCGCCCAAAGAGCTGGTGCCCCCCGGCCCGCGAAGCGCACCGAGAATGACTGCCTTTTCCATTCCCAGCGACCAGATGCTGGGGGCTGCCCGGCTGTGCCATGCCCTTCCCGGGGGAAGAGAAGGTACCTCCGGGCCCATGGACCCGCCAGTCCAATCCAGCAGAGTGGTCCCGACACTGCAGCCCCGGGCGACGAACCTGCTCCAAGCGCAGGGGCCGGATCCAGCTGCAGAGAAGCTCTTGGGCCACGTGCCAGCAGCAGGGGCTCGGGGCGGGGAGTGGGTGGCCGCAACGGCCTTCCCTGGAACCTGCCCCTCCTCAGCTCCTGGACCCCCTCTGGTGCTCAGCCCCGTCTCAGAAAGTGAGAGGAAGGCCACGAAGCCCCTGGAACGAGCAGCGGCGTGAAGGCTGCGAGCCACGTGCGCCGGAGAGGAGGAAAACAGCCGTTGTGGGGTCCGCCCAAGCTTCTCTCCGACCGGGCACCCGTGCAAAGGCTCAGCGTGCTCAGGGCCACACGCCCTCAGAGTGGGGTGCCTCCCAAGGGCTGGAATGGGGCGCCACTTGCACAAGTGCACGCCCAACACATGCGCTTTGCTTTCTGCGCTGCGCATGATTATCTGCATGCAACCCGGGGGTGCTTCTGAGAGATCTCCTTGGCGCAGGGGGCAGTTCTGCACCTGCGTCCCACCTTCTGCCCCAGTGCGCGCGCACGAAGCCTCGGATCGGCGCGAACACGGCCGCTGGAGAACGGAGGGTGTCGCGAGGGCCCGGCTTTTCAATTAAGGCCTCATTATAAGACTAGCAGGCCCGTTCTGTTGTCTGGGCACATAAAGCACTAACACACCCCCACCCTTTGACAGAAGAAAAGGAAGGCGGGCTACACCAGGAAGTTGGCATCTTTAATGCAGGAGACGGGTCTGTCGAGATTCCGTCTTATTTTGACTTTCATCTCAAAGAGCTCTCTTGGGAACCCATTAAGCCCAATTTAAATCCACTCTCCACCCCCACAGTCCTCTCCCCTGCCATGCTGGACTCTGATTCTCTGCAAAACAACAGCGAACGGCATCCTCGGAAATGCACGCACGTCTGGTAAATTGCACCTTCCCCCTCAGATCCAAGGGACAAATAGACCCCGATTTAATCCTATTTGAGAACAGCGCCCACAGCCATGGCGGTGCGCCTCCCCACTCGGGTTTCAGGTGAAGACTGCAAAATGCGATTGTTCGGAGCGCAGGAATGGTGTCTGGGGTCTGTAATGACCCCAGTAGTACCACCTTATGGCTTGGCCAGACGCCGAGAGCCTTTTCCATGCATTTTCCCACATGGGCTCAAAATCTCATTGAGCTCTCGATGGCGCAAGCATCTTGATAGGTGTGCAGCTACACTCTGGGGAGAGCAGAAAAGGAATGGATCCGTTCCCAGTTCAGCCACCACCATCCCCAGGTAGGGCTGCAAAGGTCACCACCACGAGTCGCTGTGGCCGATCCTACACTGGAATCTTCCTTATCTTAGACTCATTGAAAACACGAATAAAACAAGAAGAATAATTTCAGCCAAATATCTCAGTACCCCTTCTCATCTCCACCGACAACCAGGCAGGTATGCAAAGAGCAGGAGAGAAATTCCTCATACCCAAATAAAACCTAATCAACGGCAAAGCCAGAACAAGCAGATGTGTCAGTAACTCACGCAGCCCGGGCACAAGGGGAATGAGCCACCAGCCCAACATGACGGAGCAGGACCTACAGCAAGGCCGGAACTGAGACTGGGGCTGGTCAGCCGGATTCCGAGGGAGCAGGGTCGCAGAACTGCCCCATTCTGGAAACGAACGTTCTGCTCGTCTCGGGGGGCATCTCAGGAACGGCTCGTTTCTTCTGCGCTAGTGAACTGGTGCAACCAAAACAGCAGAGGTACAACGGGCGAATCGACCAGTGCCAGAGGTCGTTACAACGCTCCAAGCACAGGAAGGTTAAAACAACAACGGAGAAATAGGCAGCAGGAGGGAAGGCGAGAAAGACAACGGAGCCCCAGAAGACAACAATACAGCCGCTTGCTGGACTCTTTCTTGGACTCGTTGCCACAAGTCGGTCCAGTCATGCAAATGACCGTGATGCCGTGCTTATTCCGTAGGAGCACAGCATTCCCAGGACACCTACCCCTACCTTATCCATACCCTCATCTTCCTCCAACGGCATCAGGAAACCACACATGGAGCAGGGGTAGGTCTTCATCCTCGGTTCTAATCATAGCAGTCTGACAAGGTAGGACAGTCCAAATGAGAGCAACTCGCTCTGGACATCCCGCTGAGTTTGTTGTTTGAATCCAGGCCTCCTTGATCCAAGTCAGAGGGTCCGTTTTGGACTGGAATCACCAGAAAGGGGAAAATTCACTGTGTGGTGCAAAGAAAGGCCCATCGAGCAAACACTGACCTGCTTCACATGACGCCGTAGCCCATGACAACTTTACCATGCTGTGCCCCCCGGGCACCATTCTGGAGGTTGTCTGCAGCAAGACAAACTTCAAGCAGAACTAAAACAAGCCATGGGTCGTTTGAGGGCTGTCTAACCCTCAAGCAGCCACCTGCTGCCAGGGTTCGCACGACACCACAAGCCACAGCAGCTACTGGCTAGGGATTTGCATCTTCAAAATGCAACTGGCATGTACCTGGGTGGGCCGAGAGTTAATCTACCTACGGTGGGTTGTTGTGGCGTACAAGCAAGCCTTCTCTTTCCTTCCCCAGGCTGCACCCTCAGCTTTCTCTCTTCACTTTGCAAACTGGTCAGCTATTATAGTTCCACTGCATCCCACCCTCTGCCTGCCTGCAAGGAGCCCAGGGCAGCTTCTACATGATTTTCCTCCAGAGCTCCATTTTATCCTCACAAGAACCCTGCGAAGTAGGCTAGGCTCAGAATCAGTGACTAGCCCAGCATCAGCTGCTGTGGCGGCGCATAGCCTAGTGGGGAGCAGAAGCTGGGTCACCTGCGCCCCGGCCCCACATCCTGCCTCCCCGCTTCCCCTAAGCCTCCTTCCCCCCATTCTGGAACACCCCGAAGTTGCCTCCAACAGCCTCCCTGCACACCAGCCCTGAACTTTGCTCCGTCTCACCCTTCCTCCTCCACCACACTGCAGCACGTACGTTTGTTTGTTTTAATGACCCCGAATTGGCAGTGCGAATTCACATCCCAGCCACGCTCCCTCCCTTGCACAGAGGCGATCCGCTCAGCGCCCACGCGTGGCCCGCTTTGCTCGGCGGCTTCCAGCGGGATCGCTCGCGCCTCGCGCAAACGCCTTCCTGGATCGCGTCCACCACACCTGCACCACGGCTCCGCCACGGCTCGCCTGCCCGCGCGCCGCTCTGCGGGGGCTGGGACGGGCAGCAGCCCCGCCGTCCGGTCACGGAGGGTGGCCGTGGCCGTGGCCGTCCGCAGCCTCCACTCCCGCTCTGCAACAGTGCTCTGGCTCGCCACGTCTGCCTCCCACGGCTGCCTCGCCACCATCCACAGGCACACGCGCAGGCTTCCCCGAGGGTCGCGAGAGCCAACTTATGCACGCAAGGGCAGCCACCGTCTGCCACGGGGAAGCGGGGACCTCACAAAGACCGCCGGGGGCTGTGCCCCGGGAGCGCTCCAAAGGCGTCACGGCTGTGGAGAAGCGGTCCCCCGAGCCGGCGGGGAGCACGGCTTTGCTGCCCTGAGAAACCCCGTGGGAGGAGACGCAGCGACACCGCACGGGAAGGCGAAGGGAGAAGCCGCGGTCCGCTGGGGTTTCCAACTTTTTACAGGCGGAGGAAGGCATGCTCCAAAACCGCCCTTCGGCCGGCAGGTTTTGCCCACGCCACCAGAACCCGTGTGCCGTGCATCGCCGTTTCATTCTTTGAACTTCAGAAGTGCCACTGATGAAAAAAGGAACGGGGGGGGGGGAGGAAACCCTGCGCCTTCCCCAACGTTAAAGGCACTCCCAAATCCAGATTTCAGCTTCACACACAGGGTTCTGAGCCTAAACAGATTTGGGAAGGAAGGAAGGAGGCGAGGAAGGAAGGAAGGAAGAGGGGAATTGGGTGGTGGGAGATGTCAACTCTCTGAAGCCACAAGACCAAAGCTTCTGCTCTGAACCACCCCCTCCTCGAAGCGCTCTGGAGCAGCATATGGCGTAAGCAGAAACAAAACCGGGGAGGAGGGGGCTGGCTGGGAAGAAGGTGCTGATGAATGAATGCCCAGCCAGCCTTTTGCAGCCCCACCAGCGGAGCATCAAAGCAAGCAAAGAGAGCACTTTCCCACCGTACCTGCTGGCAGGCGTCCCCGTCCTCTTCTGCCTGTCCCTGGCTCCCTTGCTCTCGTCCTCTTCTGTTCCTCCTCCAGAGCGGAGCGGCCACAGATTAGATCCTTCGGAAGGGGAGGAGGAAAAAAAGAAGGGAAAATGGGTACACAGCACAATTCTTTCTCCTTCTTTGCTTGTTCTCGCTCCTTTTCTCAGCAACCCTTTGGAGCGCCTTCCGTAGCCATTATTCATGGACCACAAGGGGATAGGAGGTAATTAGGAATGGCCCTGTAGCATCCAGTTTGAAAATTTAATGCCGGTGGTAGGAGTGGCGGACATATGAGAGTGTGTGTGTGTGTGTGTGTGTGTGTGTGTGTGTGTGTGTGTGTGTGTGTCTGCGTGTGCGGTTGATTGGTTGCCTGCTAAAGGCAGACGGGTGTGTGTGCGGCGGGAAGGAGAGTGGGTTGATGTAAATGTGGAAGAGGTGAAGGCTGGAAAGGAAGGGGAAGGCGAGGAGGGAGTGGTCTACGGCTCTCTGGCTGGTACTATAAAGACATCAGGATGTCCAAGGATACGGGGGGGGGGGGGGCAGCATCGCTCCAGCTCGCTCGCTCCCCCCTTGATCTCGGTTTTGTGTTGAGTGGGTGGCAGCCTTTGCCGGTGTGTGTTGTGAGCCCCGTGAGTGTGTGTTTGTGCCAGGAATAGCAATAGAGAGCCAGGCAGCCCACGGAGCACAAAAACGCGTCGCACGGGGAGACGAGAAAAGCTGCAGAGTTTCTCGCTCTTGTTGTGTGTTGTGCGTGCGCGCGCGCGCGCGCGAGTGCGTGGTTTTCCCCCCCACATAGACATAAAACAAAACCAAGCCCTCCGGAGGAAGCAGGGGAGGCGGAAAGAGGAGTGAAAAGCCGCCGGAGCGAGCGAGCGAGCGAGCGAGGAAGGCGGGAGGGAGGAGCTGCGCTGCTCTTAATCGGTCTCTGGCCCCCACCAGCCCGCTCTTGAAATACAATCACACGGCGAAAATCCGCACGCACGCACCGGCGGGAAGAGGCACCGCGGCGAGGCTGAGCCGAAGGTCTGGGCCGGATTGGTGGGCCAGGCAGGCGCCTGCTGGGGGGGCGGGCGCGCCAGGCACCTGGAGGCGCTCCTTGCGCGGGGCGGGCGGCAGCTGCAGCCCCGGGAGAGGTGCTGGGGGGGGGGGGCGGCGCGGGGCTCCTCGGGCCCCGGCCCCCGGCGGCGGCTGGGCTCCCGGGCGCGGATGCCGGTGTTCCGCGCGGGGCTCGGAGGAGCGGGGGCTAACAAAGAAGCCGCCGCCTCCTCGCTCCCGTCCCGCCGTGTCGCCCCGGAAGGAAGCGATGGGGGGGGTCGCGGCCCGGCGCCCTGGGGGGCCTGCGGAACGGGCGCGGAGGGTGGGAGCGGTAGTCCGGCACGGCCCGGGGGCTGCAGCGGGGGGAGGCGGCGCAGCTCGTTCCTGGGCGAGGGGCGGGCAGGCAGGGCGGGGGTCTGCCCAGGCGCCCCGGGGGCCCACGCCGCCGGGACCCTCCGCAGACAGGGCCCCGGAGAGGCTGTACTTTTTCGTCAGGGTAGCCCCTGGCTCAGCTCGCCGCCTCCCCGGGCCAGAAGCAGGAGGTGCCCCGCCTTCGCCTAATAGCTCCTGGGCGCTCCCTGCTGGCCGGGCGAGGGAGTGGAAGGGCCGGTGCAGGTCCGCAGGGGCCCGTGCCCGCGGGGCTCCCTCGCTGCCGCCCGTGCCTGGCCAGGCGTGCGAGGAGACGGGGCTCCTGGGGCGACGCCTGCAGGGATGCTCCCGCAGGCCCCGGGAGAGCACTGCCCTTGCGCGGGCCCATGCGCGTCCGCCCCTCGCTCCCACGGAGGAGAAAGCGCCCCGCTTGGGGCGAGTCCCCGGAATGGGAGAGGAGGGGCGCCTGCCGCCACGCACCGCACCTGCCACGCCGGGGGATGCATCTCTTGGCACCTGCTTGGTGGCATCGGAAGGGTCGTCTGGGCTGCGTCCGTTCCCTTGGGGGCCACCAGCAGCCCAGAGGAGCCACACGTAAGACGGGAATACCCCCGCACCCGTGTGCCTCAGCAACCGGGGTGCCGATGCGCACGGCCCGATTCTGGAAGCCGCACTGAACCATCAGCGTTCGAACGAGTCCCAGGCCAGCTCCTCCGTGAATTTATCTCATCGAAGGAGCCCTTCCTTCAGCCGGTCCGGGCTCTCGCCCCATTCCGCTTGGGCCCGGCTTCGAGCCTTCTGCACTTCTCCTCCGGCGCATTCTGCCCCCACGTGCATTTTCTGTCCTCTGCTGCCGTTACTGGAATCCCAAGAGGAAGAGCCCCCCCCCCCCGCATCGGCAGTGCATTTGTCTTCCCTTCCCTTTTCCCCTCTCGAAATCGCAGTCGGTTTTGCTCGAGACGCGCAAACCATCTGCTCTGCCCTGGGCCTGCGCTCTCCCAGTGCCACGTCAGCCCGGCCTCCTCAAGGCAGCGGCGGCGCGGGTTTCCTTCCACAACGCAAGCCGCCACGCCTGCAGAGGCTCTGTCACAGCCGGGGGCAGGGCCCCGGCCCACTGCCGTGCCTGCCACCTGCGCTCCGTTCTCCCCCCGACTCGTTCCCATCTGGGGAGGAAGCCCCCGGGTTCCACTCCGGGCGTCTCCAGGTAAAAGGGGGTGGGTACTCCCGCCACGGAACCGTGGGCTGCATTCGCCGCTGGGGGGCTGCGGACGGCTTGTCCTGCCCACCCCAAGCCTGAGTCTGACCTGGCGGCAGGTCACGGCGTGGCGGAAATCCGAGAGACGCCCCGTCCGGCGGCAGCAGATACTGCAGGGCCGTGGGCCATGCCTTCCATGTTCCGGTGAACAGATCTCTGTGTGGAAGGCAGAGTTGGTTTAAAGACAGAGAACCCTAAGAGGGGGAAGCGGGGGGGGGGGGCGCCAATGGCTCCCCACCCAGCCCTGGACAGCTGGCATCGGCCCGGTAGCGCCTGGACTGCAGAGAGCCCCTTTGTCCTGAAATCAGGCTGAGTCTTCTAAATTTGCAGATATGCAGATGTGCCTGCTTCCCTGGCTAATTGTAATAGGCCAGTCTCAATGCAGGGCCACCAGATGGACGGTAAGCCCGGCCAGGGTAAAGGCAGCTTCTGGGGGGGGGTGCGTGAGGGGATCCACTCGCCTGCCCCCAGTGCAGTGCACGAGCAGTGGAGGCCTCGCCGGTTTCTGGGCTGGAACGCAGGGCAGTGGAGCAAGCCGGTTGCCACGGGCAAGACGGAGGGACCCAGCCCGGGGCGTCCCGCCCCTGGGCCCCTGCTGGGCCCTTGGCAGCTGCCCGTCCATGCCTACGCTTGGCGCCAGCTCAGCTGCAGGTGGCAGAGCTGGTGCCAGTCGGGCACCCAAGGGGACCTGGCGCAGGGGGCATCCTGCCTCATCAGCGAGCGTCTAAGGGGGGGATGAGTGCCCCCCCCCAGTCTAGGATGCCTGGCAGGGCTTCTGTGGCAGCTGACGCTTCTGTCTGGCTAGCTGAGGGCGCTTCTCCAGGAAGGAGACCTTGCCGGGCCCTTTGCTAGGAAGGAGTCCCTCCGCCCGCGCCCCCCACGCTCACGGTGTGCAGAAAGCCCCCCAGGGGGAGAGGCGGAGAAGGGCCTGATCGGCCCCCCCCCCCCGCCACAGCACCAGATCCGCCTCCCCTCCGCGAAAACACCTCCCAGGCGGTGACCTCGGCCGGAGCAAGCGGGGCCCTCCCTCCGTGTCAGCCTCCCTCGTTTCCATGGAAAGAGTGAATGGCAGCCCCTGCCCGGTGGTTTATTAGAATTCCTTTTATTCCGACGGAGGGCGGCCAAGCGGAGGAAAAAGCTTTAATATGGGCCTAATGGAACCCATGGGAAGAGCAGGAAGGAAACCTCAAGGAGAGGTGCAGCTGGGCGGGGCTTCAAGATAAAACCCCCGGCAGGTTGCTGCTCCCCCCGCCGCCCCCATGCCTGCCAGAAGCCGCTGCAGAGCAGCGAGCAAACGCGCCACGGAAAGGAAGAACGCTTTATTTTTAACAGATGTTGCGAGGGACCTGCCAGTGTTTCTGAGCAAGCAATGCCTCATCCGCTTCTCCTGGCCGGCTGGCCGGCCCGCTGGCATGCCTTCCTCAGGCCCCCTGCTCCCCCTCCCTGCCAGGGGGGCTGGGAATGACCCCTTTCACAAAAGACGGTGTGCGTGTCTCCGTGAGGTGGGCTTGCGAGGGTCTGGGGTGAGTCGAGCACAGAGGCAGGAGGCAGGGTCCCTGGCCCCAGGCTGAGCAGAAAAGGGGTCCAGCATGGCCACATCGAGGGTAGCAAGCAGAAAGAGGGGCACATTTGAGGGGGCTGGTTCCGGAGGGGGAAAGAGCGGGCTTTTGGCAGGGTCCCCGACTAGCCCGGGGCCCCACTGCCCTGAGTTGCTACATCTACTCTGAAGAACCTCCCAGAAGGCCTGAGGCAGCATATGGCCGTCCCTCTTGGGGACGTGTGCTCCGAGTCCCGGCCGCGGCACCGGAGGGAGCTACGGAGAGCCAGGAAGGCGTTTCGGACACCGGGGCAGGAAGGAGGGCAGAGGGGGCCCCGTAACGGAGCCGGCGGCCTGCGGGGCTCTGGGAATGGGGACGGAGCCGTTCCGAGGGAGAGAAGACATCTGGGCAGCTATTGAGAATCGCGCACTGTTTGGCTTGGCCTTTCTCCCACGGCTGCTTCCTTCGGCCCGTTCTCCCCAGCAACACCCGAGCTGCTTACTCATAAAGTTATGTCACATTTGTTCGCGAGGCAGGACTTGCCCACTCCAACAACCGTTTCCTCTTTCACGTTCAGCACGCCGGCCAAGCCCTCCACCGGGTCCCTCCTTCCCTGTGGCTCGCCAGCCCCTGCACTCTCGACGGGACGAAGAGCGGCGGACACCCGCCTTGCGAGGGCGCCCCCCGGAGGTCCTTCGGCAACCTCTCCCAGGCCCGGCGCAGTGCCCTTCCATCTCCAGGAAGCTGCTCCCGGTTCATTGATCTGCCAGGGTGCCATGAGGGGCGGCACTGACCCACCTTTGGGGCCTCGCCCTTCCCTGTGAGAGCCGCTGCCGCGTGTGCAACACTCTGCTAGCCCCCTCAGCCACGGGCACTCCCGGCTCTCTTTCCGGGCTTCTGCTAAAGGCCTCGCACCGCCTCAGTCTGGCCTCTGGTGAAGGCACTGTTTGCTTTCTCTTACTCCGAGTTGCTGGCATGGTTGTCCTTTGGTACAACCTCCCCAAGGAAGAGACATGTGAACACGGAGCTGGCTACACTTCTGGTGTGCAAACTCGTGAATGACTCGTGAATGCATACACATGTGCCAAGCGGCAGGCCACCTCCTCCCCCGGTGCATTTGGAACGTGCGGAAACGTGCGATCATTGTGTCTATTACCACCACCACGTCCAAAAGAACCAGCCATCTTCTTAATCAGCAGAACACCGAAACCCGCGGAAGATCATGTCTACCAGGACAAAGCGAAAGAACCACGGGTGCTTCCAGACCGAAGGACCTCACCTCTAGCCATCAAACGGCAGCCCAGCCGCCCCTGCCAAAATGCCTCCTTCTGCAAAGGGGCAGAACGAACGCCGTCCTTTCTGCTTCTAAAGGGTTCTGGGTGAGGCTGGGAGGGAGTCAAAGGCACTCTGGGAAAAGTTGCGGTTGGGCAGTCCTCTATTCTGTTTTTATTTAAACTCTCGGGAGCAAGTAACCTTTCTCGGACTCTGCAGGATATGCGCGATTGTTGGAGGCCTTCTCTCCAGGTGCCTGTCTCCCTGGCCAAAGTCTCGTCTCCCACTTATGGCCGCATGTCTCCACCTGGCGCCCCAGTTCTTCCGCTGAGGTCTCCACAGATGCTTCTTGCCCCCGCGTCTCTCAGCTGCATGCGCAGCCCCCTCAGCTTGTGGCCAGCCATGGTGATGTGGCAGGAGCCAATCGCTCTCTGGGGATGCACGGATGAATTAGTCCCTCTCCGCTTCTCGGCGGTCTCACTTTGCAAGCTCCAGGCTCGCCTGCCCCGTCTCCGCGTGAACCAGGGATGAAAATCGTTCCGACAAACAGGCGCTTTTGTGAGCCTTTCTCACAACACCGGTGTTTTTGTACACAGTCTTCCCTCATATAAGCCGCACTGGTGTCGTCTGCACAAATGTGCACATTTCTGTGCGAGCCTCCCCCACCCCCCCCCGGCAGACCCATGCCTGCTCTCCTCGTTGGAAAAGCGAGCTCCATTGCAAAATTCAGCAAAGTGCAAATTCTGACAGCTGAAAGGGCACGATTAGGTCCATTTGCACAAACATGTGCCACAGCGGAGTTTCTTCAGCCTCTCTCCTGACTCTTCTATGCTCTGGACCTCTCCAAGGGCAACCCTCTTTTCTAGGCCTGCCTTCCCTGCTCCCGTCTTGATGGCGCCAGGCTCGGTTCTGCACCGGTTTCTCCCTTCACCCGCTTTCCTTGGCTCTCGGCTCGTCTCCCCAGGCTCTTCTTCCCTGTTCCCCTCCTGGCCAGGCTAGAAACCAGGGGGTGCCAAGGCCCACCTGGGATCTCCCCACGGCCGAGGTCCCCAAGTGGCCGCACCTCCCGGGAGGTTCCCCATCCCCAGCTGAAGGCTTCCTGGTTCTGTTCCGTTTCCTGACCCGCTTCCTAGCAAGCTGAGGAGCCTCTCCAAAGACTTAGCGATGGCAGGACGGCAGATAAGCTACTTTTGGCATCGGGGTCCCCTTCCCCTGCAGCCACACCCACCAACCCAGCGCAGCCCCCGGGGGCTCCTGCCAAAGGAATCCGGCCCCTGGCTGAGAGAGGTTGGACCCCCCACTCCTGGGTTTATGTTCCACGGTCAGGCCTGGCACTCTTGCCCAGCCCGTTGGCCATCACGCTGCCTGGACCGGTTCTCGGTCGGGCCACAGACTCTCAGCCACGGAAGCTGCAACGACGCACAAGCAGGTGGCAAAGGACGGCGTGCTCAACCCCGGGGGGCCGATTCATGAGATGCATTCATCTCCTGCGATCTCGGAAGCTAAGCAGGGTCAGGCCCGGTTAGTACTTGGATGGGAGACCGCCTGGGAATACCGGGTGCTGTGGGCTTTATTGTAGGCCGTCCCAGGACATTCTGTAGGGGATGGGATAGAAAAGCTTCTAATAAGTAAATAAATGTGCCCCCCTTTTGTTCATGTTTAAAAGAGGAAATTCAAAGGAAGATGGCTGTTCACCGAGAGCTGAATTCCTTGTCGCACTGTCCCAAGTGCGGAGGAAAAGGGAGATAACTCACTGACTCGGGTGGGTTATGCGGCTAACGTGTTTATGTTATTGCCTGGAAAGCAATGGTCTGTTTACTCTCAGCCGTCTCAGCACCAGAACGTTCTGCACAAACTTGCATTTAGATGAATTAATGTATGCAAACGAAGCATCGCCCCTTCTGATGACTTTTGGGAGTGGCAACGGCCCTCCAGCGCTTCCATTGGCCCAAGCGACAAGACATGTGCATGAAATTACGCACCACCCATGAATCCACCCAGGAAAAAAGGGAAAGAAATCGCATTTATGTCACGTTCTGCAGCCATCTCAAAGCCTTCAGAGACATCCACTAATTCCCATAAGCCCCCTGGGATGCGGACCTGGAATTGCTCTCTGTGCGCTTGGCAGGCTCAGGAAGGTGGCTGGAAATTCTTCGCAGGCCCACAAATCAGAGAGCGGGGGCGGGGGGGGAGTGGGGGGAGACAGGAGCAGCTGGTCCAGGTGCGGCAGAGCCAGCCGCCGGGCCACCAACCTTCTCTCCTCCATCACTGCCACGACAGGAGAACCGTCCCCGTCCCCCCTGCCTGCCCATCTGCGCTGTCCTGGGCGTCAGCAACAGTGCGGTGGGTTTCTGCCTCGGCCTGGCGTGGACACACCTGGCCGCTCGCCAGCGTCGGTGCCTGGCAGCCGGGAAGGCGAGTGGAAAGAGATGCTCAGCTGCTCAGAGGAGCTGGCCTTTCCAGCCCAGCTCCAACCTGGAACCCTTCCTACCGCACGATTCTGCTTTTCCATTTTCCTTCTTTCCATGCGGGTGACCCTTGGCTGCGGATGCTGCCCGGTGACCTGCCTCCATTTTAGATCTTTCTCCCTCGTCTCCTGCTCCTTCTCAAATTCGGGGCTGGCCCTTGGCCGTTCACAGCCTCGGGCAAGGGAGGAAATGATTCCCCTGCCTCATTCCACGCACAGGAGAGGCATCCGAGCATTTCTCAGCGCCGCGGGTGTGACAATGGCCTTCCCTTCACCCCACGAACGGCACACAAACTCCGGCGGTGCAGGCGGACCGGAGGGCACGGACCCCTCTACGCCCCCCCTGCCACTCTCTCCGCCCCCCACGCAGACACACGGCACATCACCCTGGCACTGCGCACCTGCAGCAGCTGGACGGAGAAGCCTCTCCCTTCCGAGGGAGACGCAAGCGGGCCTGGCAGAACGTGGCCTTGAGCTGCAAAGGGCCACTGCCCTCCATGCGCCACATCGGACCCGGGTCTGGAGAGGGATGGGCGAGAGAAGGCCGATTCCGCAGAGCAGGGGGGTAATTAGGGTTATCGGCCACGATGGCTAAACAAAGCCTTCGTTTCTGGGGGCCGTCCGCCAGGGAATACACTCCCGCTCAGATGCCCCCCCCCCCGGAGACGTTGCTGTTGGAGTCAAAAAACAAGATGGCTCCCCTTCCCTGGACCGGCTCATGGATTTGCTGGCTATACCACAAGCCTATTTTCACATCGGGGGTTCTGTGTCACTGACTACCCCCGCGTGCAAGCGGTGCGCGCACACTTGTGCCTGGGGATTCCCCTCCCCAGAGAAGCTGCCCTGGCACGTGGTGCCGCTTGTGCTATTCGCACACCAACGGGAGAGCTTGCATTCGTGTCTGCCTTGGTCTGGGCGGCCTTGGGTGCTTCTACTCAGAAGTAAACCCCACAGAGTTCAGTGGCACTTACTCCCAACTAAGTGCACATGGGCAGCAGCCTCAGAAGAGCGCAACTGCTGCGCAGACGTCGCCAGGGCTGGCACCCCAATGTTGGGTTTGTCACAGTCGTGTTTTGAGGGGTGTTTTTCTTCCTGTTAGAGGCTATAATTACCGCTGCTAATCAAGAAGTAAACACTTGCCCTTCCTTCTGCAATCCAAGGTCTGAAGAGAATCGCATGGAATAGAATGAATAACGGCTTTTCCCCAGCCCTAAAACACCGCACTCCGAGGGGAAATACGGCGGCCTTGCAACACGACTGCCAACCAGGAAGGCACCCGCTGTGTTGCTTCCAGCAGCCAAGCGACCCTCCAGCGTGAGCCAAGGCCCCCAACCCTCTCGCACGCATCCAAAATGCATTCTGGAAGGCCCCGAAAGAAGACGGCGTGTGAGAAATGCACACACACAGGCAGCCCAGAGATGCCCGAATGACAGATTTGGGCGTGAGTCACGTCCTGAAAAAGGTGCGTATTTGCCACCCGTACGGCCCGGTGCTAGAACAAGGAGGACGCCTGGTGCTCCTCTCCCGGTGCCGGGGTGGCGTGAAGGATCTGCCTTTTCTATTCCAAGCACGGTACGCTGAGCAATTAGTAAGAAACTGCAGATTGAAGCACAGAGCAGATAGGATTGGATCTATCAAAGGAAGAAGGAAGGCTCATCAGGGAGCTTTGAGCAGGGGCGGGGAGGGAGAGGGAGAGGCTGTTGGAGAAATGCGTGGGGGGGGACATGCACCAGCAGTGACAGCAATAAAGCGCCCGCAGTAGCAGTCTGCTGGCACACACGCTACCTTCTGTTTAGCGTGATGGACTGGAGCTAAAAGGCCCCAGGCGTACACGCATAGATCCGTCCTCTGCTCCTTTCCAACCTCATCAAGGAGCCAGCCAATTTCAAAAACGCTGCCTCTCTGCTGATGTACGCCTGAGACCTCCGTGTCTTTTGGGTATTCTGCTCCCCCATCACTCACTCTCACACACGCGCGGCTCCTGCAAAGACTCTCGGCGTCGGCAGTGACCTTGACGGGGGTTTATACTCCGGGCATCTGCAGGGCTGGGTCTTGTCCACAGCGCTCGATTTCTGCACAGGGCTGGCTTGGCACGGTCCCTGCGTCTGAACAAGGGCATGTCGGAGTTGGATTTAGTGCCGGGAGAGGATGGAGGGGTTGCGGCGAGTGCCCCGTGAGGAATGGGTACAGCAGCGGGGATGCTCGGCTCGGGAGAAAGGTGAAGGAGGGGAGGCTCCGTGGAGGGAGGCATTCGAGATCATGCCTGGCGTGGAGAAGTGGCGAGGGCGGCACGTTTCTTCCTCTCCCGTAACGCTCAATCCCGGGGTCATCCCACGAAGCTGATGCAGGGAAGGTTTAGGGCAGAGAGAAGACAAGCAATGGGTTTCGCTGCCGTGGGGAGCAGTAATGGCTGCCGGACTGGATGGCTCTGAATGCGACTGGAGAGCTCCTAGGAGGCGGCTATCAGTGGTTGCCGGCCTTGCTGACCACACGCGACCTCCCTGCCGAGCAGCTGGGGCAGACCTGCTGGAGGGATCCGGGGGGCAGCTGGTGTCTCACCCTGTGGAGGGGGGTCTGGGCCGGAGGGCCCCAGGTCCAATCCAGCTGGGCTGCTCTGACAACTGCAGCCGATTTGCCTGCACTGAGGCTGGCCAAGGCTGCACCCTCCGTGGCCCGAATCTTGGCATCTTAGGGGAGCGCCTCTCTTCCCGAAGGAACGAAGCAGCGACTCCCGCTGCACCAGGAGTGCCATCACTCCCTCATCCTTCGGACCGCAGCTCCAACTCACCTTGGGCTTAATCTTCCACTGATACTTAACGTTTCCTGTGGCAGGCCATGAGGAGAAATGTCGAGCGCTCCAGGGCACTGTGGGGAGGTGAAACGGGGGCTGCCGAGCACCAGTCCGAAGGGTGGCCGCCACTCAGCACTGATCCGAGGAGCGCCCGGGGCCCTGCCAAGCCCTGGCCACCCTGCTCTTGTCCAAGTCAGGGTAGCAATGCCTGCTTGGGGTAAAGCAACCAGGGAAAGCGGCCACAGGGCCACTGTGCCAGGCTCAGCCACGGGGAGGACCCAATGCCTCAGGGTTTGTCAACGGGCCCCCAAGCGTCCTGGGGCTTCATGGGTTGGGGGGCAGCTGTGCATGGGAGCCAGGACATCCACACTATTCTCTCTCACACATTTTCACTCTTGCCAAAGCCATTTTCACTCCCACCGGGAGCAGGTGGTCTTCCTCGCCCCTTCCAAAAACAAGCCACTCAGAAACATTTGCATGGCAACAGCAACGGTGTGGTCTTTCTGTGCGCTTTCCTCCTAAGCCTGGAATCCTGGTTTAAGAAGCCACAGTGTGAACAAGGTTATGTTGTTGCCTGCAACCTGTCTGCTCCTCAACTGACATGAGTGGGTAAACAAAGCAGGAAGGGGAGAGCTTCATATGAAATCTAAACCTAAACAAGCCAGGATTTGTAAACCAAAAACAAACCCTGGTTTAATGCTGGCTGGGAAATCCTGGCTTGTTTGGGTGCATGTTAGCCTAATTGATTATAGCGACAAAAAGAGTTTGCTGAGAAATTTGAACATGTTTGAGGTACAGACATATTTCTTTTGTCTCCACCTGCCCCCAGCTGCCTCCAGTCAAATGGGTTTTTGAGAAGACGCAAAACTTTCTCAACCTCTTTTATCAGAGCTGACACGGGATGATTATACAGAGTACAAGCAACGATTTCTCATTCAAACCACCTTCAAGTCTCCAAGGAACAACATCTGCCTGCCTCAAGCCTTATTCCTTCAAAGGAAGGGAGGCGAAGGAATTTATGCGGGAAGAGCGGCGTGTCTCTTTCCATGCACCCCCCTTAGTTACAAGGGCTGACCCTTCGTGTATGCCGGGCCTCTCCCCAAAGCCCTTTGTTGCCAGGCAACAAAGAAAAAAGATGGCAAACGTTCCTTCTTTTTCCCTCTTTGTGACTCTCTCTTCAGAAGGGCCTTTGATGCACAACCACTGTCTTTGAGGCACCCCAAACGTCACGTGGAACCCTCCTGAGCGTGCCTCTGTGCAAATTTGCAGAAGCATTTACTGGCGCTGCTCAGGCGGGGCCATCCAGCTTGAGCGGGTGGCCGCGAACGTGCCCCTTTAAAAAGGAGGACATGCATCACCCCAAAGAAAGAAAGAGAAAGAGTCCTCTCTTGCACAGGATAATGGAGATATACACATGCAAACTCTGGAATAATGAATATAATTTCAAAAGAAGTACCGTGCATCTCATACGGTGGGGAAGTCAAGGAAAAGGGACTTGGACAGGTCTCCAAATGGAGGGTCCCTGCTAGACAAGATATTCTGCACTCTCTTGCTTCCAAATATGGAGGTCTAATTTAACTTTTATAGCTACAGATGTAAAAACTGCACCTCCCTTTTGCTTGCTGCTTATGAATGGGGATTGGGAAATAAATACAGGATTTAAGAATAGCATTTCTCAATTCTTCTTCTACCTACATATTCCAAGTGTGTGTATGCCCTATTGTTCAGAGCCTGACCCTTGGCACCTCTTAGAAAAGGTTAGTGCAAAAATTCGTCCGCATTTTGTGTGCACTTATCTCCAAATAAGTGCATTTTTGCCTGATCCGTATACACTTTTGGCAGGTAAATTCTCGAACATACCGCAATGTCCCTACTATAACACATTTTTACTCTTCTTTCCTCTAAGATGAAGGTTTGGGACACAGTTTTTGACCGGCAACGTCCATTGCAAAATTTGTAGCAGCACAAATGCAAAAGCGATGACTGAATTTCGACCTGCATATTGGTTTGGAAGTACCAAATTATGTAACAACAAATTTCTACCTCGTTCCTAATCAACATACAAAATATGAATTGCTTCTGTGAATGACATGGAACGACGCAGTCAGTTTTTGAGTGGCTTCAGTGCTTAAAGAGCTAAATGGTAACTTGCCTAAAGGCGAAATCCTTTGCAAGTTTAAACAGAGAAATGGTCTCCAACTTTTAGTGTGCAGCCTGGGCACGGTGGAGTTGTAGGCCTTCTTTTCCGCCTAAACTTGCAGGGGATTATGCCCTGAGGGGCTTTGTGGTGACAAAGGTGGTAATGAAACCTTGGGCAATAATTAGCTTGATCTGTTCTCCGATCACATAATGGACGAGCGAAGCAGCAGATAGTCAGCCATGAAAAGGAGCACAAAGTGATCTTGCCCAGAGGACCAAAAATATTCTTCTATTTGTCTTGTCTGTTGATGGTTCACCGCTCCAGAATCACTCCAGATATCCTTGTGGTGGTGAATTCCATAGCGTAGCTCCGTGTTTAGCTCCCTTTTCTGTCCTCACTCTCCCACCAGTCGACTTCATGGCACGGCTCCATTTAGTTCTAGGATTATGGAAGAGGCACCCAGAGGAAGCTCCCTGAGATAGGCAGGTCAACCAGCTGAGAGAATGCATACGCATGGAAATCCGGTTTCACGTTGTGACATCGTGTGTCACTGCACAGTATCCTCCTCCCTGATTGGTTGCTTTGGTGGGGCCTTTAACATCACCAGCCTCTTTGGGATGGAGGAGAGATGAATGGCGGTGTGGCATGAGAGGTACGGGGGCAAAGGCAGAACATCAGTCTGGGTTATTCTGCCCAGCTCTACACATAGAGAAATGCCATAATTTAGATGCAGACGGCATGTGCATCCAAGCTTCCAATCTACTCCCGAATGAATAACGAATTTGTGAGAGAGCAATCCAAGCTCACAATAAAGGTGACCATTACAAACACACAATTTTCGACCAACGAGCCCACTAATTGCAACATTCGGCAGCACTGCTAATTACCCTGCTGGTGTCGATTAAAGGTACCACAGCCTTCGTAACAGTGCTTCTGCGGCCGACTCCATCTCCGAAACGCAGCAAAATATTTCTCCTCGGGGCTCTGCAGCCTAGCTTTTGGTAGCTCAGAGAGAGATGCTTACGAAAGCTCAGCTGTTTGACACAAAACCAGAACGCCTGCAAGAGCACGACATATCCGCTGACGGACCAAAACCTGAGCTGTGCAAGAGACCGGCTGCAGACCTATCGAAAAGCTAAGAATTTCCAAGGAAGCTGAACTAAAAACTTGATTTTGATTTAGTGATGATTGCATTTCGCTGGTGGTCCCCCAGCATCTGGAATTTGGCCACACGGTGCTTTGTATGTGGCGAATGCGGCTCGTAAATTTGCTTTCATCGTGCAGAGGAAAGCAACGGGTGTGCCAGAGTGCCTCTTCTTTTACCAGGAGTATTGTCCTCACTCGCTAGACTGCATTTTTATCCTGGCTTTTTGCCTCGTGCGAGGAACCCAAGGTGGCTTGGGGAGACCTCCTCCGTTCCATGCTCTCATCACAACCGCCCCGTGAGGAAGCCGAGACTGATTGACCCCAGTCACTCATGGCCGAGCGGGGGCCTGAACTCGATCCCCCTGGCTCTCTTCCAACCATGCCCCGCCGGCTCCCAAGTTCGAAGCTACAGCAGAGACCCACGTGAGTCTCCAGGGTCAGCTCCTGGCTGGCGAATACCTGAAAGCGAGGAGGTAACACGAACCTCGCTAGCACAGAAAGCATCACGGAAGCCCCTCGGATGGACCTTAATGAATCCGTGCCCATTAGCACGCCATTAGAGCCAGCTTTAGTGTGAGTTCAGCTAGCAGAGTAACTTCCGATGGGAACCTTCCTGGGAGCTTTTGTGAACCTTCGTGGCCAATTTATGTACTGGCATGTAATGCATGCGCTCTCTCAGAGGCAGCTGGTGTGGAAGTGTCATAGTTCTTAGAAGCCGTTAACTGGGGATGCAGTCAGTGGGAGACGGAGGGTGCCGCGTGCAGGGGGGGGGGACGGCTGGTGGAGGAAGGAGCGATAGGGCAGGGAAGGAATGCATTTAATTTTTAGAAATCTTTGGAGTCTGCCTCGCGCTCTGTGCGGTTTGGGGGCTTGGCAGAGCTGTAGAGAACAGCATGCAAGGAAAATGAAGGTTATTGAAGGATCTGCTTGTTTGTTTGTGGAAGCCAATATATAAAAGAAGGGAAGGCCTTTCATGTCTGGGTAGATAACCTCCCCCACAACTCTCAGTCGCAAGACAATCCAGTTATTTACTGACAGTTTTGCTGTAATTTTTTATAAAGGCCCTAAGCTTCTTTTAACTCGCTGCCTCCGTACCCTGAATATTATCAACACCCGTCACGTGTAGCCGCCGTCTTGGCCAACAACTTTCACAACGTTCGGCAGAAAGGGGCCTTTGGTGGACTGTGCCAAATCCCCTCAGAGCGGGGACTGGAGCGCCGGGCACGGCGGGGGGCTTTTGGGTCCCCCCCCCCATGTGTTTGGAGGATGCTTGATTTGGGAGTTTCCGCTTGGCACAAGCTCTGCACATCCAAAGCTTCCACGGTGTGCCAACCGCCAAACCTCCAATGAGCCCATTTCCACTCATGGCATGATTTGGAAATGTGTCCCTCATCGTGAATATTTTTAAGAGCTCTCGGCTTCCCTAAATTTAAGTTAAACGCTGTTCTCCGCCATCACGATTCACATGCTTCAGACAGGAAATGCAAAAGCCCAGACTGCGCTGCCTAGAGCTATGGGGTGCCCTGCCTAGCGTAGGGCAGGTGTTCACACCACCCAAGAACTTCTCGAAAACAAAACTTTGCCACTGCGACACAGCAGCTTCCACCTGAAGCGGGAGGGCTTGCTTTTCGGGCATGTTGCAATTTGCTTTTCAACGCTCCCTCCTGCCAAAGGGGAGTCCTCCAGGCCCCACCCGCCTCCCAGCCGGAGTTTCCCTGGCTCAGGGTGAGTCTTCCCAAGATCACAAGCACGTTGCCCGATCCCCAGAGAGCAGCGGATGCCCCTCCGCATACTCTGGCAACACCGGCCTCAGCCCGGGCATCTCTCGATCATGGCAAAGGGTGCAAGAGGCTGGGCCCGGCCATTGGAGGGCCGCGCAGCCGGGGACGTGTGCCGGGGAAAGGCCTCTTTGCTGGGATGCGTCTCACTGCGACCTTCCCTCCAAGTGTGGCATTTTGCCGGCCTCCCCAGGAGCAAAGAACATGGAAAGGAGGACAGGCCCAAGTTCTGGGCAACGGCGCCTCCGTTTGCAGAGTGCGACCACCTCTTGCTTCGCGCGGCTCCACCCGGGTCTCGCTTCTTGGTCACGCTGGCGTGTGACAGCGTGCTGGGAGCTGGCCGTGAGATGGAGAGAGGGAAGGAGAGGGCAAGACGACGGGAGCATACCTCCCCGTGGTCTGGGCAGGCTTGGTTTCCGGAGAATTTCCTCCCCTTTAATTTGAACGCAAAGCCAAAGCCCGACTGTTGCAGCACGAAGGAGCGAACCGTTTGCTCTTGCTCCGTGTGTGGCCGCCGTTTCATCCAGCAGCAACTGACGGCACCCTCTCGACTTCCCTGCAATGCGTTCGGCATGCCCAGCTGTCGTAAGAAAAAGGCACATGAGTTGCATCGCCGAGGACCATCTTTACCGCTGTGTCCTCCCATCTCAGGATGGTGGGTGAAGGCACCGAGAGGTCACACGGAAGCCGAGAAAGAGCTGGCACTGCGCTGGTTCCTGCCAGAAACATTTCCAGAAGAGTGACTGTCCCTGGTTGCTGCTGGCAGTGACGGATGATCAATACATCTGGAATTGATTGTTATTGGCTGTAACTGCATTGCTCAGGCATCCAGACAGATTGCAGCCTTTTTGCTGGTGAAAAACAGGGGTGGATGGATGAAAAGAACCATTTCCGTTCAGCTTTGATTTGCACCTTCTGGATTGCACACAGGCCCCGACACAATCGGTGGTGGAAGTCTGCACGTTTCTGCTCCTGCCACGTGATTCACAGACGGAGGAAATACATGCAGCAACATGTGCGCCTTCGAAAAATACCCAGAGAGGTGCTTGAATCAACAGAAGTATTGGTGCGTGCACGGCTGATGCACGCATTTGGGAAAATATGCATGGAAATATGTCTATTTGCATGGGGAAAGCCAAAAAATTCCCAAAGCTTGTAATCTGATCTGGACTTGAGTTGGAACGGGGTTGGAGATGAAATCTGGAAAACTTCGGTGAGCTTGAGTTTTGCTGATTCACACATCCCCAGAGAAGAATGTCGATTCAGAGCTGAACCAGGCAAGCTGAAAAACGACACCGCAGCCTCCTTCTGGGCTAGTAACAATTTAGGCCGTGCGTGTGTAGGAATATTGCACGTCAATGGTTTCCCCGCTGAAAGAATTCTCCCTGCCCCTGGAATCCGGTATCTTGGGGAAAAGGCCTAGAAAGCTTCTCCTGTCAGGCTCAATTTCTGTATTCAGGGCAGTGTGAGGTTGGCGCATTCAAATATGTGTCGATTTTCTTTGTCAGCCTGAAGTAGAATTGTCAAGCTGGAACTGCAGAAGCGTATCAGCCGCATGCGGAGCTTGGCTCTTTCCATATGAAAGCAGGGGACCCCTTGGCTACAGAGCAGCGCCTTCGTCATGTTGTTTTCTTCTGAGCATTTGTCCGTGCAAAGTTGGGGAGACTGCACCAGGGCCCCGGTGCAGGCGCTGAAGCAGAGCGCCTGTTTTCCCCTAAAGTGGTGGGTTTCTTTTGTTGCTATGAGGTTTTTGCTTAAAAAACTGCTCTGGGTGTTTTCAGGGTTTGCTGCGGTCTGAGCGGGAGAGGAAAAACAGAGGTCTGGAGGTTAAATATGGGCAGAGTTAGGGAGTCGTGGGACAGAGGTCGCATCAGTCTCATCATCCTGTGCTTGCTCCAGGTTTCGTATTTATTGTATGACTGTTCTGAATGCATGGATCTGGGCCACCAAGGGCTTCCCTGCCAAGTTTGGAAAGGCAGAGACGAAACGTGCATGGAAGAAGGAAGGAGGAATCTGGCAAGACTGAAAAGATTTGGAGTCGAGAGGACACTGCAAAGAAGAGGTAAAGTGCGGGGGGGAGAGAGAGACAGGAAAGCACACGATGGCTCTGGCTGGCCAGATACAAAGGAGGAGAAAGCATCCGGGTCTGCGATGACTATGTGGAAGGGCAAATGTCGGGAACTCCAGGTTGTCTAGCTTGCATGCCCAACTTCCGCTGCACAAAGCCCCTCTTCGGATCTTGGGTGTTTCACATTCACCCCGAGTTAGTGCTGGTTTTGGACTTCAGGAGGGGGGGTGTCGGCAAGTGAAGGGGGCCTTCCTCAACCGCAAGAGTGAAATACTGCTTTGCACAACTGACAGCCTCCCTTGGTGGGATCCTGGCCCATTTTCGTACGCTGGAGCTGCACGGCCTCACTGAGCCATGCACCCCATGGCTAGCTTGTCCCAGAAGGCCCCGATTCTCTCCCAGCTGCAGAGGAGATGGAATTGGGGCCCTCCGGGTCCCGGGGGGCCTGGCAGATCCAGGGCAGCTCCGTGGCTGCAGGACCGGATGATGTGAACGCCCCACCAGCCGACTCCAGGCAGCCGTCCGCAAAGCTGGGCCCAGAGCTTGCTCCTCAGGCGAGGGAACGTGCCACTGCCTGGACTCCACCGGGCAACGGCCTTTTGCTCTTGCCACTGACCTCCAATGAGGTCCCAAACTTGCCTGCTTGGAGCCGGGCCCTGAGGCCCGCCATCCCGGCGCAGGGTGCAAGTCCGAGCCCAGGATCTGAATTCGGGGGCTCGCATCAGATGGCGCCAGTTCCTCCAGCCCTGCCTTTGCAGGGCCGCGCAGGGCGTTCTCCGGCTGGCGTTTCCTTCCCACTGGTCTTCGCCACGCCTGCCCACCTCCCCCAGGTGTGGCTGGATGCAGGCCCCCTCTCTGTCCTCCCACAAAGGCACTCGCTCGCTCGCTCGACGAGGAAACCATGCTCGCTTTCTGGTGCATCAAAGCCAAACAAATAGCTGCAGGCTAGCGAGCGTCATTAATTAGCGGCAGATGGCGGGCGATGACAAGGCGCGCCATACCTGTGCTGCGTCTCCTACTTAACCATCTTGCGCTTGGAGAAACTCCCAGATCTGGAGCCGGCCCTGGCCGGCCATCCAGAGCACGGCCCGCGGCTGTCCCAGCCCGCAACCGGCGTGGAGGCTCCAACGGGGCCGACTGCCAGGCCGGGCGGCTTTGCATGGGTACGGGCACGGGATGGGGGCCGGCGGGGTGGGAGCAGAGCCCTTCGTGGCTCCGGAGATCCGCCGCGTTGCAACGGCACGAGGGAGCAGAGGCGGCGGAAAGCGGGGAGCCCTCGTGCCTCGCTCCTTCCACAAAGGACCAACTGGCGGAGCATTAATGGGCTGCTCAGCATTCCGCTCCAGACGGCGGATGATGCCTTTGCCAACTTACTGCAATAAATTAATTAAATTAATCTGCCGCGCGGTGCCTGTCGCCACCCGACGCGAAAGCTGCAGATGAGCGGGGCTCGTCCCTTCCTCCTCTTTGGTGGCTCGCCCAGGAATCGGGTCCCCTCCCCCACTGCGCTCCCGAGTTTTCGGCACGGTGCGCCACCTGCCTCATCCGGCTAATGGCTGTCCTGGCGGTTTAGATCACATTAGTTTTCCTTGTAATTAAGACTGTCCAGGAGGGCACAGCTGCTTTGTGCGGTCATTCCCTCTTATGGGTCAACGTGCCTCCTGCACAGATAGGTGCAATTAACCAACCCTGTTCACAGTCATTAAGCATTAATGCACCTCATTAGCATAAGAACTGGAAGGAGGCTTTTTGATGGAGGGGGAACCCCGTCGGAAGAGTGAGGCACAGGGAGGGCGGCGAAGCAACGAGCCCGGCCCGCCAGGCGCCCAGCGAGGTCCGTCCGGAGCATCAGAGGCCGCCTCTGTCCTGCCCTGGCCGCCCTTCCCAGGTTATTCTGTTTTGAAGGAAATTAAGAGGCGGGCTCGGATTCCAACCATGGCACGTGTGGATGTGTGCGGCTCTCTCCATGCAAACTGGGGGTCCGCTCTCACCAAGGACGGCCATGACTGGACGACGGACCACAACGCGAAAGGGGACCAGGAGTGGTGTGTGGATGGGAAGAGGCGGCAACGGGCCTGGAAGGAAGGAAATGAAGGTGGCAGCTGCTCTGGCAGAGAGGAGAGGCCAAGCAGGATGGCACGCCACTCCCAGGCCATAAGTGTAGGGAGACGGAGCAAGCCGACTTCCCCCATGGAGGTTCCTGGTCCTCTGGCTTCTCAGGGCTGGAGCGTGTGGTGCGCAGGCAGGAAGAGAGGCCATGCAGGAAAGTGCAGGAAATTCAGAGCCGGACGGGCAACGAGCCTCCCCGACGGAGAGCGAGCGAGGGCAAGCCTTCAGAAGTTTCAGCCACATGGGTGGGGCACACGGCATCCCAGCTGCAGGCGTTGCTCCAACCGTGCGCACTCTTTTCGTCCCAGGAGCCCGCCTATGTGCACGCCCCTGCAGGGATGTCTCCACGCACTGGGGAACCTCAGCTTTGCCAGTGTTCAAAGACTCATTTCAGATGCGGAAACTGAGGTGTGGCGAGCCAGGGAGTGCGCGGTGCTGCGCATCCAGCTGCCGTCAACGATGTGCATTTTTTCCTTCCAGGATAATGGCCAAACGGCTCTGGTCAAGCAGATACGAAACAGCTGCGCAGCTCCTGGGTGTTTCCCACAAAAGCAAAGCCCAGAGCATTTTTTTTCTTAAGGCAGCATCTGAATACAGATTTTGTCCGGGCTCATTTTTTCACTCTGGATTCGTCCCATTCTCCGCCACAAATACAAAGCGAAGGCGAGCGCTGTTTCCAGGAAAGCTCACAAGTTTCCAAACTTGTGGCCACGTTTGAAAAACGAGCACTGCAGACTGTCTTCCCTTGGAAATGAAAAAGAAGCACTCGGAGGGAAAAGAGGAGAATCCCGGCGGGCCAGAACCTCCTGGGCTGACTCTCTCACACCTACACACACACACACACACGTGTGTGTCTGTGTGTGTGTGTGACGGCAGTGCTGCAGGAACCGTACCTGCCCCAGGAACCGGAGACTGCTGGCTGCTGGCAGGACTGAATTCGCCGGAGCCAGAATGGCTCCTTTCCGCCTGCCCTTTGTTTTTGCCGTTGCAATTAGCCCGGGCAGCAGCAGGGGTGGCGAAAGGGAAGGCCAGCTGCTCCGGCGCGGAGGTGCTTTCCACGGCTGGAGAGCGGCTTGCAGCATTTGCAGGTCTCTGCCTATTGTGCTGCCGAGAACATCTGAGCAGGCACGTTCAGGCGCCTGGGTTTTATTGTAAGCCGTTTCAATGGCAAACGAAGGGGGAAGGACATGCGAGCGAGCGAGCGGCAGAAAGGCGAGGAGGAGGGGAGAGGAGAGCGGAGAGGCAGCTGGGGGTGCATGGCCAAGGAAGGGGTGGAAGGCGGCTGCGGAGGCAATCGATGCCTCCCCGGTGCTCTCGCTCGGGCTGTGGCGAGGCCGCGTCTCTCCTGCAGCATCGCTACCCCCACAGCGGTGACTTTGCCGGAGCGCAGGGCTCGGCTCTCGTCTATCGCTGGCAGCAGCCGGCTTCTTTGTCGTTGCTGGCTGCGATCGCAGAGGCGGCCGCCAGCTCTCCCGGTGCAGAGACCGCCGCTCTCCCCTCCGCCCCCCACGCCTTCGACTGGCTCGGTTTGCCAGGAGCAGCTGGGAGCTGCCTGCGCCGGTCCGCCTAGCCCCGCGGGGCCCTGGCCACGGGGCTCCGGGGCCCGAGCGAGTCTTCTGCGGGCCACTGGACCCCACGGCGTGCCCTGGGCTCGGCCAAGGCCCACGTGTGAGAGCCGGCAGCAGCATCCGCAAGGAAAGCTGCAAGGACGGGGACAAATACGGCAGGGCAGGGATGGGAGAAGTCCGTGGTTTCGCAATGGCTCTGACCAGCCCAGTGGCTCCGCACGGCCTGCGGTCACAGGGGCTGGCATTGCCTCCACACCCCCTTCTGCCCCATCAGCCCCAGCACCTGTGTTGCACCGTTGCCCACTTGGCCCGACCCGGTGTGCCCCGGAAAGCCCGAGGGAGAGGAAGGGGGCTGGCGAGCCACGGGGGTGGGGGAGCTGCTGGATCTTCCCGCGAGTGGGCGGCTCTTGGCAGGCCCGCGGACCATCCTGTCAGCAGCTGCTGGGTTCTGTGGGGCTGGCTGGCCCGGCGAGAGGAATGAATGGAACTGGCTGGGCCTGGGCCAAACTCGCTCTGGTGGAGCTGGAGCACATTTGCTTTGCTCGGCCGAAGTTCCAGGGTGGATCCCGGAATCCGGAATGGATTCAGCCGCCCCACTGCGACTCAGTCCAGGAGGCCACGGAGGCGGGGGGCGTTCTTGGGATACCCCAGTCCTTGCTACGCGAACCCGGTTCAGCGCTGCCATGGGCCTCTTCCCTTGCTGTGTCGTGGGACCCGCCGGGTACCTGGGTGGCGGGTTGCCCAGGTTGGGTGTTGCCAACAAATGAGCAAAAGGAGCGCTCCCCACTGCAAAAAGCCCCCGAGGAAACGAGGCTGTACGAAAACGGCGTGTGTGAATCGATACACACGGGTGCAGAGTCTGCCAAAACCGCCGCAATGGGAGCAGGGCCGCCTCTGAGGCTCTTCCTCTTTAAACCAGACTCGGTCCCCCGGCTCCTTCAGCTGTAGGGCTGACCCACGCCTTTCAAAGGGAGGATCGCCTTCTATAAGGCTGGCCACATGGCCCCTCACCCTGGTCCGGACCACGGTGGGGGCGAGGAGGTGACGGCGGGGACGCCGCGACCCGCCTGCCCGCAAGTGCTTTGCCCCTGCTGGGGGCACGGGCAAAAGGAGCTGGTCACTCCCGCCCCACTGGGGTCCTGGGGGGCCAGAGCGGGAACGGAAAGCTGTCCTTTGGGCAGGGAAGAGTCTGACCCTGTCCCTGCAGTTCTCTCTCGCTCGCTCGCTGCCCTTCCAAGGGGGCAGCGGAAGCCTTGCTCCCGAGGGACCCCGTCTGGCCCGCCGCGGGGCTGGGAGCCCCCCACCAGCCGGGAACAGAGCGGGCAGCGGTGCTCACACGGTGCCAGGCCGGAACTCGGCTGCCGACAGCAGGCCCCAACACGAGCGCGACGTCCCGAGCTGGGCACAGATGCTGGCAGGGCCCTGCGTGCCACGGCTCGTCCTCCCCGCGGGCTCCGGTGGGCGGCCTGCAGCCTGCAGCCTGTGCTCCCACCGGAGGAGTGGCCGCCTCCGCTGCGCACACCTGCGGGGGCGGCAGGTGCCGGGGGCGCTCCGGGAGCCCCCCAGCCTCGTGGCGATATCCGGGCCCGGAGGCTCCGAAGGGGCAGGGGGTGGGCGAGGGGGCACGCGGACCCGCGCCGCCCTGCCTTGCCGGTGGGTGGAATTCCACGCGGCGGGGAGGGGAGGGGAGGGGAGGGGAGGGGAGGGGGAGCACACCCAGCCAATCCCGGCGCGCACGGCATAAATCTTTGCGCCGGGCCCTCACGCCTCCGCGCTATTGATAAAGCGAAACAAGTCTTAAATGTTTAATGAGCAAATAAACCTGTTAAGGGCCGATGATGAACAGCCTGCCTCCGCGCGGCGTTTAAGGCGCCCCTGCTGCATGCGCACTGGCCGGGGGGGCGGTTTGCACTTCACGGGGCGGAGGGCAGAGGCGTGCTGGGCACAATCGCTGTGGCAGGCAGGCCGGCAAGAGCGCGGACCACATCCTTTGGCTCTGGATGTGCCAGATGAGTTTCTGCTTTAAGCGGGGTGGGGGGGGGGGGGGGGGAGAGGCCTGCCTGCCTCCCGCCCGCCCAGAGAGGTTTGGGGAGGAAAGAGACCACACAGATGACGGAATTGCATCAGGAGAGGGAGATGCCTGGCTGATCGCTGGGAAATGGAGGCCCAGCGCCGGGAGGGAGGGAGGGAGGGAGGGAGGGAGGGGAAGCGCGGTTTACCTGCCAGAACCTCCATGTTTACCCTAAATCTGCTCCGTCTCTCAGGCAGCTAGCAGGTTGCAGCTGTGGCTGCTGATGCCCGGCGGCCGGAGGAGCCATCGGAGCAGCCCGCCTCTGCGCACCTGCCTGCCTGCCTGCCTGCCCACCTTCCTGGCTGGCCGGCAGGACGTTCATCTGAGCTGCCAGGGCCTGGCAGCTGGTGGAGGGGAGGGGGAGCAGCCCAGCGCTGCCCAGAGCATCTGTGGTTGCCGGGACCCTGCACACACACACACGCATGCACGCACGCACCCTCCCCCCAGCCAGCTGAGGTGCAATCCTGCGGCAGTTTGTTGCCCGCACGAGCCCGATCCAAGGCGCCAGAAACGCAGCCAGGGAAGCTGGCCGTGTGACGACTCGGGGGAGAAACCGGTGGAGGGCAATGTGCCAAATGCCGGTGGAGGCCGTCGGAAGTCCGGCACTTTCGTTTGCAGCAGCAGGGATGGGGGCTGCGCCTGCGATGCACTTGGCTCCTCTGCGTGCGCAGCTTGCAAGCCCCCTGAGAAACAATAAAAGGGGGAGCCCCAAAGGTGCTGCACCTGCGGACACACAGGCGCACTCTCAGGATGTGGCGTGGCCAACCGGAAGGCTGGGGGCGCATGGCTCGGAGAGGACGAGGCGGCACCCCAGAACCCAGGGGTCTCTTCCGCTCTGCCCCCTGCGAATGACCAGCCCTGGGGAGGTCTGTAAAGTCACCTCGTGCCCTCCGGACTGGTCAGAGTATGTGCCGGCCGGAGCTCTCTCAACTTCCTTACGGGGCGCTGGAGTCGATCACGGAGAAGCCATCTGTATATCGGCGCCTCTGTACATTTCACGCACACAAGCGATATACTGTTCTTAGGGAGAGTTACGCATGCGCTACAACACGCACTATCTGTCCATTTGTGAATGGTGCCTAACCACCCCCACCCCGAAAAATGTGCAAACTTCATTCAGAGTCATTATGGAGGTGGCCATGTGCCATTCTAATGCTGCAACACTGGGCTTTTAGCTGCCAAAAGGGCACGCAGGATTCGCGCACACTGCCCTTGCGCTGAGCACATACAGAAAGGTAGATGGTGAAGATGAGCACGTGTGACTATGAAGATTCAAGACGTTTCATTACAAAGTTTATCCATATTATTACCTCCTCCCATAAAGAAGCAGCTTTGCGTGCATCCTTTTATTTTACGGTGCTTCTTTCTCTCTCTATTTTGATTTTTGAAATGCTGGGGAAGGCTGCCGTGAGATGTGCTGCTCTCGGCCGGTTCAGCATCCGTATCCACGACTGATTAGGGAACCAGATGGCCTTCGAAGGACTCCTTCCACCTTCAACGGTTTCCACTGGGTTGGTCGTGGCCAGCAGCCATGGAAAGAATTCCTCTTCCCCACGAACCTGTATAACCTTAAGCTCAGCTAAGCCAGAAGCAGGTTCTGCTGACCCTCAGCATAACCAGCCTCACAGGGCTGTTGTTGCTGTGAGAACAAAAGTGGAGTTGAGAACGATGGAAGCCAACTTGGGTTCCTCACAAGAGGAAAGACGGTGGGATAGCAATGCGATTCGCTGAGGATGATGATGATGCAACGTATAAATAAAAGCATCCCATTCTAAGTCTCTTTCTGATGTTCTCTGAGTACTTGGGGAAAGGACGCAGACCTGCAGGTGCTCCATTTCCACGTGTGCAGAATCGGGGCCGAGGAGATCGGCATCGTGCGCAACGGGGTCTACCGGCCTTTGTGCGTGATCAGACCTCTTGCAAGCCCCCCATGACATACGAAGACGACTAAGCATTCAGCCAGCCCCACCCTCCGGGGGGGCTTGCACGCACGTGCGGATTTACCGCTTCGTGGCTACCGTACCGAGGGACAGCTTGCACGTGTCCGTTATTACAGATCAAACAAACCCAGCATCCACTGGCGCTTTTTTTTACGACCCATTTGAGCCAGGGAGAGCCCCAATCCTCGCAGGACTGCCTTGAGAAATGCTCGGGGCACTGCCTGCTTCTTGACCCCATTTTCTGAAATTAGATCGTATATCCCACTTTTTTCTTGCACTGAACTCAAGGCGGCTTACATCACTCTCCTCCTCATGCTCTCAACTGGAGTCTCACAACAGCCCTGTGAGGTAGGCCAGGCGGAGAGTCTGTGAGTGGTCCAAAGTCACCCAGTTGGTTCCATGGCTGAGTGGGGACTCGAACCCCCATCTCCCCGAGTCCCAGTCCCGCCTCTGAACCACGACACCACAGTGGCACCTGTAGTCTTTTACAGCCTCCCCCCATAAATGCACACTCTTGAAAGTTGGCCGGGAACGATGGGCATTGGAGTCCAACACATCCAGAGGGCAGCAGCTTAAGGAAGGCTGCTGCGTTCTGTTTCTCCGCGTTCCCAACCGCACTTCCAGCCCGTCTGCCTTTTGCTTTGGTCCAAAGCAACCAAAGTGGAGCCCTCCCTCTCGCGGGGTCAGCTCCTGGCTGAGCCTGGGACTGGAGAACAACCAACCCTGACTGGCAGGGGTTTGCCATGGCCGACAAGGATGCCTTTGACAGTGACTCATTATGCTGCTGGACGGAACAGCCCCCGCGGTACCCCACAAAGGAGGAGAGGCCCCCGCAGAGCCTTCCCTGATTGGCTCGGCTACCCGGCACCACGCAACCTGCCAGCGGCCCGCCCGATGGGAAGGAAGCACGAGGTCAGGAAGGCAGGGCGCTCCGGGGGCCTTTGATATGGAAAAGGCGAGGAAGGCCAACATCGGCACATCGCTGCTCAGCACAGAACGCGGCTTTGCATTCCAGGCCTCGCGGGGTACCCCCGAGATGTGGGGACCAGCAGAACTGGGCTCGCTGGGGTCCTCCGCCTTCCACCCGGAGGCCGGGTCCATCCTGCGTCTGGATCAGACTGCAGGATTATTTCTTTTCCTGCGTGCAAGTTGAACGCTGCTTGGACGACCATTCCAGGGATGCAGCTTCTCCCAGGGATCCAAGCAGGCTGCCTCGCACTTCTAACACGAGCGCATTCTCATGCACACATTTTTCTGACATCGTCCCCATTTCTCCCACCTCCCGCTAACACCATCGCAAGTTCGGCAACACGCAAACCTTGGCGGCACATTGCGCTCCTGTTTGGGAGATGTGAATTGGGTACATTCTGATCACAAACAAATTAAAACTGGTTTCTCGTCCTTTCTCTTTCACATGCGGCCGCATGGCTCCTGCTTCAAGCAGCCGCTATGCCTCCCTTCACGTCTTTGCAGAAGAAACATTGTCCTGGTCCCCACAGACAAAATGATGTCCCAGGACAGCGGGACAAAGATGATCTGTTGCCTGTGCCTGTGAACTGTTGTGGCTTTAAATGTCCTTTGAAGCAGAAAGCTAGCACTTCAGGGCAAGTTTGGGGGTTGAATCCCCCTCCCTCCCTCCCTCCCTCCCTCCCAACATTTTGTCCTACAGTTGAGGCCCAAAGTGGTCCAGTCAGCTTCGGCCAAGGGCTGCATCCTGCATCCTTGTGTGCCTCTCAGTAAGGGATGTTTGCATTATTGCATGTTTCTAAGGAACATTTCTCGCTCAAAGTCTGAACTAGCTAGTGACAAACAACTTCCTTCAAAATAAAGTGGAAGCAAGAAGCAATGGCTCCATCGATCCCAGCATTTCAGAGCCTATGCTGGGAGACGGACTCCTACCGGAACCTCAGGAGGAGGCAGTGTCACCTTTCAGCATTTCTAAGAAAAAAAGCCTTCCAAAGAGATGGCAAGCTAGAGAGAGCAAGGCCAGAAGCTGGGGAACCTCTGCCACATCCTGTAGGCTTAGCTTAACAGGCGGAGAGTTCTGGCCCTGGCCCTTGGCTCCATGTCTTTTGCCTTTGCCCTCAACCTCACCCGCAGAACATCTTGGCCCTGAGGCTGCATCTCTGCATCTCTGGCTGAAGTCCATCCGCCTCCTCCAGAGCACTGCAAATAAGGTACACAAGCTCCCTCTCCCCGATACAACAACCCCACAAGGCAGGCCCACCACGACGCCCCCGCTGCAGTGCGTGAAGAAAGGCTAAGAGGCTGCGGCCTGCATACAACCACTTAGAGGCTTTGCAGCGGTGGCAAAATCCGGCCCGTGTGTTCCACCGGCTTTCTGGACGGGAGCCACAGGAGTGGCTGGGGCTTCTCACGAGGAGTGTCAGGGTGGCCGCGTGAACTGGCCCGAGGCCCGCGGGATGGAGGAGAGGCGAGGCACACCGAAGGTGAGGCTTGTCTGGGAAGCTCTTCCCGCTCAGCCGCCAGCAGATGGAACATCTGTCCAGGTCACGAGATTAGCAGCAGTGCGCAGCCAGCCTCTGACGGTGATGCCGTCCTTTCCAGAGCGGCCAGGACTGCCGGGTGGGGGGGGGGGGGCAGAGCGGGGAGGAAATGAGCAGCCCAGCTACCCTCTGGCGAGGGAGGGCCAGGAGGAAGGGGCGCCGCCCCGCCTGCCCGCCCTGGGAAGCCGCCCCCCGCCCCCGGTGCATCTCCAGCTTGCTCCAGCGCCGCCGCAGCTGGGGACGGCAGGTTTGTCGCTGGCATTTGCTGCCAAGCGCCTGACACCGAATCCAGCCAGTCAGAACATCTTGCTGGCAGCGGGGAGAGTGGCGCGCCTGAGACACCCTCCGCGGGGGGGGGGGGGGGGGGGGGGCCCCCGGGGCCCCCCCCGGGGGGGGGGGGGGGGGGAGGTGTCAACGCCGAAGTGCCAGCCAGCCAGGCAGCTGCCGCCGCCTCCTTTCCGTGCACCAGCGTGTGCACACAGGGAGCGAACCGAACGGTGGGGCGATCTTTTTGTTTTGTTTTGTTTGTCAGTCAAACCGGCTGCTTCCCCCTCCCTTTCCTCCTCTTACTGCCGGCCAATTGTTTCTGGTCGGGGAAGATAAGGGATTGAGCTGGCGAGATTTGTATGGCTCGGAATCTTGGACCTTGGAGATGTCGGAAGCGGGGAAGGGGCATGCATTCGGCTGGCCCCGGCCTGCCTCCTCCGCGGCCTGCCCTCGTCTTCCTCTCCTCATTCCCCTGCCCCTCGTCCTCCGGTCCTGAGCTCTGCCTCAAGCTGCCTCCGCCTCCCAGCCGTCTTCCCGTTCAGTCTCCAACTCTCCCTCCGGACCCTGGCAGGGCTGCGCTTCTCTTCCCACCAGGTGCCGAAGACACCCGTGGCCCCTGGGGAGCGCCTTTTCCTCCTCCATTCTGCTTTTCCGAGTCAAAGGGAACATTCGGGGCTTGACTCCCGGGCCGGCATGGATGCCAGCGCCCAGAGAGCGCCAATACACGCCCCTCTGCCACCCGGCTCCAAGCGGGGCCCCGTCCCGTGGTGGCACGGGGTCCTGCTTGACCGCGGACACCCTCCAATCTGGGGACCCGGCAGAGGGCAGCCCTGTGAGGGGGCCTAGCCCCAGCCTGGTGTAAAGTCCAGGACCCGCACGGTGGGGGAGCAGCAGGGGCCTTCGAGCGGCTGTCCATCCACAGGAAGCCCCGACCGTAGGACGACGCCAGAGGCACCGGGTTCCTCACATCACTGCTTAAATTGGTGCTGTGCCAGCTGTGGCCCTCCAAAAGTTCAGCCCTACAGGTTCTTTACCATGCCTTGACACTGCCCCACAGCCAAAGCTTTCCAGGCTGTTGACAACAATCCCCCTCATTCCTATAGGAACACCGAAGCTGCTGCAAAGAGAGTCAGGCCCCGGAGCCGCTTGCCCAGGGCTGGTGGCATGGACTCGCAGTCCTGCCTCTCTGGGCATCCAAGCAGGATTTTGGGATAGCTCTGCTCCGAGATGCCGGGGGTTGAACCCGGGGCCTTCGGAAGATGGAGCCCCACATAAAATTCCTGCACTCCTGCTTCAGAAGCTGTCCTGCAGGGGCCTGGGACAGAATCCTGATCGTGGGAGCTGATGGCCTTGAAGCCCGAAGGATTCACTGCTTCCTCCACTTCAAATATTCGGCCACACGCCCATCACTTTTCATGTGAGGCCTCGGCATCCGAAACGGGAAGGGTCCTCTCTTCTGGGGGACGGGAGCTTGGTCCTTCACATCTAGATGTGAACCTGTCAATTTCACCCTCCACTTGTGGGAGGCGAGGATGAAATGGACAGATTTTGATAAGAGGGGTATGTGCCTCCCTGGGGTAATGCGGTAGACAGGCGGACTTGTGATGCTTCGTGCGAGCACAGGACCGCCAGCCGTTCTCCAAAATTACGACATAATGCACGCACATTCCAAGACCTCCCCCCACTTAATGTGTGCCAATGCTGGTTTGTGCTAACGGCAGAACCTGGAGAAAATAACATGCGATTTTTTCCAAGGAGCGGGGAAAAGACAATCTGCAAAAGCCCAACGCCACTTACTGGAATGGAAAGGCTGCAGAACTGGGCTTAAGCGGACCGGGACTGCTCTTCTCTGCTCTTCTCTGCTCTTCTCTGCTCTTCTCTGAGGAGGACCTGCCTGCAGCCGTCTGCTACCACCGAGCTGACTTATTTCGATCGATTTAGAGAGGGATGGATGGAAGAGGAGGGTTCTTCCCCTGGCAAAGGTTTCCTTTCTGCCAAATGTCTTGGCTCCCCTGAGCTGCTAAGAGCCCCTCTCGGGTGGGGCTGGTGCCCAGCTTAGACCAGCAGGGGCCTCGACAGCAGAACCGGAGGTCCAGCACAGGCCAAATGCAGAGCGCACCAAGGCACAGGAGCAGCTATGCCTTCCTGCGGTCGTGGGGAGCGCCAGGTAAAATCTCCCAGAGATCTCAGTGCCGAGAGCAGCCGCCTGCTCCGGGCGCTTCCCACCGCTGCCCAGAGCTGTGGGGGGGGTTAGCCCCGAAGTTGGGGTTCAGTTGCTCTTTCACTTCTCAGGGACAAAAGGAAGCAACGCAAGAAGGGCCCCTCTGGATGCGTCTGGTCCAGCCTTCTGGTCATACCACGGCCAACGAGCTGCCCATGAGGTTCACAGCAGGACCTGAGTGCAACAGCACTATCTCACCCATGCTCCCCAGCTGCTGGAGGACACAGGCACACTGCCTCTGACCCTCGAGGTGCCACAGAGTCATCAGGGCTGGCAGCCTTTGGCCAGACCCCATTTCAAGATGTCCATATTGGTAGCCCTCAGAACCTCTCATGGAAGACGATTCTGTAGCTTGCGAACTGTGTGGAGCCCTTCCATTTCTCTGTCCTGGATGACCCACCGACCTCCTTAACCATCTCCAGGGAGAAGAGGGGTCTCACTCGAGGCACCCACAAGCCAGCTGGCCGGCTCGAAGGTGGCCCTTGGGCTGGTGGGTCTCCGTCCTGGGCTGTGCCTTGCCTGTGCTCGGATGCGGCCCCCATGGAGACGAACCCGCGGACTCATCCCCGAGGCGCCTGCCTCCAGCAGCGAAGAGAAGGCGGCTCTGTGCTGCGTCTCTGGAGAACGGTGCCGAGAGAGGAAGCAGGCAGCCCCGTCCCTCTCACTCATAAGCCCCTCCAGAGTGCCAGCTGAAAGGACGAGATTCACTCAATTAATTTTGCTTTGGGGGAGGGAGCCAGCGAAGACAAGACGCCTCTCTGTGTTGCCATTTCATGCCTTTGGTATAGATTTTCTCAGCTCGTCTCAAAGGGATAATAAAAATCCGGTCTGTGCTTCTCTTTTCCTTACTAAAATAAAAATTAAAACAAGATGTTTCCCCACCCCTCCTCTTCACTCGTGTCATCCGATTCTCTCCAAGCTGTTGTGTTTGCTGGGCTGGGCTGCCTTTCTCATCTTCTTTTTCAAAAAAGGAAAGCGGGTGCCAGGAAGGCTTGAGGAGCAGCGGGTCTCCTTGGAGCACGCTCCTCCAGGGAGCAGCACCTGGAGCCGAGGCCTCTGCGGGGCGGCGCTGGCTCGGCGGCCTCCGGATCGGTGACGCGGCCTCCTTCGCAGAGCCCCAGAGAGCACTTTGGCTACCGGAGCAGCGCAGTGCAGTCCACACAAGTTAAAGCGGCTTCGTGCCCGTGGCTGCCACCCTGGGAAGGCCCAAATGATGAGAACTACAAGCCCCAGCAGGCAATGAGGCATCTCGATTTGAGCGGAGGTTGGAATCGGGGTGGCACGCGGCCTGCTGGGACTCATAGGCATAGGCACACCAATGCATGAAATAAACCCAAGGGAAGAGCGGAGTCTGTTTGCTGTGGGCTGGGGGAGAGGAAATCTCCTTGGCTTCCAGCGCAGGCTGCAGCGTGTCTCGGCCAGCCCTGACACCTGGCTTGCGTTAAGCGGCCGTTTGTGTTTTGAAAACCGTGCCCCTTCAGCCTTGGGCTTCCTGGCTGAGAAGATCTGTCCTGGGAGCCGCGCTTCCGCAATATTAAGCATCAAAGGCCCAGTGGAGCAGGCTCTGGGCTTCTTTTCTCGGGGCACGGATGCGGCACAAGTGGTGGTGGGGCCAAGTAGAAGAGGGTGGGCAGCACACCGGCATTCAGCCCCAGTGAAAAGCCCCTCCTTGCAAAGCTGCTACAAGCCGCTTCTGGGAAGCTACCAGTGATGAGAACCTCACAGCAGCACGGGAAGTGTGGCCACGGATCCCGATTTTCAGAGGACGGTCTTCCATTTGAAGGCATCCTCTGCATGAGGCCTGGTTCTCTTCCCAATCCCAGTGCGGTGTAAAATGAGGACACTTCAGAAGGGAGAACACGAGGCCTTGAAGCCGCTGCTGAGCCACACCTGGCAGCACCCGGGCGACAGACACAGTGGCCGGCGGCCCTCCCTGCCATGGAGAGATGCACTGCTGTTCCATTTGCGTCATGGTGAGGATGAACACGCTGGATCTGTCTGCGCAAGTTCTCCCTCATCCTCCAGCCTGGCCATGGAGGTCATCAGATGGATGCGCCTGGTGGGTCCGCCCAGCTCGAGTCCACCAGGAGAAGGGCCTTCTGTGCAGTGGCCCTCTTCTCCACGCCAAGCAGGCCCAAACATTGCATTGTTTCCAACACCGCCTGAGAACACCTCTGTTTTAAAAAGCCTTCCATTTTTACTGGCACCCTCCTCTAAAAACGAAACATTTAAGAGGAAGGCTTAATCTTTCAATCTTAATCTGGTTTAATCTTGTATTGTTTATGGGTCCAGAATTTGCTTAGGGGTGGAGTGATATAGACATGTTGCAGAAATAAAATCCATGAAGCAAAACAACGGCACGGGCTAATTTTATGCAGATATGCCCTCCCTGGTCCTCTTCTGTGGGCGAGTCCGAATGAGCCTCCCTCCTCACATGCTTCCTTAGATTGTTTTCATCTGCTGTGCGTCACCTTAGAGATAATTTCGGCAACAATGGCATATAAATCGTTTCGATGAATAAACAATTAAAATTTGCTGCACGATGCCTGCAAGGCAGACGCGGGGAGGTTCCTTAGAGGCAGATTTGGAAAGGGGTCCCCCACGGCGTTAAAGTCCACGATCCACCCATTTAAGGGATAAAGAGGGTGATCCTATGCCCTGTGGCTTCAGTGCCTCAGTCTCAAATTCGGAGACTTGATGTGCAGTTCCATGCTCTGGACAATGCGCAGCAGCAACCATCTCCAGGTGGTTCTTGTCCTGATTTTCATCTAGACGGTCATTTTCAAGCATGTGAATAAAGCGCCAGGTTGGAAGGACCCCAGTAAGAACAAGTGGAATTCCTTGGCTCCGGCCGCTTCCTTCGCCTGCCCTTTCCCCTCCTCCAAGGGGCAGCGCTGATCTCAGAGGAGGCACCTGAAAGGAGTCTTTCCACAGGTAAGTGGCACAGGGGGGAGGTCCTGGGCTTCGGAATCCCGGCTCAGCGATCTCAGGATCTTGCAAGTGGGACGCTGAAGACCTTTATCCACACAAACACCACCCACAAGGCGATGTCGGGGGGCTGCAGGGTCCTACCACCCGTGTCTCAGAACTGGACTTGCATCTCACGTTGGCCAAACACAGAATTCAGGTCGGCTACCTGCACGGGGGTTTCCGCTATGCTCTGAAAATTCTAGTGTCTGTAATAAAATCTACTTTTAACGAATCCACTTAAAACAATCGGAAGACCAGCAAGTTTGCAGCACGGCCCTACGGGAGAGAGTCTCGTGAGGCTTGCCCACGTGTGAACACACGGATGCACACACTGCGCAGCACGGCAACATTTTGTGCCGAGCTATCTGCACTGCCACAGAATTTTAACCCTCTCCTGACATACCATCTACTGGAACCTCATTTTAGCCATTCCTAGCATCTTGGCTGCAACCGAGAAAAAAGCGCCATGTGCAAAGCCTTAGTAGCACAACACCCACACTGCTGAGCAACATCTGGTGGAAATGCATGGCGGGAGTGACCATACTGAGGAAGACTGCTGATCCCATCTGCCTTTTCCTACTAGCAAAATGCACAGAAATCCCCAGGGCAAATTCTGGAACGAAAAGATGGGGACCGCTGCTCTGCAAGAGGAACTCCTGAAATTGCTAGTTTGCAGCCAGCCGGAGGCCTTGTTTTCCGCCTAAAAGTGCATACGAATTGTGCCTTAAGTCAGTAGTTACTTACTTTTGATCTTTCTAAGCAGCCTTCCAGGCAGGCCCTCCCAAAATGTTGCAAAAATAGCATTCATATATTAAAAACCAGTACAGTACCAAAGCAGCAAACGCCCCTAAAATCAACAAACTCCAGCGCCACGGAACAGCTGCAGGTACCAGTCCGGGCAAACACTGCCTCTCCAGAGGACCTCCACAATCGAATGGGACTACAGGTGAGCAGGGGAGGGCGGAACTGTAGTCCAAGGGCACCGGATCTGAGGAAGGCGTGGCGAGCCTCAAACCGTGGGGCCAGGAACTGGGAGTGGAACGCGCTGTGGGTACCAGACCTCTTGGGAAGGCCGAGCCTTTGCAGCTTGGGGAAAACTGGCTTGGGGTGGGGTGCTGCGCTGAAGGGACCTTTCGCTTTGTCCCGCAGGGGTCCCCTCAAGCAGCCAGGGGTGGTTGGTGGGGAGGGGGCCACAGGGAAGGGGGTGCACCACCTCGTGGCCCCAGAGGCTTCGCCAGCTGCATCTCGACCTGAAGGCAGCATGCTCGGCGATAGCGCTGCATGAAGGAACCCAGCCCTCCACCCCCTCCTCCCACCGCCTACCCCAGGAACTGGCAACTGTCTGGGCTATGGGCATATCTGGACCCCCCCCCCAATGCTGCCATTGGGGGGGTGACAAAGGGCAGGCAAGAGGCACCCAAAAGTGAGCACAAAGTAGAGTCCAAGCCCTGGCATGCGGAACAATTCCTCAGAACGCAGTTTTCGGCACCGAGCGCGCGCTCCTGCTCAGCTCTCCCTGGTGTTGCGAAACAGGCGTGTGAATGCAGGCAGGCAGCGGGCACGGCACGGCCGCGGGGGAGGGCCAGCAGCCACCCTGGCGCGAACGGCGGGGGCCGGCCGTTCCGGGCCCTTCCGCCCAGGTGCCGGGGGCGGCATGCTCGATCTGCCGGCTGCAGACCACGGCCACGCCAGGCCGCCTCCCCTGCCCTCCAGCAATCCGCCCTGGGGAGGGCCGCGTTGCACGGGGCTGCTTGGTGGGCGCCTGCCCCCCGCCCTCGCTGCCCGTCCTTCCCCGCCCGGACGGGCGCTTCCAAGCCTGCGTTTCCGCGGTGCCACGCTGAGAGTATCCGATGCCCCGCTGTTCGCTTGCTGAGCGCACGGCAGCTGCAGGGAAACGGGCCTGGCAGAGGCGCCTCTCTCCCCGACACAAACAGCTGGGTCTGACATGTGTCGAAGCAGGATGAGGCCGAAAATCGGCGGGGGGGGGGGACGTGATGGATCGGGCACACTGGTGGCTGGGAACTCGCCCCCGTCCCCAACGGCGACCAGCTCCTTCTCCCTGGTTCTGCCTCCTCCAGCTTTGTTTATTCTGGCGGCCAGAGGCTTTGGAGCGGCGCCTCCATCACCTACTTCTTGATCCTTTTCCAATGGGAGGCTCCAGGGGCTGAACGGAGAGCCTTCGGGTGGCAAAGCGAGTCCTCTGCCCCTCATCAAAGGTGGCTCGCGAGGAGAACACGTCCTCTTGGGACTTTGCAGAGAAGCCATTTGAGGGGGCGATTTGGAAGGCAGAAACAGCAGGTGGAGGAGAATTATGCGCAGGCAGGGAACTGCTTTGCGTTTTAGGGCCGTCAGAGAAATCCACAATGGATTCGAACAAGTGTGGCGTTCCACGCGCCCGATTTTGCACATTGGCAGACTCCTCGGCAGACGCCTCCTTGACTTGCGGGGGGGGGGATGCTTTGCGCGAATTTGCATCAAGTAATGTGGCTTAGCACGCTGGTGCCAATACGCATTAGGGGCGCTGGGAATGAGCACTTATGAGAATTAATGCATGTGGAAGCGCACGCTGGCGAAAGAGAGGGATCCAATTCTGCCAGGGAGCGGAAGATGAAACGGAAGGTAATTGTCCAGGGCACAGGCAGAATGCAGTGAGCAAAATCCATCTTGCGATATTCCACTCCAAACACCATCCCTGTGAGAAGCTTTTCGCTGTGTGGAGGGCACCGGGTCGCCTGCTCGGGTGTCCTGTGATGCCAAAGCGCTTGGCGACAGGGTGGTCTCAGCTTGCCCTCTGTTGCCCGAGCCCCAAGTCTGTGTTGCAAGACCTCTGCCCAATTCTACAGACCCCTGTGTCTTCACTGGTACCAATGGAAGGTTCGACCCCGGCTTAATTGCCACGCAGGCAGCCAATGCTGAAGGCGACTGATCTGGGGAGGGAGGGATTAACCCTCCCCCTCCCCATATTCTGCAACGTACCCCCCCATGGCAATCAAGCACACGACTACACCATTTCCTTTGGCTTCAGAGAATCTAGGGCAGGATGCAAATTCATTGAAGAATTGATTTATTTGAAATTACTTGGGAGAGAAAACAATCGGTCAGCTTTGCCTCCTGAGAAATACATATACTTCCTGCTAATTATTTGCACATTTGGAAACGGAGATATAAATCAGCACGTGCAGGTTTTAGGCTCATTTGGGTCCTGTAGGCCAGGGCACCGAACGCTTCGCAGCATCCGCATCAGGGCCAACCCACTTCACCGAGGGGAAAACAGTGGCACCCCCAGAACCTCCTGGCTGCCACACCAAAAGCCGAATGCCACGTTCCTTGACGCACCCACGCCTGTCTCCGGCCCATCCAAAAGCCAAGAGGAAATCTGTTTGTTTGGGTTACAGACCAGAAAAATGCACCTTCTCATCCTAAGCTGCATCACTGACCGATCCAGAGGGGCTTCTGCACGCTTCACCCCTTGGCCTCGTGCAGACGGGACTCTAAGGGCCAGTGCCACTGAGGGTTCTGTGCCAACATGACCAAGAAGGCAGCCAGCTAACAGGCTGCTCCGCCGTGTCGTTTGCAACCTGCTCGGAGCCCCCTCTGCATGGCCTGCGGCTGTCCCTCGCCCCTACAGTCCCCCTTCACACACACCCTCTCACCACGATCGCAGCTGGTCGGAAGCTTGCAAGCAGTGCCTGCCTCATTTATGGCCATGACCCTCTGAAGGTCTGGCAGCGCTGTGCCGAACTCGGCCTGTCCCCCCACCCGCAAGAATGCTGCCTGCCAGAAGTCGCTTCCTAAAGAAGGGGGGGCAGATATGCCCTGTTGTCCCCAAGTGCGACTCCCCTGCTCCCGGCCGCTGGAAGGTTCCGCTCTATCCACTATCCTCAGGAGAGGCTGGGACAAGCTTTTGCAGACCTGTGCCCTGCCGGCATGTTTTCTAGTGCAGCTCCAAGCATTCCTGGACATTGGTCAGGATGGCTGCAGAGAAGTTTGTTGTTGTTGTTGTTATTATTACTATTGTGTGTGTGTATTATACATTTTGTCCACCTCCATTAGCCCAAGCTTTCTGGGTGGCTCACAACACAACAGCAGAGCACCAGGTTGGCAAAGGTTGCCTTAACAGGCTCTCAGCAAGGACAAAGCGGCATCTGCTAAGCGGAACCTCCAGGTTCAGATGCAGTCGTTTGCCCAAACCCAGGCGCCAGGGCTCAGGAAACATCGGAAAGCTCGCGGCTTCTACAGTTGCTTGCAAGGTTGCAGGAACATCTGCCTGGCTGCTGCTGGAATGGAAACAAAATTTAAGATTCGGAGGACCTTGAACTGCTCTGGCATCGGAGAGGTGACTCTGAATGCTGTCTGCGTAGGGTCAAGAAACAGCCAGTGAACAGCCTGCAACGCAAGCAGAGCTGCCCAAGAAGGAACGCAACACGATCCTGTAGGAAGGCTGCCTTCGCGGCACTCGCACGGGCCCCGGAAGTCATCCCTAACATTCTTGCCGGGCGTGTCCATCCACAGTAGAGCAAAAGTGCCCCACACGTGGCAGAGCAAACCAGGGGGTGGCGGAACTCCGCTGCGCTCACCCTCGAAACATGCTTCGTCCCGAGAGTTGCACGGAGCAGCTCAGCTGGCGGCCACGTGAGGGAATTCGAATTCCCCCATTCAGAGCTCCCCACTCATCCGAGCGCTCCCTCCGCAGCACGAGCCCATTCCTGTTTACTCGGAAGAAAGTCGCGCCAAGTGCCACGGGGCCACATTCCAGGCTCAGCAGAGCGACCGAGGTCTGCAGTGGGCGAGCCATCAGGCGAAAGCACAGAACCACCGTTGTGAGCGGGTCCCGAAGCAACACAGAACCAGCACGGCACTTAAGAGACGCGTTCTGTGTGGGAATATTGTCTATTTGCCGCGATGGCAACACCCACTCCGTGCAGCGTCCCGTCCCCGGCTTGGGAGTCCCTGCAGCCCTGCCCAAATTATCCCGCCAGCAAAAGGGGAGCCCTTGGAAAGTTTCCCAACTCAACAGTGTTGGGAAGTCTGTTAGCCTCTTGGAAAGAAAGCGGAGGCCTCCGTTCCAGCCTGAAATCTCTCCAACTTCCTGAACTCGCTCCCGTCTTCCTGATGGGGCTTGTTTTGAAACTGGAAAGGGAAGCTTTAAGGAGAGGGTGAAAGAGAGCAAGCCCGCTGTCCTGGGGGGGGGGGGGCTTGCCTCAGGTTCCTCCCTCCCTCCTTCCCTAAGAAAGGAACACCCCCCCGCCCCCGTGTCATGCCCTCCTCTGCCGATCCCAAGTGGGCCCCTCGGCTCTGGCCCAGCTCGGCGACCTCGTCCCCCCAGGGATGCCTGCCCACGCGGGGGGGCCCCCAACCGCGGCCCCCGCCCAGCCCTGCTCCCGGGCTGCTTGGGAGGGCTCCCCGCCACCTCTGCACAGGACGCGGCTCCGGGCACAGCCTTCCCCACGTCCCTGCCAAATTCCACCCCCTACACGCAAACAGTTGGGCCGTTATGCCACGGGGGGGGGGG
>NW_025335684.1:2052274-2085084 GCF_004798865.1 Varanus komodoensis
GGGGGCTGCCCCGAGAGGGGTGCGCGGGTGCTCGCGCGCGCGCGCCCGCCCGCCCGCCGGGAGTGCGTGCGTCCGGGGGCGAGGGACGGGACGGAGCGGGGCTGCGGGAGCGCCTCCGGGGACGGGCGGGAGACGGTCCGACGCTCGCTCAAGGGCTGCGCCTCCGGCCTCGGCCCTGCTCGCCCGCGGCGCCGCCTGCAGCCGGCCCTCGCCTTGCCATGGCGCGCGTGGAGGCGCGATCCCGCACTGCACGCGCAGGGGCGAGCGAGAGAAAGGGGAGTGGGGGGGCGACGGCGGGAGGGAGGAGGAGGAGGGGAGGGAAAGTTCAGAGGCAGCGCTGGATGCGGTCGGAAACGCGCTCTCGAATTTCCCCCAGGGGAGAGCCCGGGGTCTGGCCGGGGCGGCAGCGCCACCTAACGGTTGCCTCGCGGCACTGCCGCGGCGTGGCGGGGCGGGGAGGGCTCGGCCGCTCTTGCGCCGCCGTCCCGAGCGCGCAGCTCCGGTGCGCGCGCCCGCGCCACCCTGGGGAAAAGCTCGTCGCGCGCGATCCTGCTCCAGCGGGGGGGTCGTGTCTGTGGGGGCCCTGCGCCTTCTCTCCCTGCTCGTGTGCGGTTGGGGCACATCAGGAGCGCGTACCGATCGCTGCAGGACTTCATGCTGTCTCGACGCACGCAGATGCGCGCCGCATTGTGAGTTGCGGGACCCCTGTGCCGAGGTGCATAGGATCCGCCGCTTCGGAGCGCCTAGGCTCTGGCTTCCCCCTGCCCCGCCCAGGCTTGCCCGTGGCGGGACTCGCGGGACCGTTTCCTCCCCGGGGCGCCTCATCCTGCGCATGGGTTGGGGTGCGGTGGGGTTCTCGCTCTGGGTGCGCTTCAGCTTGAGCACTGACGGGGTGGCAGAGACTTGGGCGCTGACTGGGAGTCAGCCCGTTCTCCTGCCCCCACACCGAGGACGGCGCCCGACGCTGGTCAGCCCCCTGGGCTGTGGCAACACCTGCCTGTGTCCTGTTGAAAAAACCGCCCTCTGGCGACCTTTGATCAGCCAGGCCTGCCAGGTGCGTGGGGACCGGGGCTCCAACATCTGGAGGGGCGCCCCTGTGCTCCTGCCAGCCTTGGGCGAGGCAGAAAGCGGGAGTGGCAGGCGCTTCCATGCCCCCAGCCGCCATCTGTTTGTCTCGCTTTGCTGGAAAAGGAAAAAGGCAATCCGATCAAATCCCGAAGGTGCACAGCTGTTAAGGCCTTTCAGAGGGAGCCAGGTTTGGAACTTGTCCTCCCAGCCAGACTCTAGGCACGCTCTCCTCAGAAGTAAATCTGGCAGCACTGGAGGAGCAGGCCTGGCCATTCAGGGCCACTGTCAGCTCCAGCCGGGCTCCCCCGTCTGCCGTTGGGATGTCCGAGTTTCCTTCCACCTCTTCTGGCTGTGTTTCATGGCTCCTCAGGCGACCCTTGTTCTGTTATCCACTCCTGACAATACGTTGCGGGTAAACACAATTGCCTTTCTTCTCCCGTGCCCCCACAATTGTATGTCAAAGGCCTGTAGGCTAGACATTTATGGGTTGCTGTGTAGGCTTTCGGAAGAGCACAAAAGAGATGCGTAATCTGCAGGCTGTTCTCCCCAAATACATCAGGCTATAAGGGGGAGCCCTTGGATTAAGCAGGGGAGGTTGCCTGCCAGCCCAAGAAGTGGGCCTTCATTGCCACCATTTCTACGCTCGTCACTCCTGCGATAGGTTCCTATGATTTGCGGGTGTGCTGGACGGCAACCTTGGCGTTGCAGAATGGATGCCAGGTTGCAGCCTGGAGCTGGGGCACGGCACCACCATATTCTGCTAATTCACAATCCACTTCTTTAGCTACCGGTCTGTGGACAGGCTGAATTCCATGCGTTGTTGATTACACTTGCAGGTCTAACTGTAGCCCCGTCAACCAGGAACGCTTCTGGTGTTTCAGCCCACATCAGTCGGGGATTTGGGGAGTTGTAGTATAAAAATGCAGAGGGCACCAGGTTGCCTGCTGCTCCTACGCAGATGCTTCGCGTTTCCCTCACTAGCCCATGGTTAGGCCTGCAGGCAGGTTGGCATGAGGCTCTGGGCCTTTTCGGTTGTGGCGCCAGGAAAGTTTGAAAGGCTCTCCAAGGAGGTAAACCTGGCCCAGTTGCTGCTCATGTTTAAGTGGGTAAAAATGCTCTTATTCCAGCAGGTGTTTTCAGGCTTGGCCTTTTGACTTCAGCGTCTCCACTGGGTGGTGTGTTGGATATTATTATTATTATTATTATTATAACATTTCTATGCCGGTGCATCGTGCAGCCCCCGGGAAAGCGAGTCGTTTCGGGCACAGGATCCTGGCCAGGAACTGTGGGAGCAGAGTCAGTGCCGACCAGAGACCAACGCATGGGATATAGATGGGGCTTTCCTGTGGAAAACCGCGGGCCAGGTGGGAGCTACCTGGCTGTAGCACTGCTTACCTGTCCTGCAATGGAAGGCTGATGCGCTACCTTTCTTGAGTGTGCTCATCACGCAGTGACATAAATCTAAAGGGCATCTGCTGTGGTGCTATCCCAATTCCGTTAGGACGGGAAAGAGAAGAAGTAAACTACCATTTCTAAAATTTGGTCAGAATACTTTTAAGGATTTAAAAAAAGATTTGTTCATTCTGACATTGTTAAATTAATCTGCCTTAAATGTATACTGTATATAGAAATGCAGGTAAGAAATGCTGGAAATAGATATTTTTTTAAAGCAAGCACATTTGCACTTTATCAGCTGCAAATACGTACTTATGCTGATTTACTCTGGAGTAAGATCAGTTGAATTCAAAAGGGCCCTGCTCCAACAAGCAAGTGAGCGCAGGGCAGACTGGAAAACGTTTTTGCCTCTCCTTTACGATACATCCCAGCGGTTGGGTTTTATAGAAAGGGAATCAAGTTAAAAAGAATGAAGTAAGGACAAGAAAGAGAGCAAACCTTACCGCGCTGCACCTTCATGAGCTTTTAAATGAATAGATAAGAAGGACAGGTCTAGAAGAATAAAAGATAATTTAATTATGAAGGCACTGTTAGATTCCTGGGATAAAAATAAAGACAGATGACACTTTTCACCTTGAATGCTGGTATGATTCCAGCCAAAGTTCAAAGAAATAACGCAGACTAGCAATTCTACCTGCAGGATAAAGACGATTTGAGCAAACTACGGGCTTTTTATTGTTAACGGGGACATTATTCCATATGAAATAATAATTGAAGAACTAGGAAAAGACAAATCGGCTACAGGTATCAACAGATAAAGAAGTCTGATAACTGGATCATTCAGGTCAGGTCTTACATCCAATGACAATGTTCGGGGACTTCGGTAAATCTTCTGCTGGAAAGCATTCGTTCTCTATGAGCCATTATTAAAGCAGGTAATAACTGAACAATTTTTAGAAGGTCAAGTGGATATTTGGCTTGAGGATACAGCTTATGGGTGAAGAGTGAGCATTTTTATCTACATTCCTAGATTCCCCCCGATTTGTGGGATCTGTTATTGTGAAAGAAAACATTAGAATTGTAGTGCAGGAGGCTAGAAAGTGGCGCACCAGCCGTTTTCAGCTTCAGCTCCCAACATTCCTGAGCACTGGGCATGCCGTCGGGTTTCTGTGAATTGGTCCAAAACATCTGGAGAGATACCTTTGGTCTCCTCCTGTGGTTCTCCAGGCAGCAGCAGTAGGCTATCTAGCAACCTCCTGATGCTTTGGACTACAGTTCCCATTAGCCCCACCCACTGCAGCCACTGATCAAGGATTATGGGGGCTGCAGTTCAAATAGCTGGTCAGCCGGCACTGAGTTATCAACCACTGCCAAGAAAGCGTCCTTCAAAACAGTTCAGAATGGGGTGTTCAGCTACCATTGAAAATATTTATTATCAGTGTGTTGCCTTAAAAAACGAAGACACTGTTTTGAAGATTTGCCACGTACAGAATATTTCCTCCTGAACGTGGCTCACAGTAAGATTTAGCTGCCACTAATCTGCTGGGCGTTAAACGATGATGGAGCGGATCACTTCGTGGGCAGCTTGGAGTATCTCAGGCACAGCCTGGCGGTACCATGTTGGAGACGCTCTCGGGGCCCACCTTCCAGAGCTGGCAGGGCCCAGCCAGAGGGGCTGGTGCCAGAATCTCAGCGTCTCTTCGCGTCGAGAGTGTCTTGCCAGTATTTCAGCCACGGGGAAAGTGTTTCCGTTGCTTTGGGATACAGGCCAGGCACTGCGAGAAGCTGGGAGCCCAGCGAGCGATTGGTGCTGCGTGAAGCGGATGGGGCCAGAAGGCGTGTGACCCCGGGGAACTGCTGTGAGGCGAAACTGGGACCACGGGTTTAGCCTTCTGGTCCCAGGAGGGTCGGACCCCTGATCCGAAAGGTTCACCTTCTCCATGTAAGACTACCTGGGCCGGGGTCTGCGTCGGAGGTGCTTTTCACGGCATCCGAGGCTTCCAGCGCGAGGGCGCTCCAACTCCGGACTTGTGTGACCCCCTGCCTGGAAACCAACTGGCACCAGGCAAAAGGTGTTTGGAGTGTTTCAATTCACCCAGGGCTGCGAGCCGGCTTTCGCTTCGGATCTGATTTTCATCTTGGCTGTACGATGTTTGCCTGTCGATATTTCCTTCTGAACGTGCGTGCTTATTTTGCATGGTTCCACCGTGCGCGGTGCCTTTTCAGCTATCCCTCCACCAAGGAATCGACCCCGGGGCAGCAGACATAGCCAAAAAATGCACGACGGACGCAGCGCTGGAAATTTAGCCACAATTAGAGGCACTTTTGGATCGCGCGAAAGACCCTTGCAGGCGGCTGGGGCACCGAGCAGCCGGGGGCTGTCAGTGCAACCCCTGTTCCGGTTCTGCGGTGCGCGAACACATCCACGCAGGCACCCGGGGCGGGTGGGGGGCGCGGGGCATGTCGGAGCAGAATGGCTGACAGCCCGAGCGGGCAAGCCGAGGGGCCGGGGGAGGCCTTGTCTTCGCTAGCCACCGGGCTAACACTTGCCGCTTGCTAATTTTGTCCGGCAGACAACAAACTGCAAACAACAAAGCCAACCCTAATAAGCCCCAGCCGTGTCGCCATAGTAACAGAAATAGAACCACTTCAAGGATCCCGTTGCTCGGGAAGGAGATAAAATGTTTTCCATCAATTGCTGTCAGGAAAGTCACGGCTGATAAGCGACGCAAGGCGGAACAGGGGCTGCTGTGGCTGCGATGCCGGGGGGGGGGGGGATCTGCAGTGTGTCTCTCCCCCCGCCCCGCCCCCCCTGCCCCATGCTCTGCGTGGCAACCTGCAGCGCCAATAAACACAAAGGGCTGATCTTACACTTGGCTGTTTCCATGCATTACACCGAACCTCATGCGCGCGCATGCATGGACGCATCTCCAGCAGGGAGCCTTCTCTGCACACCACAAGTGCCTTACTCAGCTGCTCTCTCTCCACACGCACAGGGCGCATGATGTGCCATGAAAAGCAGTGCCACTCTGCTTCGTTATGGACTAGAAGCTTTGGAGAAAGGAGAGCAAGAGGGCCCAGACTAGAATGGTTTGCGATCATCTACATGCAAAGGGTGGTGTGGTGTAGTGGGTGGAGCACTCTTGGAGTGGGTGCTGGTTCCCACTCGACTGATGACTTTGGATCAGTCACTCAGTCTGAGCTACCTCACAGGGTTGTTGTGCAGATAAAATGGCGAGGAGGCAGATTAAGTACCTTCTCCGTGCGGGGAAAAGGTTGGGTATGAATGTAATAAATGAATAAATATAAACGGGGGCAGAATGTGATCCACCAGAAGACAGCCACATGGCTTGTTGATAAGCCCCAGCAGGGCTTGGCTTGGCTTCTCCGATCCCCCCTTGGCTCCTGGCCGCTGAGTTATCTTCCCAGCAACTTCGAGTATCAGCTGCCTCTACCCCAGAGAGGCTCTGGGCTGCAGCTTTCAGCCTCCTGGGTGAGGCTGATAGGAGTTGTGCCCCCCAAAGCAGGAGGGCACCAGGTTGTAGAAGGCGGACCTACATGTCTCAGGGTTTGGCGGGCATTTTTGGCCCTTTCTGTGGCAAGTTGTAGCCCTGGCCAGAAAGGTGGCACTCGGTGCTTCTGCCGGCTTGGTCTTGCAAGAACGACAACTCAGTCGCAGCAGCTGCTCTGCAGTTTCCTGAACGCAAATCTAGGCTTCCTCGTGGGAAAGGCCCTTCCTGAACCGATGTGGGTTTTCTTTGACGTTCCCTTGAGTTCAGGAACTCTTGTGCCTATACTCCTTCCCCAAACCCAAACATGGGGGTAAAATCCTGGAGTAAAATCCAGTTCCCCAACCACAATCCCATTGAAAAGCTGAAGCGTGAGTTTAAAGCTGGCCTGCGTGTGCAAATGCACATGTGCTTGAGAATAGCCCCATGGGTTGCTTCTTATGCTCTGGATGGGGTGGGCGCTGGTGGCGTGGTTGAGGCGTAGGCCGTTGGAAAGATCAGGAGTCGTGACACCTGGTTCCGTGCCAGTCCAGCAGCCTGGAATTACCGGCGATCAGGGGGTGGGGTGGGTTTCCTCACGTGTGGCCTTCTTCGTGGCCTCCAGTTGGCAGACGTGTCCAGGGGCACAGCGGCCTTTGCTCTCGTCCCCCAGGTGAGTTGGCGGGGAAGGGATGCGGTGGGCAAGGGTCTTGGTGCAGTTGTCGGGGGGCCGATGAAGCAGGGTGGGGTTGCTCAGCGACCGAGCCACGTGGAGGTTAAGGAAGGAAGTTGTGCTCAGCTGCAGCTGTGCAGGGAGCGCAAACGGAGGCGGGGGCGCCGCGATCCAAACCGGGGTTCCAGCCGTGCGTTCCACGGAAGGGAGCAGACCAGTGGGCAATCCCCGGACTCTCTGCAGCTTTTGGAAGGGCGAGGCAAATGGCAGACCTCCCAGGATAAAGCTGCCGGGAGCTGCCGGGGCTTGAACCTGGGTCTCTCCCTGTTTGCGTGCGCTTCCCCCGGGTGGGGAACCATCACGCTGCAGAGCAAAGTGTCTGGAAGCTGGGCTACTCCTCTCAGGCCCCCAACTGGCCCACCAAAGCTGCCCCCCATGCATCTCTGGACAAGCAACACCGTTTTTCTCGAGCTCTGCACGTTCCGGCATCGGTCTCCCCACTTCAGGTGCCCGCCAGACCTGTTGCAATACAGCTTCCATCGTCCTGAGCCAGCATGGCTGTGGTTGTCCTTTGACACCGACTTCTGCTCTGCCCTTTGGTTCTGACATGTCCTTCACATGTCCCTCACGACCCAGTCTTGATGAGCATGATGGGGGGGGGGGCACCTGGACACCCCTCAAGGCCTCCCCCCCCCCCGATTAAAGCTTAACTCTGAACGCATGCAAGATTTCTGGCTGCTGTTAGAAAAGGGAATTCCCCTTTGCCCCCTTCCCAGGAATTTCAGTTCGGCACTCTCATTTAAGTTGACAGAAAAACCCACCAGTGGAAACGGGGGTAACCCCAGTGCAGAGAAACCGTCGGCACACACTGAGTCCTTTTCACAAAATTACTCTTCCAGAACCTCCACCCAAGAACCTTAATAGATCCTTCTAGGAGGAAATGGTCGTGGTCTTTTTATCAACCAGCAAGACCCGAGCCAGCCAGCCGGGCCTCATCTCACACCCATGGACTAGCCCCTTGAGCCGACACCAAACCCACCCACGCTGCACTGTGATGCAGAGAAGGGCCTCCGGGACCAGGGGCTCCTTTCAGGGAACCGTGTCCCCGCAGAGCCACTGATCCGAGCAGGCCGCCTCATCGATCAGGTGAGCCTCCTCCTCAGCTTCGGGCTGGCCTCCAAGGTCAGCATGCTTGGGCCCCTGCTGAGGGCCCCCAGCCTAGCAGGGGCCCACTGAAAGGAGCCCCTGGAATTCCTCCTCCTCTTTGCCATTGCATGGGCTGGACCAGGGCAGTCGAGGTGGAAGATGGGACAGAAGATGCCCCTTGAGGGTGGCTCATGGGCTTCCCCTCTGCTGGGCCAACAAGGAGACTCCATGGCAGGGAAGAGGTGCCTCTGAAGCTGACGCCAGGTGCTGCCTCTCCGGTGTTCCTACCTCCCCCGAGGCAGCCCAGGCCGAGTACCACTCAGGGGATCGGTTTCCAAACCTCCCTGGGGCAGTGTGTCCACTCTGGCTCGGGCTGAGCTTTGAAGGAGCAGGTCCTAAACTGCAGGCGGGGAAGGAATGCGACACTCCGACGTTCAGACTAAACCCTGGAATGGATAAACCACCCCGCTGACACCGTACCTGTCCCACCGGGAGCAGCCAACTCCTTTCCTTGGAACAGTTGCAGGCCGCGATCCCGTGGATGGGGCCTCGAACAGCGACGCTGGCCAGGAACTCTCTCGCCAGCGTTCGTTCGACCGTCTGGAAAAGGAGCGTAGCCACAGCTTGCTCACACGCTTGTTGTGGAGGAAAAACCCGGAACGAAGAACGGCTCTGTCAGAGCTCGCCCCAGCGCATGTTTGGGGAGGGAAAAGTCCCACAAATCCAGCCCTGCTGCAAGCCGCAACCTGCTATGCCTGTCGAGCCCTGCCTGGGGTTGTGCCCTCAAGTGCTGGAATACACGGAATGGAAGCGTGCAATTCGTGCCACTAGATGGCGCTGCAGGTCACTATTTGGAGCAAAGCGGAGCAAGAAAGCGGAGTCGGAGCAGCTGGGTTGGGGGTCATTGACTGAGCATCTCCGGAGAGACTCCGGAGACTTCCCTGGAGATTTGGCAGGGGTGGGGGAGTCCTTTGGTCCTTTTAATTCCAGACCCACAAGGAGAGCAATCACCCCACTGAAGCGACCCAAATCATGCAAAGGAACGGAAGGATGTAAGAGTCAAGTTGTGATGTTACTGCTGTTTGTTAAAAACAGCACAACGTGCGTAGAAGAGGGAAGTGTGAGCAGGCTTGGCGGAACCCAAGTGTCCAAAAGTGGGGGGGGAGGGGAATTTAAATATTATGGGAGAGCACTGCAGCAGTGCCACCACCCTTTCCCAGGGATTCAAGAAAAGCTGCATTTTATATCCTAATCTGTAAGTCTCCCTGAATTTGGATTTTAGCAATGAAAGATGGGATGTAAATATTCCAGCAAACAAGAAAAGCCACACAACCAAACAGGATCTTGTGGTATTTGATTTAGGTCCTGCCTTTTTGTTAACAAAAGGTGCTCAAGCTGGCAAAAATAAAATCCCGATGAAAACAAAAACTTTGGATAACACGCAGCCTGAAAACAAAAGAGAGTAAATTACAATTAAGAAATGCAATGAGAAACCCAAGTTGATTTGAATGAGCACTCCGTTTTAAAACGTATTTTGGCAAAAGACCAGTTTAAGGACTGTTTTAATCCTAGGTGCCTGGACGAGGGATCTCAGTTTAGATCGGAGGTTACTTAGGAAGAGACGGGACTCCCTGTGTCAAAGGTGAGATACAGTTTAGTGAAAACAATGATGAAATGCATGTGCGGAACACAATGAAGCAAGAGAAACCGTACACTCCCCTTTTGGCAGCCATATTGGTTCCTTGAATGGGCCGGGGCAACCGAAGTTGGCTGGTGAGTAACGCAGCCAGTCCCCCTCCACGGCCAAAGACAAAAGGCAATGCTTCTTACTACAGGTTCCACAAAGCTCTTCTCCTGCACTGCTACAGAGCTGTCAAGATGCATTCAGTCTCCTTCCTTCCGGGGAGAGAAGCGGCTTCACCAAGCAAACGGTTTTGTTCTCACAGCAAAGACGGCTCTTGTCTACAGAAAGACTGGGGAAGGCAGCTGCAAGTCCATTAGCTCTGGTGCCTTCCTGAGAAGCTGAAGACCAGGAGGCCTTGGCATGGCTTCAAGAAACTCCTGGCTTTCAGACCCTGGGAAAATTCACTGCACTGCACTACCTAAACGCATTGGAATCAGCAGTGGATTTCTCTGGCCTCGTCATTTTGCTTTGTTCTGCAGCATCTGCTCAAGCCCAAGTGTGCCGTTTCAGCCGGTGTGGAGCACATGCATTGACCAGGCACCAAAACGCACCGAGAGCTCTGCCGGTGAGGTGACTAAGTGGCCTCCTTGCTCCATCAGTGAGGTTATTTTTAGAAGGCTCGTGTTTATATCGGGGAGCAGATGCCAGCTAAAAATAGCTCCGGGAGCTTAGTGCGTCGAAGATTTGCAGGGGCATCACTAGCTGCATCATCTCGGCAAAGCATCAGTCTGATGCTTTGGGCTGCAGAGGCGGCTGCTTTTGCCAAGATTCAGTTCTGCAAGGAATGAATCCATTGAGATCCTGTGGACGCAGTGCCGGTAGGGGCTGAAAACAGCCGTGAGCCTCCCAAGGTGGCTCACTGAAACCCTACATCCCCAGAGAAAGGCGCACTGCAGCCCCACCTCTGGCTCTCTCCCAGTGGCGCAGCGAGGGCTGGATGCTGGGCCCAGGCCCCGTGTCCAGAGCCCGGTCCTCGCCCTGAAATAACCCCCCAAAGAGCAGCAGGTGGGGAGAGAACACCCCGGCCACAACACGAGGGCCGCAATGTGCGGTGAAAGCAAAACTCCACATGCTCAGAGTATATTGTGCATTTAACCCTCCTCGTCCCAAGGACTAGGTCCGGATAGCTGAAAAAATCTATTTGGAGAAAATGAGGAGTGACAAATATTGCCAGAAACATCACAAATAGCATAGATTTGTGTCCTTAGGCAAACGGAGGCAAGGAGGAAGAGGAAGCACAACGTAAGAAAGGAAGAACAAGAACACAGTGACAATGAATGCTTGTGACAAAACAAATCCAAATAATGGAACGAACAAAATTTCGGCAGAGGGCCGACAAGAGAAATGGACAGATTCCAGCTCGCCTTACTTGGCAGCAGAACGTTTGAGGAGCACATCAAAGGAACTGGTGCTGTGTGGAGGTCCACAATGTGCTTTTCTTCTCTTCTCTTGTGCTCCTGACCCCCCCCCCCCCCCGGATGGCTCCAATCCCTCTTTGGGCTAGCTTCATCATCCAGGTATTTTTGAGGCAGGTGTGTCTACAGGGGGAAATCCAAGGAGGGGGAGATTAAAAGGCTGAGTTGGCCCTGAATGTGCGGTCTTTTCACAGAACGCGGAGAAGAGCCCCCTCCTTCCCACACGCACCCCTTGTATTATTTGAGGCCGTTGCAAGAAAGCGAGGCCCCCCATGACCTGTTTCCTGGCATGGCTTCTCCTCTAGGACAGCGCGACCCCCTCGGGAAGTATCAGGAAGGGCGGCTGCAATTCCAAGCTCTTTGACATGCACGGCAGCACCTGAGCACAGCAGGAAGCCCGCCTGGAAACGGATTGCTTCGGGTGGTCCTGGTCCCGGGCGAGACGGAGGCCCGGTGCGAATGCGGAACGGCGAGTGCTGCGGCCTCTGGCCGGCCAGAGTCTGGGAATGTCACCCAGTCCTTCTCCGAGCAGAACAGCCTTGCCATTATTTCTACGCACTGCAACGGCTGTGCTCTTTCGGACACTCGGGAGAGGACAAGGGTGGCACCGAGGAATTTAGAGGGCTGAACTCGCTCCCAGCAGAGCCAGAAAGCAGTTTGCTCTGTGTTGCTGCCTCGCTTCAAGGCTGCCTTCACTCCGGAGCAAGTTCCTTCAGCGATTTCTCACGAGGAAAGCCCACCGCTGCGACTGCCTTGCCACCATCCTGAGGTCTGAGGGCCTCTCATGCTTGCATTTCCCCATCCTCTCCTGAAAGGTTCACCACCAGCTGTGTGACTGGTACCATCACAGAACCGGTTTATTTTGTGGCTTCCCACGTGCGCTCTGGCGCTGCGGGAACAAAGGGTCCCTGCGAGCAGACGGATACCTGCTGTCTGTAACCTTCGGTGCTTCTGGGGAGGAAACCGAGTCAAGTCTTCCCCAGGGTAAAGAGGTATATGTTTGAGAACCCTGTTTTCCACCCGACACTTGCGGTGGTGTAGTGAAGTCAAAGTTCACAGGTGCAGAACACCTGTGCTTTCTCTGCAACAGATTTCTCTGTTTGGGGTCTGGCCATCCTCCAGTAGCTGGAAGAAACTCATTTTTCCCAGAAACAGAACAACGTTCCCTCTTGTAATGCAAAGTGGTTAGGCTGGCTTGGCCTTAAATTGGCCATTAAGCCCAATTAGCTTTGCAATGTATGTATGTATGTTCCTGGGGAACCTGCAAACTGGCCTGTTGATATGGAATAGCAGCACGGCCTGAATTTCCGGTTCTGGTTTGGAGCTGTGCCTGTGCCGGTGATCATGGTCGGTATCGGTCCATCCACTGCTCCCCTGGAAGTGGGAAACCGGCTCAGCCGACAGCCTCTTCGGAACGGATGTTCTCTTGCTGCCATGACCCCCGTTGTGGCGTTTCGCTTCAGCCTCTCCCCCAGCACGAGAGAGCTTAAGCTATTGGGTGGAAAAGAAACGCAGCAGCAGCGCAAGGCAGCCGCGCGACCCCCCCGCCCCGCTAGCCGGCCTCCCCCTGCCCAGCGCGCCTAGCAGTTCAGCCTTCTGGCCACGAGAGGGCAATCTCGCCCCGCTTTTGCGCCGACTGCCGGCTGCCTCCCGGTTGCCTAATTAGGCGCAGGTCGCCAAGCCCTCTCCTCTCCGGAGCACAGTGTACGGTCGTTTTTGTGCACTTTCCGAGCCGTTGCTGCTGAGCTGAGGCTTCACCGAAGCCCCGCTGATGCCCTGGACATGCTGTGCTTTGCTTGAGTCCGCCAGGAACACGAGCTGGTGCCAGACGGACTTTTTACCGAGGAATCTAGAAGAGGGATTGGGATGCGCACCTCTTGCACTTTCGGTTTCCCTATTGACACCTTTGACTGAAGGGCAAGTTCATAAAAAGGGGAAGCTCCTTTGCCCCCAAAATGCTAAAGCACGACCTTTATTTCTGCATCTTGGCTGTCTGGCAGGTTTAGTTGGGAGCTGGAGATGAAATGATGGTTCTGTTGAGAGAAGCATTCACTTGTTTTCAAACTGATTTCTCTGGCTTTCGGGCCTGCACAAAGGTGGAAGAAATTCGTGCCAAGGGGTGGGCTGAGGCAGGAAGAAAGGAAAACGGAGGGAGCGAGCGAGCTGCAAGCCCTTAAAGGAGGGCGGGTCGCTTTTGCACTCCGGGTTTTGGCCTGCAGCTTCCTTTCAGCCCCAGCCGGTGTGGCGGATGGCTGGTGGGGGTTGATAGGAGCTGGGGGCCAAACCAGCTATGGGGCCACAAGCTGCCTGGCCCTGGCTCAGAGAGGAGCAGATGTAGGGTGCATGTTTGACAGAAAGGAGCACCCCGATTCCCAGCATGCCCGACCTGTGAAGGCACGGCAGGCTTTGGCACATCCCTTGGCAAGGCTTTGGGGTCAACTGTAGGGAAGAGCAGCACCCCGAGTGGAGGGCTGGCGGCGTCTCACCCTCTCGTCAGCTCACCTTGCCCACGGTGCTGCTCCGCCGGCAGGAGACACGGATCCTGCCAAGATTCCCTTTTGCAGAGAAAATCTCACGTCTCTGAAATTCCGGCTGTCACTGTGGGGCCGGGCGGGAGCTTGTGCTCTGCGTTTGACTCCCTTCCCAGCAGAGCTCCTGCAAGAAGTTGTGTTTACGAATCTGTTCGGCCGCCAAATGTCACAGTTTTCCAAGTGTGCTTTTCCCTCAAATAAACAGCCGGGGAAGCTACCGCGTCTTGCGGAATGTTGCTCGCCCTGCAGTCACCCCCTTTCTCGGAGCCGCGGATTCTACTGCAAAGAAGGTCTTGGATCGCTTGCGGTGCCTTTGCGTGTCCCGGCCCAGGAGGGTTGTCGTGCCCCTCCCTCGTTTGGCCCGGCCACACTGTTGTGCGTCGATCGCTGCCATCCATGATGGAGATGAAGAGACACAACGGGCTTCTCTTCACCGCCCTGCTCAGCTGCCCTCATGCACCAGGAAGCGCATGGGCGTGCGTTCCAGCGCATGGCCAGACGTTTGGGAAGTGGCTGCATTGGAGGCCCATGTTCTGGCCCCCTCGGCCAGCCACCCCAGCCGGCTCCACGAGCTGCTCTGTTCGTCCTCATTTTCTTTCAGCCCCATCCACCCCCAGGAAAAGTTCCACGAAGTTTATGCAATGGGTGCCCTTTGCAAGCTGCGGCCTGGAAGGTGGAGGCGTGCCTGGCTGATCTTCCATGCCGTTGACCATCTCTGGGAGGGATGTTCATAGAACCATAGCATAGCAGAGCCGGAAGGGGCCAGGAAGGCCGCTGGGTCCACCCCTGGCTGTGGCAGGACACCACGTCACACCCTCCCACTCAGGGGGCTGCCCAGTTTCTCTTTGGATGCCTCCGGTGTGGGAGAGCCCCCCACCTCCCCAGGCAGCTGGACCCCCTGTCGTGTTGCTCCGGCCGTGAGGAACCATTCGGAACAACCAGGAGACAGGAGGAAGTGCATGAGGGGCGGGTGCTGGCGTGATCCCCCTTCGAATGACCTATTTCTGGCCTCTCCGTCTTTGCTGCTGAACCTCAGAGCCAGGAGGCCCTTCCAGCCTTCCGGAATGCTGCCCGTTTGGAGAGGAGGGGGGCGCGGGTGATGCTGTGTCTGGGGTTCGGGTGCAGCCGTCCTGCTCGTTCCCACAAGCTGCGTCGTCCTGGCCTTTTCCTCTCCACCTCGCTCCGTGGAACAGCCTGTGCTGGGGCTCTTCAAGGCCGGAGCGCTTGCTGCTTCGCGTGGGCCTGGAAAAGCGCACCTCTTCTTCTTTTGCCTTCTGGTCTAGAGATCGACAGACCTGGCAGCATCCCGGCACGCAAGCGAACGAGCGGAAAGCTCCTCCTGCTGCGATTTCACCAGAGGCGCAATAGCCACACTCCGCGACGTCCAGATATGCTCCTGCAAAGGCAATGACCAGACCTGCCTTCTCCATATTGAGGCTCCCAGAGGTGCTGGGTGAAAGCTCCCATCATCCTCTTCCTGCATGGCTGGGGAAAGTAGGACTTGCCATCCAAGGCTGGGCGAAGGCAGCAAGGCGCCCTGTGATATGTCTCAAGAGGAGAGAGAGCCACCCATCAGTACATATTCGCTGGGTGCTTTACAATTCAGGAAAAGAAGACCTCCTTACAAGTCAAGATAGGCGTGGAATTCTGTGCCCCGGGCAGCTCAGCTCAGCAGCCCCTTCCCTCGTGGCGTTTCACCAAGGGGGAACGCTTCTGGTTATGCTGGCTGGATCAAGCTGCAAGTTCCAGGCCGTGTTGACATCTCAGCTTTCATAAGATTGGACCCTTTGTTTCTAGAGATCCCAGGCCAAGGGAGTTCGGATCCCCTGCAAAGCCACTTCCTCCACCAAACTGTAGCAATGCTTCCCTAAAAGGCCATCAGCTAGAATAAGCTGGGGACACGGGATTGCCAGAATCGGGGGCCAGAAAGCAGAAATCCCCACTGCTCCATCGTGGCCGTTGGAGAACACACTGCGAAGGGGGCGCTGGTTTTATCATTCCTCCACAGAACCCAACCAGAGGGCGGCAAAGCCGAAGCGCACTGCAGCCGCCCTGCCGCCGAGACAAAAGCGCCAGTCGCACACAGCTGCGTCTTTCCTTGCGTCGCGGCATCGCCCCGCCGGAGCTGTCCCAGGTCAGGAGAAGGCTCTCTGGGGCCGAGGGGGGCCACCCTGTCTCGCGTCCGTCCCTTGCTCCCCAAAGTGGAGCTGACAGCGCAGCCTGGAGACCGTGTCCCCAGCACTTAGTGGACGGTGGCCGAGGGAATCGGGAGCCCCCAACCCGGTGGTGCCTCCACACTCGGGCTAGCCTGCGCACGTCATGCTGGGGCGTGGCGGGACCGTGGGGAAGCCATGGAACGGCCCGGAGAGATGCAGGCCATGCGCCCGCCTCTGCCAGCCGCCCTTGGGAGACCTTCATTTTCAGCGGCATAATTCGGTGCCCCGGTAAGATCCCTCCCCCGCAAGCTGCTGCACTTCTGAGCCACCTTCTGAGGACTGTGCCTGAATAAACCTGAGCAACCAACTGTGGATTTCGTGATGGCAACACGGCCCTTGATTAGCGGTGCAAAGTAGGAAGAGAGGTGCTGAGAGGAGCCTCAGCTTCTTAATTAAGAAACTTTATGAAGCTCAAGGTTGGAGGGCAATCTTAAGGAAAAATTGCAGTGAGACAAGCAGCAGGAAAGAAACACGACCGTTTTCTCTCCAAATAATCGAAGGTCATGAAAGAGGAACCTCAGCCTGACTTGGGAGGAAAAGGTGCCACTCCCGTGAAATTCACTAGAAATGGCTGACATGTTTTTCTCTCCCAATCGTTCTACCAAAGAAGTAGGTCTCACCATGACAGAAACAGAAAGCTCATGTTTTCCAAGAAGGGCATTCAGCGATTATAGTTATTGTCTGTGATGAGTTTTAACGTCATAAAACAAAAATGCAGTGCTGTGACTGAGGGTAAATTTTATTGCTATGACTTTCCAGCACATATAAACCCAAAGAATAAATTCCATTTGCCACTGAAAATTGAATGAATGCTTTTGAGTATGAATGTTACTGCTATGGAAACTGTAAAACACAAGAAGAATGAATTAAAAATGGCAGCAGTGTGACTGGAAATAAAATTATTTATATGACTAAAACACCAAGAAAGAAAAACAACGCTTCTATTAGTTATAAAGGTTATGGTAAATATTCTCAAGCTACTGCACCAGTTGCTTCACTGGCCAACTGGCAAGCTGCCGGGCTTTGACTTATTATTATTTCTGCCTGATGGTGTATGAACGGCAGTCTTTCTCATCTCATCCCTTTTTCCTGAGGATGGGGATCGAACTGTGGGAGAAGGCCATGAAACCTGTCGCCGGCCTTCCCTACAGGACTGGGGCCATTCTAGGGTGTTGACATATTCCTCAGCTCTGGAGCAGCCTTTTTGGATGCAATCCCCTGCAGATAGTTTGGGTTTCAACTCCCATCTTCTCCAACCCCCAGCTGTGCAGGTTGGGGCTCATGGGAGCTGTTAGTAACACTTTTTCCTTTCTCTCGGAAGAGAAAATACTCCAGGCGACAGAGTTCTTTTTTCTGAAAGAACTTTTTATTGCAATAAAGGGAGCCGGAGGGTTTCCTTCCCCTTTCCGACTCCCCGAGCACATGTTCGCATCCTAGATTTATGCCCTTTCCCATTGGCTTCTCCCTCCTCTCCCTCACTGGCCGAGGGTCCTTCTGCCCACCTATTCCCTGTTCTTCCCTCCCATTTCATCCTCCCATGTGCATTATAAGGAGCTTGTTTTCTATGCAGGGGGTGGTGGCTAATATTCATGAGGTCTTGAGCAAGGGTCCTGCTGCCTTGTCTACGTGCCAGTTCCCTCCCGCTGTCCGATCCCGGCCCCCTCCTCCTTCTGGCTAAGGAATTTTCTTTGTTCCATTTTCCCTCTTCCCGTTTCCTTGTTTCAGATCATACTTCCATCCCTATCAGGAGTTGTGGCCCAAGCCACCTGGCGGGTGCCATTTTGGAAATGGCTACGGAGGGTCCCTCCACCCACCTGCATTGGTTTCCCCTGATTTCGGAGGAGTAAGAACGGCACCGGGCTCAGCCGAGGGTTTTGCCTGGGCAGCATCAGGGCTTGCCTTCTGGGCACCGCCTGGTGAGGGGCGGCCCTCAGCCAGGTGCCCTCCAGCGGCTCTCCTGGTGCAGGTCTCCCGGGAAGGGAACTGGAGGCAAAGGGCAGGGGCCAGAACGAGCGGACGAGGGCAGGTAACGAGAGTGGAGAGGCTCAGGGACAGGTGGTGGAGAGCTCGCCATCTTCATTCTCCCAGCACTCCTGCGGGCCCTGGGGACGTTTCAGGGTACCCAGTCCCGGGCGCGCGATCCCTGGCCACAGCCCCCAGATCTGCCTCCTGGCCCGTTTTTCCAGGCTGACTTTCCTGGGAGAAAACCTCCCCTGCTCAGCAGCCAAGCCACCGTGTGGGGAGCCGTGTGGCAGCGTTCGGGGCCGAGGCAAAAGGCGCCTGTTGACAAGGGCCGCATTACAAAGAGCCGCTCCAAAGTGCCAGACGGGCGACGGGGACCCTCCAATTAGCCCGGCGGCTGGCACTGTCCCTGCATCTCGCCGTGGGTAGAAGGGGCCCCGCCGTGCGTTAGCAGGGTGCTGCGTTGGCCGTTCCGTCTCCCGCACACTATTAATACCTTGTCTTTGCGACCTTAATTAAGATGCCGCTGTTGCTTCAATTTGTCATGGTGGCTCGCCTCCTCTCAAGATGAAAAGATGTGCCGGCTGTCACTTTTTCCTTGCCGCCATTTCTTCCTCCGAGGCGGAGGCGTGAACGCAACTTCCCCAGTGAACCTCTGGGATCCGGGAGGAGGATACCGTGCTGTTTCTCCCCGAGCATATTTCGCAAGCACGAGGCGTAGCGGGAGGGGACGGAGCGGCTCCCCAGGGGGACCCGGGCCCAGCAGTAGGTGAGCCCACAAGGGCTGGGAGCGCTTTCCCCCGGCAGCGTGTGCTTCAGGTGTGCTGGACTGCAACCTCTACCTGTACCTGCCACCGGGGCTGGTGGCCCTGCTGGCTTTGGAAGATGGGAGCTGCAATCCAAGAAAAGGCTGCTCCAAGCAGTCAGCCAGCCGCTTTCCGGAGCAACTCCCGGTGTGGATGAGATCCGGGAGGGTCAGGGCAACCTGTCTCAGAGAGATCTCTGCCAGCAGCTCCTGCCCACTCCATTACACGCAGCTGCACCTGCCGGAGCAGGTCAGATCCCCCCCCCCCCGTTATGAAACTTGCCAGATGGCTTTGGACCGTCCACCACTTCTCAGCTTAACCTACCTCGCAGGGCTGTTGCTGTCAGGAAGGTTTTCACGTGTGCATGCGGATGGGTGCCCCAGAGTTCCTTGTGGGAGGATGCACGTGGCAGCCAGCTGCTGCACCCAAGCTTCCGACACCCCCCGACAGTCGGCCAACGAGGGCCCTCACGGGGCAACCGAGTTGGTGGGAAATGTGCACATTTTTCTTGGAAGGTTTCCTTTGGAAGCTGAGGTGGGCTGTGTGACTATTTCTCCATTTTTCTTACAAGTTTTAACGTGACACAAGTATGAAAGGGAGAAGAAATCCAGAGCAAACAAGCACAAAAATACGACGGTTAAGACTTCCAGTCTAAATATTTATGAAGAGAACGAAGTGACGGCCTTGACGTTCATTACATCCTCTGTGGAAAAACAACATCCTGGGTGGAAAAGGAGCGTTTGGGGGCCCGGGCAGCCCCATGCCCACTCCGCCACCCATCTTGTGAAAGCATCCGCAAAAGCCCCAGGGGGCCACCCCCCCCCCCAAATGTTTGGAGGTCACTGCTCACACCAACACCTTTTCCCAAAGCAGGTTTTCACAGGCTGCAACTTAAAAAAAAATATTTTCCATTTTTTAACAGCTATGTGGCAAGCTGACCTGGGTCCCCGCAAATACAGGAATTGCTGTATTTGTAAGACTTCGTATTCCTGTGTGTGTGAAAGCAAAACAAGAAAAGCAAAGCAAATCATCCATCCTGCTGTAAGTGGAATTGTCCGGGTGAAAGAGGATAAATCCATCCATCCATCCAATCAACCAACAAAAATTAAGGTGGGCGGTGTAACGGTACGCTCTTGTTCCATCACAGCAACATTGGCTGCCTCCCGGTCTCTTTCTGTGCAGCCTTCTAACCTGCACACAAGTACAGCAAGATTCTCTCTCCCCCTAAGCACACGCATTTGGGCAGGGGGCATAATTTGGTGCATAAGGATGCAATCATGATAGTTGTGAGCCTGAAGGAGAAACTGCCCTGAACACCTTTTTCTCCAGTTTAATCTTGATTTTTCCAAAGATGCTTAGAGATCATTTTGTGCACATGGTTACCTCTCTCTCTCTCTCTCTGTGTTTGAAGAAGCAGGGATAAACTCGGTTAAAAGTCAACCGGGAAGGACAATCGCATTTCACAGTGGGGACAGCAAACCTTACAGCGCAAATGCAGTGGACATGGTGCCGACTTCAGCCTGCAAAGCACAGGACAAGATGTGACGTGTCTGACTGCAGGGGGGCCATGTCGGAAAAAGAGCCGCGAGCCACTGGGCTCGCTTGCCAGGCTTCCACCTCCGGGCCAGCCAGGATCAAACCCCCGTTTGGCCATCCAAGATTGCTAGGTGACCTTGGGGGAGCCGCCTCCTCTCCGCCCACCCCTCTGCTCAGCACTGCTATGGATGCATCGCAGAGTAAGCTTGGCTGCTTGTGTCATGTGAACCCAGGCAGAGTCAAGCTCCCAGTGCAACGGGGGGTCCTGCAGCAGCAGGGGGCTGGGCCCGAGGGCCTTTGTGGCCCCTTCCAGCTCTACTCTTCCATGATTCTATGATTTGATGAATCTTCTTCTTTCTTGACTTACACAGTGTCTCTACTGCGCCACATTCCAGCATGGACAGTCTGGAGACGGGCGCAAAGCGGAAAAGCTCCTCCCCAGGGATCCTGGTTCTGAGCAGTTTTAGGACTTTAGACACTGGTGGCAAAACCTCAAACCTGGCCCAGTGACAAAGCAACGTGGCCCAGTGTGGCTCCCGCGGAGGAGGGGGCGGCTGGATCGCTGCCCTCTGCATCCTCGGAGCCAGATCAGGCTGCAAGCAGGTGGCCTTGGGCCCCTACCTGCCCCAGTGCACAGGGGCACCTTTCCATCTGCACACTCAGTGCGCACACTCGTGGCGCCCCGGTGGGAGAAGAAAGGTCAGCCCGAAGCATGTGCCCGCCGCCACGGACTGACCACCCGGCTTTGGAGCGGTGCCTGTGTACAGTGCAAAGTCCAGGCCGGCCGGCCAGAGCAGGAGTTACTTGGCTGGTCTTTTCACCGCTCAGGACTTCCACTCTGCACAGCCCTGGGAAGGTCAGTGACAATCCGATTCCGCGACGCTTGCTTTCTTACTGGCGCATGGAAATGCTCGCTCATACTTCTGGGTGTGGGTTTCTGTCTAAATGCTGGAAATGCACTTGCTGGTCTCCCCCCTTGGTAATCAGCTGCCCAGTTTTCGCCTACTCTGGGGACACACCTTGTGAAAATGCAGCTTTCCCGAGCTTTTAGTGCATGGTTTTTTATGAACATTAGATGCACTGCAGCACAAGTTCCCAAGCATGCTCACTCAGAAGTAAGTCAGGCCTTTCTGTGAACGGTAAGGGCCTCTGAGGAGCACATGCTCCTGTTCCACGCACTGTGGCTGCTGGGTTATGTTGCATATGGTTGAAAGCCTATTTTGGGACAAAGATGTTGGGCGATGATCAGCAAAACATGCAGCCTTCACCTTGACTTGGTGCAAATCCAACCGGGGCCAGCCATCGGCGGGTGGATGCGAAAGACTGGCGAGGGGATGCAACAGGCATGCTTTCTGTAGGGTCTTCTCAGTGGCTGCTCCAGGGTCAGGCTACCTACCCCTCTGGTCCTATGGGCCAAAAGCAAATCTATTTTTATCCAGGAAGGGTTCTGTCTTTTAAGCTGACTTGCTTGTTTGAGGAAGTGTTAACTGCGGGGCTTGCTCCTATTATATTTTGCATTGGTGTGTGTTTAGTCTGTTTCCTGGGGAGGGGGGGGGAGCAGAGGAATTGTCTTATGGATTTGCTATGATAGCTTAATGATGCATTTTGTAAGTTTATTATTGATTTTTCATGATTACTAGCTTCCTCGGGCATTATATTCAGTGGAAAGGTAGAACTATAATTGTAGCAGAATAATTTAATGAAACACGTACAGGGAGGTGAGTCTGGCTGCAGCAGACTCGCTGGGTAACGTGTGAAAGCGTTGCTCCATACTTCCGTTCTCTCCCCAGCAGTCCAAGCACAGTAAGATTTACTGATTTGTTTTACATAAACTTAAGAAACGTTACCGCGTGGCGGACAAACGTAACGTTTCCTGCTGCACCCAGCTTACACAGATACTCCGTAAGGAACGAGGCTTGTCGTCCTCGTGTTCCATGCCTTGTAACGTGTGAACCTGCCTTGAGCTATCGCTGCGCACGTGTCCAGAGGGGGCTCATCTGGAAGAGGGCTCTTACCAGTGCCTGTTCAAAGCAGTTTTTGAGGCATTCTCGAAGAAGGGCTTTTTTTAAGCGCAAGGCATCCGCCGCGCGTTGCCTTCTGGCCCTTGCAGTTCTCCCCGCCGAGCGTAGCATAAATTCGGAGGAGAATAGAACTACATTTCCCAGCATGCTTCGCAGGACCATTTTAGCGAGGAGTAATTTTACCCAGGAAGCTGCGAGTGGCTTTTTGCGATTTGCATTGCATCAGTTAAGTCAAGGGTTGGAAAAGAAGCGGGGGGGGGGCACCCAGCCCTATGGAGACTACAGGGCGCTTAGCCTTAGATATTAGCTGTCGCTTGGAATGCGTCTCCTACTGCCTTTGGATTGCTGTGAAGCTCTGAGTAATGTGGATTATAGCAAGGTAGAGCTGTGTGATTTTGGGTAGGGGCTTCTTGGGTTTTATTCGCTTTGTTTGGAAAAGGAGCACTGCCTAAGCGAGGAAGGGGAGGTTTGGAAAGCAAAGAGCCGCCAGCCCGGGCCGCAGAAGCAGGAAAATCATTCCAGGCGTTCGTTTTGCGGTCCTAGAGAAAACGCAGCGAAGAGGGGAGACCTGCCTTGATGTTTTGCCTCCAGGGGCACGTGGCAGTGAATCAAACGCCCCCAAATAAAGCAAGACAAAGACGCACACCCGTGCGCCCCCGGGAGAGAAACGGGCGCGCTCTCTGGCACGCCGAGGGGTTGGGTGACCTCGCACTGTCCGGACGGGTCCAGTGGGCTGGGCGCACCTTGCCGCTTTCCCTAGCCTGCGTTAGGTTTGTCGGTGAGCAGGGAGCGCCCCCTCTCCTTCCCCAAAGCCCTTCTAACGGTCGCTTTGCCCCGAGAAGGCGTGTTTGTGAGTGGCAACGTGCGCGCAACGTGCGCGCTGCTTCCGGTGCCCGGGCGTCCCTGGGGCGCGCCGTGCACCGCCGGCCTGGCTGGGTTTCCAAGCCCTTTTCAGCAGCCAGCAGGAAGGGGCGGGCGGCCGGCCTGGCTGTCTCCCCGGCCCCCTCCGCCGGTGCCATTTCGGATATGGATGGGGCGCAACATGCTTGCGTGGCTGCACCCATGACGGCCCGCTTGCAGGCACCTTGCAAATTTGGCACGGCTTTCCGGCCTGGCGCCCTCCTCTCTTTGGAGAGCGCAGGCGGATGGGCCGAGTTTCTGGTAGGAGTCGGTGCAGGCCGTCCACACGTGCTGCAAGCCAGGCCGGCCGGGCCAGAGCGCGCCCGCTTCCCTGCGCGCCACCGCCTGGGAACGCGCCCGGAGAAGGCCGCGTGGCCGGCAGATGCGTGTTCTGGCCGAAGAGAACTGCGGGTCCAGTTGCGGGTTGCTTTTGGCTTTTGGCCTGCCCGATAGATTTAGTCGTTCTTTTCTTACATCTTTTAAGGCGCAGTCCCGTGCATGGTTAGAAGAGGAAAAATCCCCTTTCACTCGCAACATGGATAGTTTCCCCCCTATCTAACATGCATAGGATTTCTCCCTTCTTTAAGAACAAACAAAAGGGGATTCTTAAAGCCTGCAGTGTCTGCCTTTGTATTAGCAAATCGTGGGACTCTAGATTTTTAGCTGGAAAGGAAGTTGCTAGTTCTCATGGTTTAACAAAAACATAGAGAAGAGGCAACTTGTGATGTCAGAAGGTCGGAAAAAGGGAGTTTTTCAAGTGTTTTGTGGTTTTATTTATTTATTCTGCATTCTTGGTCTCTCCTGATTGCTGTTGCCACTTACCCTGTTCTTGTAAATGGTTCGCTCCAGCAACTGCTTAAACTTGCTTCTCTTGCGAAAGATTGCAAGGCCATCTTCTGAGGTTTTGCTGCTAGCCATAATAGCTCCCCTGACCTGGAAGCCGGTGCTCAGGCTGACAGAGGTTCTTTGCACAGGATCCCTCTGCCCAGTGTCCTGGAGAACCGGGCAAGTCAAGACTGGGCTCAGTTGGCCAGCGAGTGGTGTCTGCCTCGGCCCAGCTTTCTGCTTGTCCTGCATTGCATCCGCTGCTCAGGCCGATGCTCGGAAGGAGGCTGGGCAGTCAGAGCTGGAAGTAATTTCAGGCACTCGTTGGAATGGCTGGTCACTCTGCCCCCCTGGCATGAGGTTCAGCGTGAGCTGGGAACAAAGACTCTGGCATTCTTGTTACAATTTTATGTTCTATTCCCGTACCAGAGTTTACCTCTGCACTGGATGTCCTCTGGAACATAAAATTGCTTCCCATTTGCTCACCCAGTACGCTGCAAATTGAGGCACTCTGCCTGTTCTTTCGCTTGTTGCGAAAGCCAGAACAAGGCAGCGCTCCGTCGTGTGGAAAAGAAAAGTGATCTTAGGCCTGCATGTTAAGGGCTGGATCAGAAAGGCACCTGTTTCCTTTCAATGGTGATGACCTTTATCCTGGTTATGAAAATACCTTGCCACCATTACGGTTTCCTCTCCACTATAATTCTGACTGAATTCTCTCACTGCATCCCTCCACCCCTGGGGCTGGGCAAAGGGCCTCAGAAATATGGATGAATTAGCCCTTTTGAGACTCCTGAAGAAAGTACAGCGTTTCTTGTCAAACTGGTATTTTAACACCATGGAAACATTTAAAAAAATAAAATACCACATTGTAGTTCATTTCTCACTTGTTGGCGCCATGGCTGTGCTAAAGGAGATGAAAAGCTTATGGGAATAATGTCCATGCACATTTTGAATTGGATTATCATAAAATTAGGGAGATAACAGGCATGGAAGGCCTGCTGGATCCCACTGAGAGTTGCTTCGAGGCATCCGAGGGGAATTTGGCTCCGAGAAAAAAGCAAGTTCATTTTTCAGCGACTGCTTTGAGCAAAATAGTGTAGCAACTTGAGAAAAACAAAGGATGTACCTTCCGTTCAGATATGTGAGAACAAATGTTGGGATTTTTGTAGTTGTTTAAATGAGCATGTCTCCAACTTGGAGACGGCACCGTAACAGTGAGCACGTTGCAAAGGGCTTCAAAGGTGATGACCAACATCTTGTATGGAGTCCAGAAAAGCAGACCAGCGGGATAAATTCTAGTTGTGCACGTTTTTCAAAGGTGTACCTTTTTTCCAGATGCTTTCTTGCTGCTGTTGTGCGCATTGTACAACAAGCTTGGAAATATCTGGACTTTGGACTGTGACTTGCCTTCGGGTCCAGGAGTGCGGAGTTGTCTCTGCCCCGGTCCAAACCGAACTGAAAGTCTCTCTCCCGCAATCCGTGTTGTGCCGATGTTTCTCCAGGACTGCAGAGGTGTGGCTGGAAGGGTTTTTCTTCCATTTGTGGGGCTACGCCAAGCCGTTTCTCTGCAGGAAGCTGACCTAGCTGGCCGTGCGGCCTGGTGAGCACGGTGGAGGTGCTGCCACCAGGCTGGGAAGGCTTCTCCACGAATGAGGGGCAGCATGGCGAGAAGCACTGGAAGGCTTAGCGATGCCTCGGGACCGAGCAGTGGGGTGGCGGAGGTCTGGCCGTTCCATACTCTTGACGGTGACGGTGGTTCGTGGCTGTGTGTGTGTCTGTGTGTGAATTGTGGTTGCTGAGGCAAGCAAGGGCAGCAGGGTGCTTATTCTTCTGGTCTGCAAACCCTGGGTTAGAGCTTCTCAGGGTCAACGCCGCATGGAAACCTTTTCTGGGGGTGCCTTGTGGGGGCGCTGGACTAATTGCCGTACTTCTTGCAGGTGGATCCGTCCATCATGTCCCCGCTCTTGGATTACGTGGATGTGACCGACTCACGCTTCGTGGCAGCGCTCCTGTGCATCGCCTTCAACCCGCTTTTCTGGAATCTGGTACGTGCGCTTTGCTGTTGCCAACAGGCGGGGTGCCCTGGGCACGCTAGGAAGCGGCCTTGCACCACTTGGCACCCCTGTTCGGCACTCGATGGCCCTGTTTGCTTTCTTCTCCCCACGTTTGGGTCTTTAATCCCTGCTTTGCCTCGCTCCTTTGATGGCTTCGTTAGTATTGTTCCGAGTGGGTAGGGAGCTGTGAGCAATTGCTTTTCCACTCTGGAGTGGAGCAGCATCAGAATGAACGAGGTCAGTGCCTCAGACAGGATGAGCTCGGAAAAGAGATGGAACGGTGGGCGATGAAGCATCAGTCTGGGGGCAATAAAGCCGCAAGGCCTCTTTCTCCCCTGTGCTAATCCGTTTCTCCAGAGCAGCCTTCTCTCTGTGTAGGAAAGATCCACTTCAGCGTTTGAATGGCTGGCATCTGGGGCGTTTGTTCCCTACCCTCCTTTCCTTCTCAGCACAGGCGGAATAATTCAGGCTCTCAGCGGAAAGATGAAAGCTTGAAGAGCCAAAACAGCACCCGGCAAATTGGACCCAGAAATGCAGGGCTGCCCGTTGCGACAGGTGCAGACTTGGTGCGACACGACAGTCGTTCAGGAGAGGAAGGTGTGGGAACCGGGCAAGAAGGGCCGAGCTGGCTGAGAACGTCTTTCCGCGCTAGAAAGCCGATTGATGTGGGGACAGCTCTGACCGCTGTAAAGTGACAAAGGTTTAACTGGGCTAATACATAACTCTTGACACCTGGTGATGACAGATAAAAACGGTGAGCCGCTAAATTTAGATTTCCAGTGACTCGCCGGGCTGCACACAAAGGCGCTAGAAACTGGGTCGTGGCACTGGAGAGATTCTGTGCTTGGGGTCTTCAGCAGGGTCTCCGTGGGGGCCGATGTGCTGCTGACACCCCTCTTGGTGCCTGCTGGGTTCCCTGCCAATGCTCTTCCTACCCCAAAAAGGCCTCAGTGACCCCTCCCCCCGTGTGCCTTCTCGACCTCGGAGAATGTGGTCCTTCCCATGCCGGCTTTAAGGGGAAAGGGGATGCAAGCTCCAATTCCAGCTAAAAGGGCTTGGGGTTGGGGTTGGGGTTGGGGTTGGGGTTGGGTTCTCCAGTTCCCAGCTCCAAGGACAAAGTGCTGTGCCTGAGCTCCGGGCTGGGAATCGGAACTATCCTTGGGGCCCCTTGGACAACGTCTTAGGGGCCATAGGATTTTTTTCCACAGTGTTTTCTTTTTAGTATTGAGTCACTTTTGCACCAAGTATCTAAAGAGCGATACATAAATATACCCAATGCTGTTGCAGGGGAGAGCAGTCTTTCTGAACCTTGGGCTCTTAAGTTGGACCACAACTCCCATCACCCCCAGCCAGTGTGGATCATGACCACCTGGGCTGGAAATATGGGAGTTGCAGTGCCCTGTGCCAGGCGGTCACCCTACCGGCAAAGGTTAGTGCGGGGCAGGAAAGGGGGCTTGTGTCGGCAGGTGTTGTGGGACTCCAGCTCCCATCAGCCTAGGTGGTGGGCAGAGATAATGGGACTGGCAGTCCTTGGTGTCCAGAGGGTCACCTTTTCTGGATCCCTGTCCAGACATGACCGAGGTGCCGCTGGAGACCTTTGCCCACCCTTGCAGGCCCAGAGTCAGAGTGGGACTGGAAGGGGCTTCCCGAGAGCGGCGCCTGGAGGCCCCGATCCTCCCCGTCCCGGCTAACCTGGGCAGGAGAGCAAGATGCAGGTTGTCCTCAGGGGGCGAGGAGGTGCTGCTGGAGCAGACCGAGGCAAGGCCCATCCTGCCCTGCTTTCCGTCGGGCGCGAGTGTGCCAGCCCCTCCTGCCTGTGTTCCCCAGCAGCCAGCAGGCGTGGACCCGCCGGCACGAGAGGCGCCCGAGAACCACCCACACGGGGCGCCTTCTCCCCCGTCGAGCTCTCCAAGTCCCCTGAAGGCATCCAGCTCGGCGGCCTTCCCTACATCTCGTGGCAGCGAATGCCGCCGTTTCAGCGTGCACGGCGTGCAAGGTCCTCCTTCGATCTGCCCAGAATCTCCCGCAAGGGACGGGCCCCACCGGCTTCCAGGATTATGGGGGACAGAGAGGAACGTTCCCCCACTCGTCACGGCCGCCCTCCCTCCCCCTTTTTCTCAGCAAAACAGCTGTGACCGGAAAAGCACCGAAGAACATTGGCAGCGTATTTTATACCTCGTAATAATGTTCCACTTGCCCAGTTACGAGGCTGATATGTTTAAGCCTCTACCATCATAATGACGCTGAATTTCTTTGCCTCCGCCGGGTGGCTTTGTCGGTTGAAAAGCGCTCTGCTTCTGGCTTGTCAACACGGCTTGACAGCAGCAATACAAAGGTGGCCCCTTCCCATTTGCTTGCTCCTCTTTGACTGCATCTCTTGGAGGCTGTTTTGGTTGCATGAAAACGAGATGCTAATGGGGAGTATGGGGTTACGGAAGTGCCGTACTTCCGCCCCCCGAGAGGTGTGCTTGGAGCTCCCACCGACACCAGCAGGTCACCCCTGCAAGCCTTCTAGGTGGCTGCAAATGTTCGCTCGTTTGGATATTTCCAGGGTATGGCAGGATTTCGTCAAGAGCCCGTTAATCAACCAGCAGCTTTAGAGATGGGGATGGTGGGGCCTGGGGTGGGCTGGAACAAGGGCAGTGGCGCTTTGATTTGTGGCTGCTCAGCCGCAGCAGAGGTGAAATTAAAGAGGCGAGATGGGGAAGGGAGCTTGGCAGTGGCGTTGTGGGGGTGGGCACTCAGGCCACCCCATTCGTGGCACAGAGAGTCTCAAGCTGCGACTGACGGTTTATGGAGAGGCACCGTACGAAGTCGCGGTCCCCCAACTTGGTGCCCCGAAACGGCTGGACCGGAGCAGCTTCCACCGCCCCCGCCCCCACTTAGCCGGCATGTGTAGTCTTCGCAACCCAGGTGAAGGTGGGGAATCGTTCCTTTTCGAATGGGCTGCTGATGCCCCTGGTGGTGAACTCTGGAGCAGCCTTTCCCAGCCTGGGACTGCAAATCCCATCATCCCCAGGCAGCGTGGCCAAGTGCCGAGTCCTGTATTTACCCGACTGATTTATGGAGGACCGGCTTGCCTGCGGTTCCGTGCTCGGGGCTGCATCTTTGCGCTTTGCAGTTTTATTAGAGATATCAACAGAAAGAAGTTGGTGCTGGCGGCAGGGAAGAAACTTGGGCCCTGCATTTTGGTTGGGCTTTATTTGTGCTCATGCACCCCCCCCCCCCGAGGCTGTTGGGTGTCCATGGTTCCGTAGAGTCTTACGGAGCCATCTTAAACTGCAGCACCAGGTTCAGGCTAGACAGCCGGAAAAAGTACCCGATGGTCAGGGCGACCGGGCAGTGGAACCCGCTGCCGGAGAGGCCGTTTGCTGGAGACATTCCAGGCAACCCTGGGCAGGCGGACGGTGCAACTCAGCTTCCTGCTCCAGCAGGCGCTTGGGCTCCGTGGCCCCCTGGGTCCCTCCTGGCCCTATTATTGTGTGAATCTCTGGAAATGCTTTGCTGCAGTGCGGCTTCCTTTCCGCTCCTTTTAAAACATCCTTCACCGGCAATCTCGCAGTGACCCTAAAAGGTTCACAGGCCCCTTTCCTTCAACACTGCAAGCGCCTTGTTTTTAAGAGGAGTTTTGATGTTAGTCTCTGAATTCATCTTAAGCGCCTTCGGCTTATCGGTCCAAGCATGAGAATGGCCCTAAAAGGTCACGCCGGGAGAGACAATTAGACTGAACTGACTTCAGTGTCCTCAGGGATGAGGGACCAATGAAAGGAAACGTGGCCAGGTAAACAGAGATGGATTTCACGAGGCCTCGGATGTTGTCTGGCTTTTGCACCTGTCTCTGGAGCTTAAATCCATGCATGATATAACAGTTTGATAAGGATTTTCATTTCTCTAATAGTGTTTATGTTATCTCAAAGTTCCCGCTCATTACATAGTGTTGATTCTCTTTAAGAAGGTTGTCCCCGTTTTTCAGGCCTTCATTTGAAGTGATGAGAGGTTGGTAAATGTTCCATGAGTTTTAGAAGGTTTCAGAATCCTTTCTGTTCCAGTGATGGAACGAGAGCAGTGGGAACAATTTGCTCGGATGTTAGACAGAGTCTTGGGGTTTGGACCATTGATGACTTGGATTCAACAGAGTTAAATGCCCGGAACTTCCATGTTCAGAACTGTGCGATTTTGGAGGCAACCACAGAACGGGTCAGGTGCCTTCATGTCCTGTGTGTGGTTTCCCCAAAACACCAGTCTGACCTCTGGTGGAGACAGGGCACTGGGTTACGCATGGGCTGCTCTGATGCAGCAGCTGGGGCCAGATCAAGTCTGAACTGGTGCCTACAGACCTCAGAGTCACCTGGCACAACACCCCCGGCTGGCCAAATTAATCAAATTTTAATCCAGTGTTGGATTTTTCTGGTTGCTGATAGTTTAAAAGAGGTTCTAGATGAATGTGACTCTTTCTGTGTTGCACGTGTGTGTGGTTTAAGCACACACGTTTGCACACAATCAGTTTTCCTCATGTATTTTAAAGGTTTTAACTTCTGTAAGCTAGCCAGAGCACTTCAGCTATCGGGTGCTATGGAAGTCAAATAGTGTCGGCACTTCAAGCTCCTTGTTTCCTTGCCTGGGAGAAAAAGTGTGACCACGAATGAGCTAACCATTTGCAGCCTTCTCAAGACACTTTCCCTGCAAGGTCTCCCTGCCTGGGAAAACAGCTGCTGCCAGTCAGTGCTGGCAAGACTAGACTAGATGGGTCAAGGGGCTGACTTCGTGCAAGGCAGCTTCCGGTGCCCGTTTCATGGTGGAACCAGTCCTCTCCTCACAAGACTCTTCTCTCCTTCTTTTTGACTCCAGCTGCAACCGGGAAGGGGACCTTCTTCAGATCCAGGGCCCAATTGCACTCTGGGAAAACATTCAGGGGCCTGCCATTTTAAAGCATCTTTTAGCTTTAAACTCTTAACATCCAGTGAGCTTAGGAGAGACGTGTTGCCAGGGGAACCACATATAAGTTGGAAAGTCACCTAGCAATCGATGGACAAGGTGGTGCATTGTGGGAACTGCAGGTGCAAATTTCCCCCTCCCTGTATGCCCCGGGAAATACAGTTCTCCCTGCATAATCTTATTTTTTTATTATTTATTTATAGACTTATAGTCCGCTGAACCAGCCCAAAGGCCGCCTAAGCGGATTACAGTCTTGCTTTGATGAGGAGGAAGGTTCCTTCTGTGATCCAGATAAATAATGCAAGTCTGCAGGGTAACTGAAGATTGTCAAGTTTCCCCTTGAGCATCATTTTTACTGTGTTTTTAGCATGTTTGGGGGTCCCTGCTGCCTCGGAGTTGGGGGCAAAGAAGGGGGTGGGTTACAGCCAATTTCGCTGCCCCAATACCTCGTATTTCTGCAGCTTCCCCTAGACAGCTTCTAGTCACCGTCTCCATAATCGAAAGGGCTGGAATCCAGCTTTCCTTTTTAGAAAGAACGGAGGGAAGCTGAGAGCCCACTCCAAGGCTTGTTTAGACTGGAAAAACCCCACCAACTGCCAGCCTGCCTGGAGTTAAGTGGATTTTTTCTGCCTAAACATGCATAGGATTACTTCTCCCGGATATATTGTGCAGGTCTCTGCTCTCCTGGCCCCTGGCATTTCCACGGGGCGCTGGTTTAAACAAACCCACAGGCCCTGGGCATCTCCTTTGGTTCAATCCTGCCCAGAGGGGCAGCTTTCCACCACCCAGGGCCGGGAAATGTAACTCAGCCAGCCAGCCAGCCCCCAGTCGTGAGTTCCCCCCAGCGGAGGGGGGCTGCGAGGTGGCAGGCATGGTCTCAGATAATTGCCGGTAGCGCGTTGAGTGCTGTTTAAGCAGGCTCATTAACGTTTGCCTAATTGGCTCTTGGTTTGTTGACGGCCATTCGGTGTTCCCTCGTCTGCAGAAGGCACCTTGAAAGTTCCTCCGCGATCCAGGCACACGTAGCAAGACGTATTTTAAAGGGACTCATTAGAGAATTCATGCAAATACGTCTCCTCTTAATTGCCTACTTGTACAAATTAATTAGCGAGGGGGGCCGTCTCGTTTCGTTCTGTTCTCTCGCTTGGCTCTCCCGCCTGCCAGTTTCACCAGCGATTAAAATAATGTTCCCTCGCTGGCAGTGGCACGGAGCCGCAGGTGGCCGTGCTGGAAGCTGCGGGGACCGCTCTGTCCATACGGCGAGGGTCCGTCCAGCCCTTGCTTGGATGGCGTCCACAGCCAGCCATCCCATAATGCCACCCAGGAAGCAAGCATGGCACCACCGTGTGTGCGCAATCGCCCCTTTCTGCGGGTCACGTCCTTGGGAGTGCGGTCTTTGGTAGCATCGTGAGCAAAAGCGAGAACTGAGTGGGTTGCCTCCAGAGAACAAAATGCGTGTCCCCATCACAGGCCCTGCCTAAACGGTACCGTCCTAAGCTGCCCGGGGCGCTCCGGCTCCTGGGTGGCATAGAAACGAAAGCGATAATACTAATAATTAGGACTTAACCGTTAATAATCCAGTGCCCATGCTCTAAGCTTTGGCTGATCCATCAGCTGCGCCCCTCCCTGGAGAACGATTGCCTGGCGACGGTGACACACGTGCTGGTGACTTCCCGTCTTGACTTCTGTAACGCGTTTTACGTGGGGCTGCCCTTGAAGACGGTCCGGATACTTCAGTTGGTTCAAAATAGAGCTGCCAGGCTGCTGACGGGGACTGGGCGTTATGTTCACGTGACTCCAGTCCTCCGTCAGCTTCACTGGCTTCCCATTGAAGTCCGGGCCCAATTCAAGGTGTTGGTGATGACCTATAAAGCCCTAAACGGCTTGGGTCCTGGCTACCTGAAGGAGCGCTTACGTCCATATACGCCCGGCCGCCCCCTGAGCTCTGCGGGAGAGGCCCTTCTCCGGGAACCCTCCGTGAAGGAAATTAGGAGGGTAGGTACTCAGAGGAGGGCTTTCTTTGCGGTGGCGCCCAACCTATGGAATGCGCTCCCCAGAGAGGTCCGCCTGGCGCCGTCGTTATTTGTTTTTCGGCGCCAGGCAAAGACCTTTTTATTCAAACGTCATTTTAATTGCTAATATTATTTGCTTATTT
>NW_025335684.1:2085184-2149862 GCF_004798865.1 Varanus komodoensis
GCCTGGCGCCGAAAAACAAATAACGACGGCGCCAGGCAAAGACCTTTTTATTCAAACGTCATTTTAATTGCTAATATTATTTGCTTATTTTATTCTTTGGCCAGGGCGACTTATTTTATATTGTTAATTCGTTTTATATTTTTAGTGTATTATATTTTAATTGATGTTTTGTGAGCCGCCCCGAGGCTTCGGCAAATGGGGCGGCATAGAAATTTTCTAAATAAATAAATAAACGGTTCATTGTCGTCAGCAAAGGAGCAAGCCAAGATGCTGTTTCATCTCAGGTACCATGCCGGATAAGTTTGGCCACCCAGGAAGTGAATGGAGAGCTATAGCAATTTTGGAGATGCTGTCTCGGGTGGCCAGGTGTCCTCCTTTATAGAGGACGGTCCTTCCTTTGAAGGTCTCCTGCGTGCATCCAGTGCCAGGCCAGGCCAGAGATCAAGGACTGCGAGACCTGCTGACCATCCGTACTCCCGTGGACTGGGCTCCCACACGCACTCTGGTCAGCTGGTCACCGTCTTCCACAGAAGAGGGAAATGAATTGCATTTTGATTGAAACTACAACACTGATTTCTGAATTTGCATGCATCGATGAACACTTTGCTCAATGGTATGCAAATCGTGTCCCCTTTAGTTCTTCCTTTTTCGGTGACCCTTTTTCTGGCAGTTCGGAAAGGCCCACCCTGCACCGGATGCTGGAGGCCACGGCCAGTGTTGGGAGACTTGTATGGCCAAGTGTCTGCCACATTGGTCTCTTGCAACACGTGGCCAGCCGCTGAGAGCCCTGGAGGAAAAGTGGATTGGGCGCTGGACCAAGACTCGTGGGAGCTGTCTGCTAAGTTGCACTTAGCCATAAACCTCACCGGGTGACTTGGGAACCAGCCATTGACTCTCAGCAGGGCCAACCTTGCAGGGTTGTTGTGAGGACAAACCAGAGAGCAGGAGGGGGAGGGTCAAAAAAGGCACGTGGGGAGCGATGAGATCTTCCTCTGTCTTAAGGACTGCCTGCGCCCCTCTTCTGGCGAACTGGCCCGGGGGGACGTGAACGAGGCCCGGGGACTCCCTGGTCGCAGAACCCCTCGGATGAAACCACCCGGTGGGAAGGCTCCCGATGGACCTGCGAGTGCACATACGGCAGGTGCTTCCACCTGACTCGGCAGGTGCAGCCTGGATCAGACCTTGCATGCCAAGGCCCGCAGGCTTCTCCACCGCCGTCGCGGGGCACCGTCACACGGGCCGACACGCGGCATCTCGGGTGCAGCGTGGGCTGATCGGAGGCCATGCAAGTGTGGACGCGCCTTGCAGGTCGGGGTTCTTTTCATTTCACCTCCGAGTTCATCGCATCCGTGTTCCCAAACACGGGTTTTCGTCGTTTTTCACTTTGAAGGAAAAGGTGTGCGTTTTTGGCGCATGTGCCTGGGAGGTGTATTTTCCCTGCACGAAAGGGCACCTTTTAGTGGCTTAGCATGGAAAAATGCGTGGGGGGCAAGCAGGAGGCGACCAGAAAGGGTGGGCTGAGGACCTCCGTGAGGGCTATGCGAGTGGCATCCATCCGTCGCGACAGCGGGTGAAAATCAGTCGCCATCCAAGCCGCACCTTGTCTTGCGAGCTTTTCAGCAGACCCGTAAAGAGACTATTTAATTCTGCTCTTGGCCTGGAGCAGTCTCCGACCGTGCAGGTTTAATTGCATTTTTATTGCTCTTTTAAGACCATATTGGGGGTTTGTATTATGAGTCTGTGTTTTATTGCACACCACCTGGAAGGACCTGCTGCACTGCAAGGCAGCCAAGAAATACTAATTCTGCTATCCCACCTTTTTTCCTCTTCCACTTCCGCATAGTTCGCCTTCATTTTTATCCTCACTACAACAACCCTATCAGGGAGGTTGGGCTGAGAGTGAGTGACTGGCCCAAAGTCACCCGCTTAGCTTCATGGCTGGGTGGGGACTCGAACCCGGACCCTCCCGGGTCCCTGGTCCGACGTTCCAACCACCGTGCCGCACTGGGCTGTATTTTAATTCAGCTCCTCGAGGGAAAGGCTTGGCCCACTCATGAGCCCTTGACTGCTTGCTGGACATCTCGGGATGTCCGAAGATGCCCGTTCTCATTCCCGGGACCTTGTTTTCTCCCTGGCTCCCTTCATTGGCATCATTTACGCGGCAGCTCCCTAGTCTTGCGAGAGGGGATGGATGGATGGCGTGGAGAGAGGCCTCACGGCGCAGTGCCTCCGCTGCCTGTTACGGCCTCTCGCATGAATCAGCACCATCGCTGCGACCACCTTCGAAGACGCAGTCCCCTTCCGTCAGCGGCGTGCCCGGCTTTTGCCACTCTCCGGCCTCCTCCTCTTGCTGCCTCTGCTTGCGTGAGAGCCCATCTGCAGCCTAGGAGCCGGTGACGTCCAGAAAAGGCAGCTGCGGCTGCTGTCCGCCCCCCCCCCCCCCGTCACTTGGAGCGGCTCAGGAATCAATGCCACTTTGATGGCAAGAGGAACGAGGAAAGGGGTGACATGCCGCTTCGACAGCTCCCAGATAACGCCAGGCCCGGCGGCGGCTCCTCGCCTCTGCGGTTACGGCCTTTGTGCGCTCTGGCGAGGATCGCTGGGACACGTCCTGCGGCTGCGTCAGGACCTGCGTGTCGTTCGGAGAGCTCGGACTTCCTGCCTCCAGACACCTTTCCGAGCTAACCGGTCTCCTTACACCGGCCCAGTTATCCTGGATATCCGGGGCAAGATTTGTGTGCATGGCAGAGGCCCGAAGGGGAGAGGCCTAGTGGTGACTCTTCGAGCATGTTGTGGCGGGAAGTGGCAGGCAAGGCCACCGTTCGCCCTGGCCACGATTCTTCACTGCCACCACTGGGCTACTGAACTTCTCCTGGTTTCCCCATAATACGCTTGGCTTGGCTTGGCTTAAAACCTTTCTAGACCGCCCCTTAGCATGGCCCCTTCCAACTCTTCCATTCTGTGATTTATTTATTCATCCATTATTTCATTTTTATACCTCCCAAGAGCCCAAAAGTTCTCCAGGCAGTTAACAAACCCAAAAGGCAACTCAGGACTATGTTCTACTCTGTACTGGGATTTGCTTCAGACACAGAGTCGGTCTGCAGGTGCCTGGGTCTGTGTTGGCGCGTTGTGGATTTGGCACCCCAGGCAGGTTGTTGGCTCTTTTGAATGGGCGTAAGGTATAACGCTGGATCTGAGCGTGCACATGCAGGTCCCGGGGCACGTAAGGACTCGGAGAGAAGAGTGCAGGGAAACGATTTCTTGAGTGCTGCACCGTATGTTTGCAGTCAGCAAAGATAAAAATGGAACGGCGTAAAATAGAACCGGGAGCTGGGTTTCAGCACCACGGCCGCATACATTAAAATGCAACACGGTTAAAAGTCAGGTCTGTCCGGATGATGGAGAAATAGTATATCTCATGTCCCTGGAACAAATACTGAATATGAATGCTTGGCGAGGGCCGCCTGGTCTGCGGAGCAAGGAGAAGCGGGCTCTGACATTTCCAGCTGATTAAATGGAAGAGGTCAAATAACGTTCTCTCTGTCTCTTTTTTTGAGAGGAACAAGTAGTGCGGGCGAAGGGAACAACTTTTGCACGCCTTTTAAAAGTTTGGCAGCCAGGACGTTAAACATTTAAAATGGAAAAAAACTATGAGACAAAACAGCCCAGACATCAGCTCAAATCATGTTTTCTTTTGAAAATTCATTTCACTGGTGGCAAATTTCAGCATTGAATCCCTCACCTTGAGTCCTGCAGAAGGCTTGCAAATAATACAAGGAACCTCTGAACATGAAGTGTCGGCTGTGTTGAGAGAGGGGGGGAAATATGGCGATTTAGGATATAGTAGTTTTGGTGACTCCAAGTCGGACTTCCAGGTCACTAGGAACAAGATATTACCTGCCCTGTGCCCAAAGCAAATCAAAATTCTGCACTGAGAATTCTGGATGCTGAAACCTTTATAACATCTGCAAATTGAGCAAATGTTATCATTGATGCTGTTGATTATCATATTTTGCTTAGATCAGGGAAAAGGACCCCAACCTAAACCACTGGAAACTTGATTCCTGGCCCGAGTGATCTTAGCTGGCATTACCTACATATTTCCAAATATGTCTTTACAGTCAATAATGAGGACTAGAAACTTCTGGGAAGGTGGGGGTTAAAAAGCAGAAGAGGGGCTGAGAACTTCCCAGTTCTTAGATATTGTATACTTTTCCTTGGATTCCATAATCTGGGTTTGCCTGTGAACTGGATTTTGTAACTGAAGCGTTCCACGCAGGCAGCATCCGTCTTTGCAAGTGGCAGTGAAAAGGCATCAGCCACCGGCCTTTTCTTGCCTGCATGACAGATAGAAGGCTCTGCTCTCCTGTGACTCAGTTGCCTGGTTCGGATCCATTCCTGGTGTTTTGCTTGGCCCACCCAGTTCCCCCCACTCACACCTCTTGCCTGGAACCCCGTTTAGAGCAGCATGGGGACGCAGGCCTTCTGCTTCTTAAAACTGAATCTGCAGCTGCAAAGTATGTATGTACCAGCATATGTATGTACCAGTAGTTCCCATCTGCAGTCGGCTTGGAGAATTGCAAAGCCATCCTGCACGCGCCGATTCCCAGATTTGACGCCTTATATGGCAGATGGCATGTTTGACCCATGGCCACTTTGGGCCTCGGGGCTCCCCCAAGGCAGGGAGACGAGGGGCGCTGCACCCCCCAGCCCCATGCTTCCAGACCTCTGGGGATGCCCCGCAGGCAGGCACGGCGCTCGGCAGACGGGCTGCCGGTTCCGTCCTGCTTCTCCTCCGTTCTAAAAGGGCCTCCTCATGATGACGCTCCAGGGAAAACCTCTCCGAGCTACTTCCACCGCCAGCTGTGTTTGTCTCTGACGCCTTTTACTTTCGTGTGTCCGAGCAGGTAGGAAGATGGGAGCACAAGACCCGCTCGCTCACGCACGTCTTCCGCTCTCCCTACATGGCCTGCTACTGCCTGGGCGCCGTCATCGTGACCCTTAATTTTCTGCGGAGCCACTGGTAAGTGCCCCCTCCGCAGGCGCTTGGTCTGCAGGGGAAGCCAGGGTGCCCGATGGGGCTCCGCTGGGGCAGACGGAGCCGAGGAAGCCCTCCCGGAGGCGAGCCGTCCCACTGCCAAACCGTCCCGACCAGGAAGTGCAGCCCAGATCGGCTCCCTGCAATTTGCACCTGCCGGCCTCGGCTCTAAAACAGAGGCCAAGTTGATTCAGACTTCGGCATGGCAGTCCTTAGATGGCTCCAGGCTCGACCGTGGCTGGCGGACCTTGCCTCGGCCCCGGAAGCGAGAGTGCCTCGCACCGCCGCCAAAGGGAGCAGGGGAGCCTGCAGCCGCAGCCCTCCCACCTGAGACAAGCGCCTCACTCTCCCAATGGCAGGGCCGGCCCCGCATGCTGAACTCTTTCAGCGGTCCCTCCCACGGCTTGCTTTCCACTGGCCTGGCTGCTTTCAGCTGGACAGCTTCCAGGTAGTCAATGTCCTCCTTTCATGGTGGCACCCAGCACCTACCTACCTACCTTGATTTTGGGAGGGACACCTGGCCACTCTCCAACAGGTCCACACCTCTTTCAAAAAGAGGGGAAGCTGTTCGAGCTCGATATGACATGCTTAAAATGATGACGACGACGACAATAGGAATGTCAACAATAACGATTATTTTTATCGTGGTTGTGTCGATAATTCATTGTTTTGTCTTACTTGCTAGTTTCTTTTTCTTTTGGATTTGTCTGCTCTGGAATGCTGTTTCCTTAGAAAGGGCATCTTCCCCAGGTGGGGTCCCCGAGGTGGCGGTCAGGTCCTCCGCCCCTCCCTTTTCAGCATGAAGCGAGTCACAGAAGTCTCTGTTTGCTGAACTGTCTGGCATCGCCTGTGCGCCCAGCTTGGGTCGCTTCAGCGCTTATCTCTGATGTGACAGATCAGCTGTCCCCTCCCTGCCCCTCCCTGGCTGCCAGTAATCTTGCATGAATGATGCTGGGCAGGAATGATGTGTCCTCAAATATGCCCAGTGGAGTGGAGGGAACTTAAGCAGGGAGTGGTGGCTTTTAATGGCTTTCTTTGCATGCTCAGTGCTCCCAAGAGCCGCTCGCTCTGCGGCTGCTGGGGCTTCTGCAGCGGCTGATGCACAAGGCGGAGCCGGGGCAGGTGGAGAGTGTTGGCTGGCTGGGTCTAACCACCCCTGCCCGAAGCCCCAAGTACCCGCGGGACTGCAAGCTCGCTGCTTCCCAGCTCCTGGCCTTTAAAGTGGCGAAGGAGGGAAGGACAAGCTGAGATTACACCTGCCCAAACCTCAGAAGGCAGGTAAAGAGGTGAGTCCCACCTCCTGGGCCAGGGGGTGAGGTTCCGTCCGCTCCATCGTGCCTTGACTCTCTTCCACAGACGGCAAAATGAGAGTAACTTGTGCAGAGATACGTAGAGAAATTCTATTAGAATTTCATTTTCTCTGGATGCAGAAAAGTGGGTGTATAGACACAGGCATCTGGATTATACGCTTTTAGCTGTGCTTGATGGCAGGGCTGAGTCCCAGAGCCCCTTCGACTGGGGTGTCTAAGCAGCCGAAATCAAGCCCTACAATGGTTGCCCCATCCCCAGGCTCTTGGCAATTGCCCTGCTCTTTCCTGGCCGTGCCGAGCCCTTCGGAAGGGCCTCCGGGGAGCCACATCTGCAACCCCTGTCTTACAAAGTTGGTGAATCCAACAATGCCCCCCCCCCCCGGGAGTCCGTCAGCCGAACTCCCCAACCCGTGACTTGCCTTGGGGAAAATCAGCCAAAGCCCTGCTGGTTCCCAAGAGAATCCGGATGTGCCAAACTGTCAAAACTCAGTCCTGCCACTGACTCTCTTTGCAACGGAGGGAGCAGCTGCGGCTGTTTTGACCTTTCATTGAAGACGAGCATCTCAGAGACAAGGCTGCAATTGGATCATGCTAGATTTAAAGCAATTGTGAATCCAGGGCCTGCTAGGCTCACGCAACCCGAGATAAGTGAGCTTGCATTCTGCAGGGGGGGGGGGGTCTCACGGGGCTGTTTTGCAGTGGGAGATCTCATAGGTCTCACTTCAGGACGTTCTAGAAATCTGCGCGCCTGTCGCCTGAGATAAACGGGACCTGGGAATAAAAGGAGAAATGCTCTGGGTTTTTGACCACCCGTTGAGGAACTCCGTAGCTTCCCGCAAAGGGCCACGTGCATCAGGGAAGAAGGCAGGAAGCAAATCAGGCTTGCCTCTGCTAGGAACTGTCCTCTTTGACACGCCTTGAAGGCACAAACGGGGAAGCAGTAACCTGCTTTAGACCAGGTTCTCCCGCCTGCGGGTACCCAAGGACTCCATCCCACCTGGGCGCTGACAGCCGTAACATAGTCCCTCCTCTTGTGCCAATTTCTTCCCAGTCTTCCCAGCCCCACCATCACCATCACATCAGGCCACTGGCGTGTTTGTCTGCAGCCTTTGGCTTCCCTTTTCTTATCTTTTGGGCACCAGGCAGGGCATCCAGCTCGTTTCCTGGGGCTTGTTAGTTGCTAAATAGGCCTTGAGTCGTGTTTTTCCTCTCTTTTAAGTTACTGTAATTTTGTGTCTGTTTTAAATTTGGTTCAGATTTTTGTATTGTAGCTTTTCGGATGCTTTAAACATGGTGTGTTTTCTATATTTTTAATATGTCCTGTTGTAAAGTACCCAGAGGGCCTTGCCTATTGGGAGGAATAGAAATTTATTATTTCCGAGGGTCCCAAATTTATTCACCAGAACCTAAGTGGTCATTGGAGACGGGGTGGGGGGGGGAGGCAGCAGGGTGTGGTGTGGCTTAATTTCCATGCAGAGAGAGCAATTTGAGGGAGGGGGGTCTCAGGAGAGGAAAGGTTTAATCCCCCCCCCCCCCCCCAGCACTGCAGCACACACACAAAGAGCATCTGTGCATGGCAATTCAGCTTACGAAAAAACCCGTTTCCATCAGTTTGGGATAATTCGAGGAAGCTGTATGCTATTTGAAGAATGCTTAATTGGATGAAAATTCATTGACTGGCATCGCTTCTGCAATGTGAATAAATTCTCCTCCTCCTCGCACGTAAAAAGGATGTGTGCACCATTCATGCAGATCGAAAGCACATGGGCCTGGATTTGGCCCCGTGCTCTGCCTATGAGCTTGCTGGTGTGAAGCAGGCATGGAGTTCGTGTCCAACCTGGTCGAACTCTTCTAGGATTTGAACAGCAGAAGCCATCAAATAATTTCTCGAGCTTCATTTTGAGTGATGCTTCAGCCCCAGTGTGTGACACATTTTGGTGCCCTTTTGAGTCTGAGAGGCACGTACGGAACGCGCGGCTAAGCAAGGAAAAATGCTGCCAAAACGTAAGCACTAGAAGTCCGAGGTGGGGCCCGCTCTGCTAATGCGCACGATAATCGGAGCGCTGGTGACGTCAGGGGAGCAAGGCCGCGTGCTGTGTCACTTCTGTCCCTTTTATGTTCTGACTCACCGGATGCTTCTCCACCAGAAGTGCGTCCTGTTGCCCGATTGAGCTGAATGAAGCCAGACTGGGCATTAAGGAGCCTCACGCCTTGATGCCGTCCGCTGCTGCTCCCCCCGAAATCTTGCTCACTTTGGTGAGCTGAGTGGCTCTTAGTGATTACCTTGTTTCTCTTTCTACCTTGAGGAGTTTCTGCCCAGGTGTGGCATAATATGAGCGCTCTGGATCTTCTCTGGCCTAGAATGAATGAGGCCAGTGTTTTCTAAGACTGTGACTGACGGTCTGGAGCGGACATAGCCACCTCCGTGCTAAAGAGAACAGGCCTGGAGGAAGGGCCCCCTTTGCGGGGGACAGGGTTCAAAGCATCCCAGAAGCCGCAAAGATGGGAGCACCCGAGCTGCCTGTAGAAACCCCCAGGCTCAGCCCCTACTCTGTCCAGGTTTATTTCTTTATTTAAAGTCGTGTTATGCCACTGCTCAGCCAGAAGGACTCCCTGAGATGGTTTGCATTGGTTGGGGTTCTTGGGGTCAGGCTAGATGGCCTTTTAGGGATCCCTTGTCTCTGGTTGCAAAGTGATTTGGGATTCCCCCTTTCCCCCTCATTCTGTAGCTCTTGAATGGCTTCCAGCAGGCCTGAGGAGTGGCAAGAGGCAGGCCAGAGAAAGTTTGAATGGTGGTGGTGGAGGAGAAGGAGGAGACTTGGTATCTCTGGAGAAGAAAACTCCAGGCACTATCAGTCCGCCCATCTGCTAGCCCAGGTTCCTGCTGGTCCGTTATTCTCCTCTGCCTCTTCAGCTCTGCAGAGCTTTGCCTTCGTGTGCTACTGGGTTCTTTCTCTTGTCTGGAGGTCTTGGGGATTCATCCTGACGCCTTCCACGAGCAAAGCTCAGAGGCCCATGTGCTAAACCAGAGGTGCAGAACCACAGATCTGCGGGCCAGATTGGGCCTGCCTCGTGGTCCCAGGCTTTTCCAGGTGGCCCCACCCCTTTCCCCGTCCACCGTCCCCTCGCTCCCATTCTGAAAAGGCGGAATGGCTTCTCCTGAGGCTTGCTGGCTGGTGGGGAGAGCTGGGACGAAAATCAATTGGAATTTGGCGGCTTCTTCTTATGCTTTCGGCTGCTCAGCCTGCAGCCCACCCACCGCCAGGCTGCGGCCCCCAAAACTTCCAAACCTGACTGTTTCTTGCTGGCTTCTCCCTTTAGCTCCCCGGCCCTAAAGCGATCCTACAACTGCAGGAAACTGCGGCATTCGGGATCAAACCAGGGCCAGAGCTGTTGGTTCCGGGAAGAGACTCTGCGGACTCCTGCATGCGAAGCAAAGTTCTAATAAGCCCATTTAAGGGCTCCCGTTCGGTGTCTTTCACTCGGCGGGAGGAACTGCAGGGTCAACAAGCGCCCGACGCGACACTGTGTGTTGGCCGGTTGGACTTCTCGGGTTTACGAAACAATATCGATCGCTGCTCCTCTGATCAGAGGCAACAGGCTGGTCGCTGTGGGAACAGCAGCAGGAGGGGCTCCCCCCCCCCCCATGTCCTACTTTTGCCTGCGAGCAAGATGCAAGGCTATAGAATCGTAGATTCCTAAGACGAATGAAGAGCCACCTCTTGAAGAGCCGATCTTAAAAAAGATTTTTTACGGGACTGTGCGTAGATTTGCATATGGTTTCTGACTGTTAAAAAGAGTAAGATGTCAACCCGGTATGTCCAATGTCTTAAATAATTGAGGTTTTTAATGTTCGATTGTAGAGAAAATAATAATTAAAAAAATCCTAGAAGAGGAGAGTTGGAAGGGGCCATGAAGGCCATCAGGTCCAGCCCCCTGCTGTTGCAGGACCCCACGTCACACCATCCCACTCAGGTGGCTGCCCAGCTTCTTTCTGAATGCCTCCAGTGTGGGGGAGCCCCCCGCCTCTCCAGGCAGCTGGTCCCACCGCCGTGTTGCAGTGAGGACGCTTTTCCTGATGTCCAGCCTGAATCTGGGTTGTTGCAGCTTGAACTGACTATTCCGTGTCCTGCGCTCCGGCATCGGCAGGAAGAGACCTTGGCCTCCCTCTTTGTGGCAGCCTTGGAGGTCCTTACAGGGGGATCTCATGTCCCCCCTCAGTCTTCTCTTCTCAAGGCTGAACATGCCCGGTTCTCTCAGTCTCTCCTCACAGGGCAGAGTTTCCAAACCCTGGGTCATTTCTGTTGTTCTCCTCTGGACCCTTTCTAATCTTCCAGCATCTTTCTTAAATCTTGGTGTCCAGAACTGGACACAGCACTCCAGGTGAGGCCTGATGAGTGAGGAGTATGGAGGAACTACTACTTCTCGTGATTTGGAAGCAATAATTCTGTTAATGCATCCCAAAATAGCATTCGCCCTTTTGGCGGCTGTTGGCTCATGTTTAGCCTGTCGTCCACAATTACTCGGAGATCGTTTTCTGGTGGAGCCGCGTATTCCCCACCTTGCATCGATGCCTGTCGAGGCCGGATGGAGACCCTTCTCCCGTCCTTGCAGGCCGTCTCGTTTTGCCCCCGGGCAGCTTCTTTCTCGCTCTTTTGCGCCCGAGCTCCAGGCACGCCCCTCTGCAACCAGCCTTCCCAAACATGCGCCGTTTTGCTTGGGCAGCCAAGGGCAGCACCACCGAGAGCTCGGAGTGGCGCTGCCCTGGGGCACACAAGCTCCAAGACCTGGCGGACTCAGGCTGAGCCTGAAAGGGGCTTCCCCTTTGGAGGGGCCGGGCTCGCTCTGGGAGGCTTTGGCTATCTGGGCGGCGACCGGGAGGGCAGCGCAGGTGTGCCGGTGCTCCGAGCACCGGACGCCGCGAGATCCGCTGGTGGCCTCTTGAGCTTCCCTGGAAGCGGTGTGGCTGGCCCCGGACCCCGGGGGCTCTTCCGAGCGAAGGCAGGGGGCACGGGTGGCTCTCTCCGTGGCAGCTTCTCTACCTGGCCTGCGGGGTGTCTGTCACAGGCGTCTTGCACAGAGGAAGGGGGATCTGAGCCCCAGTCGTGACTGCGGAGGGGGTGACAAGATGGTAGCGAAGAGAAAGAGATAATGGGCAGGGGGGGGGCGAGGGTAGGCCAAGAAAAAGGAGCCAGTTACATACTGACCCAAATAACACGTAACAGGCAAGCAGGCCCTGTTAGGCAAGCAGAGTCATTACCTGCCAGAGGAGGCTGTGAAGGGGAAGAACAGCTTGCTGCCACGGCTGGCGAGAGAAGCTAATTCTGTTATAACACCACGCTGCGTCCTGGGCTTATGAAAGGGCTGGCTCCGACCCTCGTTGGCGGGGGCTCTCGGGGAGCACACAGACACAATGGTGCCCCCCAGCCTTTGTCCTCCCAGCCAGTAGGAGCATTTGCTGTTGGCCCGGTTGGTGCCTGGGAGGCCAACCTGGCCCATGAATTGCAGGCTTCCTGCTGGTGCCGTGGGCAAGGAACTGGTTTAGCCAGCTGGGAAGAGGGTCATTTGGTGCCACTTTGCTTGAGTAAGCCCGGTTACTCAAGAACAGGCTTGGGAATGAGGGCTCGAAGGCAGGTTTTGGGGATTCGGCTGGCGAGAGGGTGGCTCTGTGTGACGTGGGGTTCAGCCTTATTCGGTCATTGGATTTACATCCTGCCTCTTTCTTCTCAAAGCAGCTTACATCACCCTCCTCCTCCTGCTCTCACTTTTATCCTCACAACAACAACCCTGTGAGGCAGGCTGGGCTGAGATTCTGTGACTGGCCCAAAGTCACCCAGTGGGCTCCATGGCCGAGCGAGGACTCGAACCCGGATCGCCTGAGTCCCAGTTCCGCGCTCTTCACCACGACAGCACCTTCCCGGCACAGGTCCCCTGGCCAGATGGGGAAACATCTGGCAGTGGTTCAACCAGAATAGAGCACCTTCTCTTAGAATATCTACTTGACCCTCTGAACGAGGAACGCAAAATGCAGCAGTAGGGGTGTAAAGCTAGGGCTCTTTGGATGGGAAGCATCCTATTTCAGCATTTCCCAGCCAGAGCTATTTTTCCGTCTCAGCACACACAGGGTCGGGGTTAGGCCTGTGCCTTAGATCCCACCGATTGCAGTCATTTCCCTCCTGCGCAAGCATGCCCTGGTGCTTGGGATCCGGCTGGCCCCTCCTGCCTGCGGAAAGCTTTGCTTCCCAGCTCTTCTCCTCGCAGGGTGACTTCACGACGCCTCAAAGCCCACAGTCCCCTTCACGTGGGGACTAGTTTGCTGCTGATTGTAAACCGAGCAAAACTTGTCGGTTGCAGAGGCTGAATTTATAACAAGTGCCACCAGGTCCTGAACTGATTATATCACCCAAGGAAATCAATGTTTGTTGTTATGGTACAGAGCTGTAGGTGCTTGAAGAGTTGTGTTTACTGTTCTGGGGTGAGAAGGGGAGAAAGGCCACCTGAGTTCATGCGCTATGCAAAGAGAGACTGTTTAGGAAGTGGTAAGTTGTTATTCTAGGAGAAGATGGCTCATTACCATCTGCAAACACGCTTAGCCGTAGCTGGAACGCCAGGTGGCCCGATTATGGGGTGGGGATGGAGGTGGACTGAACAGAACAGGTTTGGGAACAGGAGGAGGAGGAGGCAGGTGAAGCCTTGCGCCCTCCAAACTTGCAGCACTTCCAGACTTACTCCACTGTAAGTTGATTAACTCCACTTGATTATTCCACTTTAGTTGATTAACCAGGGAGCGGTTTTAACGAGCAGGACTGAGAATGAAAGGCAGGCTGGTTTCTGTCTCAGAACTGTTTTGATCCCAGAACTGTTTTGATCCATTATCTGCAGAATGGATTGATTTCTTTAAACCCTTTCTTCTCCCAAACAAGAGCAGCTTTTTAAATAAAATCCCAATCATCTCATTGTCTGTTGCATTTTCTTCAGTATCTCGGAAAGGAGACATATTCCGACTGCATGTCTACTGTATTCTGCAGCATCAGACCCAAACAAAGTGAGAACAAAGTGTTTTGATATAAACATATATATAATTATATAAATAATATAATTTAATATAAGATTTAATATAAGAGGGATATCTGTGGCCTAGAGCTGCCTTCTTCAGATGCATGGAAACATTTAACCTAATCAGTAAAATGTATTATATTCTCTAAGAACTTCGATCGTTTCCAGAAGTCGGAATAGGAGTGAAACGAAGGTGATGGTGCCTCTTCTGAGCCGTCTGGAACGAGGGACAAAACTGCGCTATCCCCGAAAGGTGGGCGCACAAGCCATTTTGGTGACGGCCGAGGTTTCCCGATTTTCCGAGGTTTTCCGCCTCAGTTGGCTTCTTGTGTGTGATTGCACTCTCTTCCCATTTTTTACGAATGGGGAAAGCGCCTGTTTCATATGGAGAAAGCGCCTTTAAAAAGTTCCCCGAATGTGCCTTTTCACCCATAAACTCGAGTGTGAATGTGCACATTTGTGCAACGGACTAGGTTTTGGAATCGTGCGCTTTCCAAGTGCGTGTTTGGGGGTTTGGGGGTGGTGCTGGGTCGTGTGTCCCTGCTCCCCTCTGTGTTTGGGGTTGCGAAAGGGACGTGTTCATACAAGTTGCAGGCATGAGCAGAAGTTCTTCGCATCCCCAGTGCCTGCGTTCATGGGCCATCGTCCTCTGCACTGGAGGGGGGGGGGGGGGGGGGTGAGGTGCACGACAGGCTCCGTGGAACATGGAACTCTGTCCTCCAAAGGGAGAAAAGGCTCGGGGGCTCAGACAGGCCACTGTTGCCCCTCCGGCACCCGCTGCCTCCCTCTTCCTAAGGGAAGAGCCTGTTCTGGGTCCAGCCAGGCAGCCCCGTTTCACCCGTCCACCCTTGGCTGCCCCAGCCGCTCTAGTCCCGTGGTCTCGGCAGGCACCTCTCCTGAGCAAGCGAGGGGCAGAACCGCGCGCCAGTGGCAAGCCAAGTGGCCACGGCGAAAACTGTCCATGCGCAGAGTCCCGCTCCGTGTGAGGATGTTTCCAGCACCCGCGGCACGTTGTGCGGGGAGCAGAACCAGGTGCGTTTCTGTGCCATCAGGACGTGCGGCGCCCTTCCGCTGGGCTCGGCCAGCGCTGGCGTCACTCAGAGGGGACGCTCGTGAGGTTTCGCGTAAACATAAATATGGAACGCCTTCCAGAGAGAGCGCTGAGCCAGCTGCTCCGTCCGCAAGTTTCCGATTTTAGGCTGCAGCTCTGGGGAATATTTTGACGCCGTGCCTGACATAGGAGCTACATAAAATATGCAGCGTAAAAGATCCTAGGTGTGCAAAGGAAGGGTTGGGTGGGGTAATTCTCCGCGGGTCTTTCGCAGTTCTTGTCTGGAGATCAATGTTTGAGTTTCGGCTCCAGAGCAGAGTGGGCATGCGGGAACCCAAAGTGTTTTTGCTTCTGGAGGCTCTTGATTTACAGGAAACATTTTACTCTTAATCCAGGCCTGGAGCTATTTTTAACTTTCATACTAGGAAACAGTGATGATGCCCAAAGGAATGATGGATTTTGTAAACACAAATGTTTTCTCAGCAAATTGCAGGACTCCATTGAACCACCCTTAGATCAGCTTCCCCAACCCATGTGTTTGGTAACACCCATCATCCCCAGCCAGCCAGTGGGAGGCACCAGGTTGGGGACAGGTGTCTTAGTTCCTGAGGCATAGGCTGGGTAACAATCATTGGGCAGAATCCAAAGAACTGATAATACTTGCATTCCTTTAGGCCCCAAGCAAAAACCTTTTAATTTTGACGGCATTTTCACTTGTTTTAAGTAGCATGTTAATGGTCTGTATGCCACTAGCGTTGTGCACCTTATATTGGTTTTAATGTTTTTAATTTGTAATTGCTGTTTTATATTGTATTTTAATTTTCATTTCATTTCATTTTTGTTGTATCCTGCCCAAGGAGCCATATGGCTAACAGGGTGGATTAGGAATTTAATTAATAAATAATAAATAAATATTAGTGAGCACGTCCCTAGTGCTTTGAGGATGATTGTACTGCTTCCTGTCCTGTAGTCATCCACCTAACAAGCCTGCGAGGTAGGACGCAGGGGTGATTATTCCCATTTTGCAGGCCGGGGGGTTGGGGCTGAGCGAGGGAGCCTTCCTTGCCCGTGGCCCCCTGGCAAGTTCATGGCAGAGGCATGCGGCAAGTTCCAGGTGTCCCGAGACCTTGCCTAGCACCCACGTTCTTCCAAGGCGCCTCGGAAACCACACCGCGTGACGGATGGCTTCTCCCTCTGCTTCCTGTTTCCTGCAGCTTCACAGAAGCGATAAAGCGGCAGCCCAAACTGACGTTTCTGGATTGCCTCTTCGGCTACTACACCAGCCTGGCGATCATGGTTGTGGGCACCGTGTTCGTCACCTCCAGCTTCCTCGCCCTGGGCTTCGTGGGAACGTTCCTGGGTAAGGCTCACACTCGACTGGGTGTCTCGTCCGCCCAGGGGCCGGGTGTCCCGCTGTGCAGAGAGCATTCCCGTCTGCTGTGGTGCAGAACCCCGAGGCCTGCATCCCATTCTGGGGCCCGCTTGGAGACTAGCCCTAAGCCTGGATGGGGACGAGACTGAAAGGAGTGGGCCCAGGGCAATAACTGGAATAAAATTTGTGCTGGAAAGCTCCGCAGGGCATCCAGCCATGCTGCTCTTCTTGATTCTCAACCCAGCTCTTGAAATTCATACCAGATGAGCCTGCAGGATCGGGGTGTGGATTCTCCGTAGCCTTTTGACAGTTGGGGGACCAATATGATAATACTGGAAGGACAAACCTTCACCTGCAGTAATGCAGCGGACTTGGTAAACTATTCTGCGTTTGCATGGGAGGTTTTCAGGGGCAATTTAGGAATGGAATGACGCAGGGCTCTCTGGAAGGCGTTTGCTTATGCATAAATACCTTTCATAATAGCATTATGCTTGCTACATATAAAATATATGGAGTATATCTGTGTCTTCACGGAAATATTTTTACTTGAGTTTCAAGTATGTATGTATGTATTTATTTAGAGCATTTGTATGCCCTCCCATCTCATAGCCTCGGGACGGCTTACATAAAACAAAACAATACAAATAAAATCCAGATCCACCCTGGCTGCATATTAAAACCTATAAACTGATATTAAAAATTATTAAAATATCATTGAAATAGAAAGGTCTTAGTCTGGCGCCGAAAAACAAATGACGGCGCCAGGCGGACCTCTCTGGGGAGTGCATTCCATAGACGGGGCGCCGCCGCAGGGAAGGCCCTCCTCTGGGTACTTTGCCTCCTGATCTCTTTCATGTAAGACCATGGCAACATTTTATTTTCCCTTTTATCTGTTTGCTGATCTCGTTTTGGTTTGAATTCAAAATGCACAGTGAAAAAGAAATTTGAAAAGAAAAGGAGTGAGGTCACTCCACCAGAACTCCCAAAGGACTTTTGCATAATGTGGTTACTGCCTCCAGTTCCTCGGGGGCCGGCAGTAGCTCCCTGGCCTGAGGTTGCGCACCGCTGCTGTATTGGAAAGCCCCTTCTGCTTCAGGGCCTAAGCCTGGTTTAAGGACAAGGCAGCCTAAGAAGGAAGGACAGCCCACCCAGAATTAGCACTGGGCGGCAGATCGAATGGGCATGCCATGCCGGTCCCCGTTATGGCTTTGCCCACTACCTTGGGATACATGGTGCTTCTGCTGAAATTAATTCTTTCCTTCCCTTTTTGGTAACCTTATTTTTTGTTATCGAATTGTTCAAAGTAGCCATGTGGGTGAGTCACTGACGCTCAGTCTGACCTACTCGCTGGGTGCCTGGGGTGAGGATAAGATGGAGAGCAAGAGGATTATCAGGAAAACTGCGGTGGGTTCCTCACTAGAGGAAGAAAAGAAGGATATAAACATCATGTCATAGTAATAGCAAAAAAATGAGGGGGGCTTAAAAAACCTCCTCCTCCTTCCAAGTTCACAAATTTGTAAAAACACAGCCACTTTTTCCACTGAACTTTCGGCCTACCTCTTTTGTTCCCACCCGTGGCTGGAACAAATTCTTTGGGAGTGGCGTTTGATTACCTTCACCCCACCTTTCTCCTTCCGTATTCTCATCCCCACTCCTGCATCACCTCCCCACAGAGTTGAGTTAGCAGGCTTCTCGGGGCAGAGACCTGTCTTAGTGGGAGGGAAACAGCTTTTCCTGGGTCGGGGCCACCCGCAGTCCTTCAGCATGATGCAGGCAGTTCAGATGCTAATGCTGGCCATGGCTTCTCGGGGGCCTGCAGCAGGTTGGTGAAAAATGGGCCCGAGGTGGTCTGAAAGAGCCCCCCCCCCCCCCCCTTGCAGGAGGCCTGATTCATTGCAGCCGAGGATGACTTATTTGGGTGTCATTTCCGCTCACGCAAAACAGGTGAGTCAGGATGCGAAGAGAACAGAGCCGCCTGCTCTGGGGGCTCTCTTGACGTGAAACGTTTCAGGGGCTCAGCAGCACAGCCCTGCAGGGAGTCAGGATTGGCCCCCTGAAAATGCCAGCTGAGTGGCAGGGCACGGTGGCGGCGTGGCCCTCGGGGGCTGGGGGGATGCGCTCATCGTGCATCATCCTGGGACCATGAAGCACACAAGCACGGAACAGGGAGGCTGGAGGATGCGCCGCGTGAGAATTTAGGTTTGCGCTACTGGCCGGAAGGTCCTTCAGCTAAAGAGACTGGTGGGCTTGGTTGACCGGGCAGCTCTTCTTTTGTCCTCTCGCCCTTGGGCTTGTCCCCCTCCCCCCCGCACCCCGGAATACAGTCCCAAGACCTCCTCCTAAGCAGAGGCTGGCCCTCAGTGCAGACAACCCCTTGCTAGGTGGGCAAAGGTTTTAACCTCGCAGGAGGCGGCTTTTTGCGATCTACAGACGGGAGCCGCAGCGGCTTGGTGGTTGAAAGGCTGGACTGGGACCTGGGGGGTCTGAGTTCTGGTTCTCCGCTTATCCGTGGAACTTACTGGGTGGCTTTGGGCCAGTCACGCATTCTCTGCCTGTCCTGCCTCACAGGATGGTGGTTGTGGGGATAAACGTGGAGCGGGGGGGAACTGGGAAAGCAGCCTTGGGTTCCTCCCAAGAGGAACAGGGTGGGCTTAATGTTATGAAGTGAATTAAAATCGGAGGCAAACCTGGAGGAGTCCCCCAAACCCCCAAGGAGTGTTCAGGGAGCGTGGAAAGCATCCAGCAGAGGAGAGCAAGGGTGCCTGGTTTCATTTCGAAGGGGGCATGCTTGCATGGTGCAAACTCCCAATTTTGCCCGTCCGGAATGATGCATTCCGTGATGCAACTCATCGGAACATCTCGGCATTAATGGGAAGCCTCCCGAATGACGTGGCCACAGGTGAATGCCCACATTGCATACATCCCTTTTCCTCAAGGTGAGCATCCCCAAAGACTTCAGGATACAGCAGTAGCAGGTGCTGTGGAAACTTCTGGTCGACTCTCCAGGGGTTGGCGTCCTCCAATCAGGGAACTGGGCATCTCTTTTCAACCGGTATGGTGAAGTCATCCCGCTGCTGCTGGGTCGTTGGAAGGGGACGCAAGATGTAGGTTAACGGGCTTGGGCAGCGCAGGGTGAATCATGCTTGCTAAACCATTTCATTGTGGGCTCCTATTTTCTTCACCGCGGGGGTGGCCCAGGCCTCAATTTTTCAGCCGTTGGGTATCTTACTTTCAGTGTGTGCCGGCCCACTTTTCTTTCTCCAGCACTGACAAATGGTGTGTGTGTGTGTGTGTGAGAGAGAAAGCTATCCTGGCCCATTGTTCCTACACAATAGGGCCCATTGTGACACGTCCATTCGTCCGGCACTCCTTGGAACCCTAGTCATTCATGCCTGTTCGTTCTCAGGGAGAGATTTGCCCTCGTTTCTATTATGCCTCCCAGGTAATGCATGCCTGGAAAGAGGTAACCAGGTCTCCTGGAGGGAGGGGCAGGGCGTGGGTAGCTGTTTTTGTGGGTCCACCCCCACAGGTCCACAGTATGTGTCGCATTCCCTCCAGCACAAGCAAACAACAAACCCAGCAAAGACTTCATGTCCTCATGACTTGGCCAGATGTGGTCCCACACTTTCTGTTTGTAGGGTTCTTAGCTGGAGAGAATGAGAAGGAGCTGAGAGGGTATCTGTTTCTCGGGGCCAGGTGAAGACCTTTTTATTCCAATGATATTTTAATAACTTTTAATATTGGTTTATGAATGCTTTTAATCTGCAGCCAGGGTGGATCTGAAATTGATTTGTATTATGTTTTATATAATTGTTTATCTATTTATGTAAGCCATCCTTAGGCCTTCGCAACAGGACGGCATAGAAATATTCTAAATAAATAAATTAGAGGTGGGTGCTTCTGAATGGATGTACAGGGTCCCCCAAGGTTCCTGGAGGGTGGGCCAGTTTAGGACCAGTGGAAGTTCCAGACCCTTGGCTCACTACTGCGAGGTACCTTCTCTCTCCTGAGAAAGGGGCAGGCTATATTTCTGGGCCTTAAAAATATCTAAAGGCTGCACAGCAAGCAACCCTGCATAATCTACATAGCACGTGGTTTTTTGCCTGGATATGCCTGGCAGACGATCAAGGAACATGGTTTCCACCCTCTTACTCAGTCCGCCCACTGTTGGAGCCTGGAAAAGCAATTCTGCTCTGCTCTTTCAGGGCCTCTGCAGTCATTGCATCCCACAACCATGGAAACCATGATACCAGGTTCAGACAACCAGAGAAACTCTGGTGACGTGTGGAAACCATAGGACAGACCATCGTGTCTAACCATGGTTGCGACAAACCAAATGCGCCGTGCTGAAATAGTTTGAGGGTTTGAACGGCCTCCTGCGCACGGCGCCACCGTGGCTTGCCATATCGTGCAAACCCAGCCAAAGAGTCTCTCAGTGGACAAGTGGCAACACTCGGAATGTTTGCCCTTTAAACATAAAGAACGATTCGTTTTTATGAAGCAGGCTTTTGAAAATAACTTACTGCTGGAAATGGGATCTAGGAAGGCTCCTATTTATTCATTTATTTAGAACATTTCTATGCCGCCCCATTCGCAAAATGCCTCGGGGCGGCTTACAAAAATATATATATGGGGGACAAATCAATGGCCCATTAGACCATTTCTTCAAGCTCAGTCTGGACAGTCGGCACCTACACGCTTGGAATTGCCTTCAGGTATCCACAGAAAAACCGCTTCTTCCAACATTGTTAAGGAGCCTAAGCCAGGAAGAACAGCCAAAGAGCCCTGTGGGGTCACGGGGAAGTCCCGTCCAATCCAGCGTTGTGTTTCAGCCTCGCTAACCGGATCCCCCACGGATGGTCCACGGGCTCGACAGGAGGGCCACAGCACTTTCCTGGTTGTGTGTTCCCCAGCAGTGGGCAGAGAGAGGCACCCTATCTCTGGCCCTAGAGCTGGCGTCAGGACTCGTAGCCATTTAGGAATCTGGCTAATTGAATCTATTTAAGGTCTGTCTTAGTACTACCTACACACCTCTTAATATACTAAAAGCTCTTCTGAAGTCATGGCAGTGAATTCCGTAGTTTAATCGTGCTTTGAGGCATTAGGGGAACTACTGGAAGGAGAATGGCTGCCAGATGGGCGCCATTTTGAATTCTCATGGCTAGTCCCCATGGTCTTGTGGTGGGTCATTTGTGTCCCCAACCAGCCTAAAGTGTTGTGTGCAATGGCTGGAGAACCAGTGCAGTGCAGTGGTGAAGTCTTGGATCAGGACTTGGGAGATCTAAGCTCTCTACCTAGTCTTGAAGCTCACTGGTCACGGACTCTCGGCCTGGCCTACCTCACTGGGTTGTTGTGAGGTCAGATGGAGTGGAGGAGGAGGCCTGCGAAAGCCGCGTTGGGCTCCTTGCAGAGGAAGGAAGGCAGATGTAAAGGCAATATAATTATCATCCACGGTGGAGCTTCATAGAAGGCCTGATCCTGCGGGTTGTGTTAATCTCAGATGGAACAGAGGCGGTGGTGTCCTACCATTGAACACCTCTCCCTTGAGAGCAACGGCAGCCAAGGTTCTTGGCCTCAGCCTGCCTTCAGGATGGTCCAAGCCCAGCACGACCAAATCGGTGTGCACCATCGCCCCTCTGCTTGATTTTCAGCCTGGGGGTCCGAGCTCCCAGGGCAGTGGGGCAGCTCGATCCAGAGGCCCTGCCAGCGAAGGTTCAGCGTCACAACATGAGAAGAATGCGGCTTGGGGATCTTTTCCCAGAGTTGGCAGAGAGGGGGTTCCATTCACAGATCCATCTTCGCTCATTTCGAAGGGGCAACACCCCCCTCGGTGTGCAGAAAGTCCCAGTTTCGGCCCCAGGCATCTCCAGGGAGGGCTGGAAAATCTTGCTTGGAATCCTGCAAAGCTTCTAGCAGGCAGTGCCAAGGGACCTGTGCCCGATGGAGGAGAGAGCAGCTTTTGGTGTTGGTGCAAATGGAAGACCTTTGCGTGTCTACATCCCTGGGGAAAAGCTTGCTTCTCTCCCCTTTTCAGACGAATGCAGTGTTTAAAGCGGCCTAGAACCATGCTCACTTTTGTAGCCTCGTTCTTGGCCCAAAGAAGGGGAATTGCGTTCCTGTTGCTTCTGATTTCCTCCCCCCGCCCCACTAATGGACCAGCGCAGCTGCCTGCCCGTTCTTAAAAGAACAAAGCTCAGCAAGCGGCCCCCCCACGCCCGCCCGGGTTTTGTTTGCTTCTCTTTTCATTCCCTCCAGTCTGACATCAGAAGGCTCGCATATTACTCGCTTTAAGTTCTGGAATCCAGTGGGGAATAAGATGCAAAATGTACAATTCACTGAGGGGGCCAAGCCTCTTCAAGACATGTTCATACGCAAAGTGCCGTGAAGAATGCAACCGTGCCGGGAGGAGAAGGGCAATTTTCTTGCAACAATGGAAGTCTGCGGAGAGCAAAATGTCTCCAGTGAAGTCGATTGCAGCTGCTCAGACTGCAGGAACCCACGGGGTTGGTATCAGTCCATGCATAAGAAGTGGGAGAGCCTTCCTGGGTTTCCTTGTCCCTAAGAGGAGCCGGGGCAAAGCCCCTTCCTGATGCCCCTTGAAAGCCTCGGCCATTCCAAGCAAGACCCTTGTGAACTCGGTCCTGTCCAAAAGTGGGGGCTGTCCTCGCCGCCCCCCAGCCCTCCCTGCCAGCTCTCAGCCCCTTCCCAATAAAAACAGAACCTGGGCCTTTGAGAGAGAGAGAAAGAGGAACCGAGTCAGCCTCAAGCTTCTCTTGGACTGCAGTGGAACATGGGAAGAACCTGCCCTGCCAGGGAGCATGGGATTGATGAATTTCCTCTGCCCCCAAGTTGCCTTGGTCTCCAGCTGAGGCCCAGATCCTGCCAAAGCCAGAGATCCTGGCAGATCTTGGACCCTGGAACCTCCTGACGGTCTGAAGGACAACATCCGTCGGGAGCTAGAAGAGTTGCTGAGCACAAGCTCTCCCCCAACCCTCCTTGCTCTTGGATCCAGAGCTCCGTGCTGCAAGGAGCCCCTTGGGAAAACCACCGGACGTCCCGGGTCTGTGCTCTGCCAGAAGCTTGGCTGCTGTTGCGCCTACGCCCCTCTCCCTCGGGCCGATTCTCTCATGACCTCCCGTGGATTGCCCAGGTCCATCTTTCCAGCCCGCTTGCGTCCCCTGCATGGCCTCGGCCCCCTCGAGGGCTGTGCTGCCTGCTCTGTGGAGAATTGCAGGCACTCTGGGAGACCAGGACACGAATGAGACGAGAAGAAAACGATGCAGAGGTGGCCATTTCTCCTCTTCCTGGTTCCCTTGAGAAGGTGGGGGACCACACACCCAGAACCCCCAGCAGGAAAGGATGCCCCTGAGCATCTCGTCCCAGTTACAAAGCTGGCAGACATGGTCTCAGGGCAACAGGCCCAGACAAGGAGAAAGAAGTCCTTTCTGCTGTATTCCTTTGATCTCCATCACTGCAAGCCAAGGAGAGCTTTCTCGGTCCTCCTGATTTCTTGGCGTGGCAGGAAGTTAAGATACTGCCAGGGTGGCCGGATGGGGCATTCAGATGCGCGCCAAAGCTGAAGGGTCCCTCGGGCCCCCAGTCAGTCCCCCTGCCTTTCAGAGCCCTGGCCAACGCCCTGTGATCACCCATTTTGCGGTTCGGGTCTCTCTGATAATGCAGCAGGAGGAAGCGAGTCTGGCCAAACGAAGAAGAGGGAAAGGCTCAGCCAACGGCCTCGTGGGGGCCGCTGTGCAGGTCCATTTAGTTCATTAATTTCTGCGCTGCCCACTTAGTCAGAGCGACTCTCTGGGCCGTTCACAGAATCAAGTTTGAAGCACTCCTAAGTGCTTTGGGTAAATGAAAAGACTTGTCAAATTGCGGGCCGGGGGTGAGTCACGAAACGTCGGCCCAGTTCATTTTCCCACCCCCGCGCCGTGCAGTCGACACTTCTGTACAAAGCTGTCCATCGAGCCTTAATTAACATTAGCAAAGTGTTTTGAGATTGCAAACTAAAAGGGCATCACATGGAGAACAAGGAGCTATAATTTATCGGCATTACTACCTGGGACAAGTCTGCAATTTCCTCCATTTCTCGCTGTGAAATGCGCACACGCCAAATGCACACCGTTTGAACTTCCAAGAACGGACGGCTCTCGCCCGATTTGTTCCCCTCAGGTGGCTGCTAAATGGGATAATGACACAGCAGAAAAGTTTTACCCGCTGGACCAACTATGTGCCGTTGCTTGGCAATCGCAGCAGTGGCCGCTGAGTCACTGCAAGACGGGTTGGATCGGTGTTGTGTGTTCCCATTTGAATGCCAACAGAGTCACTGACTCCATTCGCCCCACAAAGTTTGTGCAGGCAGCTCTTGGGGGGTCTAATTGACACGGCGTCTGCAGGATCTGGCCTGAGACTGACAAGGGCTTGGTGTTTTGAAGCCAGATCTCTGCTGCGGTGACTGTCAGCTCTGACATCCATCCAGTTCTGCGGGCATCCAAATTATCAATGAATCCACACCCCGTTCCATTCTCCAGCATCAGTTCTCTTTGTTATTTTCTGCTCTGGTTCGCTGTGCCTTCCACTCATTGGTAATGTTAGCATGATTAAGAGCACGCCAGAATTAGCTCTGCATTGCAGTGTGTGCTCTTTGCAGCTTCCGGTTCCCTGAGTTTCTTTGCCTCTCTCTTACATACTCATCTTGCACCAGTAAAGCACTGCAGAAGAGATACCTTGGGGCAGTAGTCCAGAAATGGACGCATCAGCAGTCTCTGAGGAACCCCAAGGGCTGCAGATTTTCCAGAAAGAAACCCTCTTTAACAGACAACAAAATGGCAGGAGGGAGGAAGGAACGGGGGAACAAGACAATGGGGAGACTTGCTGGGGGTGGAAGCGGGTGAAGAGGTCGCAGGTGGGACAGAAATAGAAAAATGGGCAGCCTGAACGGAAAGGAGGGTTACTGGTGGACCATTCCAGCTGGAGCCCCCATAAGACTCCGTGAATGAGGCAGGGCATTTGCTCGAGAGGAATCTCATCTGGGAAGCCTTTGGGCAGGCAGCTGCCCCTTCCTCTTCCTTGGGGATGGTCTTCGGACTGCGAGATGCAGCGGACTTGTGAAAGGTGGAGTCGTTCTTGTCCTAGTTCTCCTTACGCAGCTGAATTGCAAGAAAGGAGGAAGCCCAAGCCGTGGTGTGGCCGACTCGGGGAAGCATGAGAGAGGAACCTGCTTGCCCACCCCAGGGCCCAAAGATCTGTGGAGAGAAGCATCTGGAGGGCTGGTTTTGACTGGAAGGAGCCTTCCTTTGTGAGCAAAATCCACTTTCCAGACACTCGGGGAATCGGCTCGCGAGGGTGCCACGGCTAGACGACGAGAGCCTGATGTGGTTCCAGCGAGAGACGAACCCTCGCAGAGAACGTTCGTCCTGTGCTGCTCCGAGACTGCGAAGGCCGGGTGTCGGCCGCGAGCCACATGCCCGCCTGCCCCAGCGCCACACTGCGCGAGCGCGGCCGAGCCGAGCAGCTGCCGGTGCCACGGGTGTGGATGTGCCGTGGCACGACAGCGCAAGCGGTCCAGATGGCCGTAGGGGCGCTGTCTGTCACCATACGCAGCTGGCATCGGCTCTGCAGCCGGCAGTGCGGCGGCGTCTGTCTCGATCTAGGGGGGGTTTGTTGCGTGTAATCGCGAGAAAGATGGTCGTTTTGCATAACTCGTGTCCCTTGGTCGTCTTGACCAGTGTCTCCCATGTGATGAATTCGTGTCTTTTTAAAGTTCTGGAGATGGCCGAGTCTGGCTCACCGTTTCCAAAATCATTTCCTTTGATGCCTCTGAAGCAGTCGAGACATGCCACGCATTGGTGAAGAGATTGATTTTAACCCTCTTCTCTGCGATCACGTTTTCCCTGATGTATTTCTTCATGTTTTTATATTTCATCTAGACTTCTGTAGCTATCTGATCTAAACAAAACCACATACTCTGGAACCATCAGCTAGAAGAACATCGAGAACAAAAGCGAGTAGTCATAATCACAGTTCCCAACAGATCCCCGCTGCGTTGGGCTCACTTTTTTTGGCTTGGTTCTCTGTCGGGGGTCTTAAAACCAACGTGGCAAATTGGAGATGCCAAGCTGGACAGAAGGAGCTGTTGGCGTGTGGTTTCACAGTGCTTTCATGGTGGGTCAGGGAGGGGGTGCACACTGGGGTAGAGCCAGTCTGGTGTGTGGGTCAGGCGCATGGGACTGGGACCCAGACAACCCATTCTCGAGTCCCTGCTCAGCCATGGAGCCCCTGGGTGTCTTTGAGCCAGTCACAGGCACCCAGACCAGCCTACCTCGCAGGGTTGTTGTGGGAATGAGATGGAGAGGAGGAAGATGTAAGCCACTTTGATTTCATTGTAAGAAAAAAGGGGGTATAAAACAAATAAATAAATGAACATTCTGGTGGGCGAGGAGCCCTCCTGACGTAGGAGTCACCAGCATCCCCTGATGGGAAGTTGCCTTAAACCCTGAATCCGGGTCAGGGACCATCCAGCCTAGCGGTGTGGAAGCGGACAGGCGGGGGTTGGGTTTCAGTCCCAGCCTGCTGGGTTTCTGCAGGAGTTTCCTTGGCCCGTGTGTGTTTTGCCCCTCAGCTGCGCTCCTTTCCCCTGCGTGGTGGAGATTTATGAAGTTCTGCAGGGCGCGAAGACAGCGGCAACGAGAAAGGCAGTGGGCGAGAGCCCAGCTCATCCATCAGAATTGACGGGTGGCCAGATGCGGGAGAGCAGGAATGTGGGAGTCCTTCCCAGAAGGCGGAATTCACAGAATTCCCCACCTGCCGGGAGGTGACGGTGGCTTTTACCATGGTGGCTTTGAAATGGGCTCAGCAAAAGCCCAGGGGATAAACCTATTCCTGGTTATTGACCGCTAGCGCTGCATGGAGCCCCTGGACGGCTCTTGCGAGGCGGCGAGAATGGTGAAGGACCGCCGAGGCCCGTTCGTCGCCTTGTGGAGGCGGCCCGTGGGCCTCTGGGCAGAGCGGGGAGCTGGGCCGGGTGCCGGGCCAGACCTCAGCTGCTCCGGCGGTTCTTCGGTCGGCCTGAACCCGTGTGCCTCTGTTCCCCTGCAGGAGATTACTTCGGCATCCTCAAGGAGGCGAAGGTGACGTCCTTCCCGTTCAATATCCTGGACAATCCCATGTACTGGGGCAGCACCACCATCTACCTGGGCTGGTCCATCATGTAAGTCCCCCGGCCGGCTTGGCCACCCTGCATGGTTCCCTCCGGACCGTCCCCTGGAGGTGTGAGCTGAGGCCGGAGGGGAGCGGCCCCCGGGAGGAGTCCGTCAGAGGGAAGGCGGAGGCGGCCGGGGGCAGCGAGGGCTTTTGCTGCGCCAGCCAACAAAAATGCAGTGCTCTGGGGTCTTCGTTGCAGCTGACCCCCTTGGACGAGCCGGCTGTTTGCCCGTATCTGCTTCCCCTCCTTTCCCCCTTTTTGAATGCTCCTACCTGAGGCTGCTTCTGAAAGCAGAAGCCCCCCTCTGCCCGGCCCACGCCCAGGTAGGGTCCTGACAGGCTCCCTCACAGACACACGCAGCAAAAGAGACTTTCGAGTAACTGGAAGTCTGCGTGTGCCGATCTGCACAGTTTGGCTTTTTCGTCCCATGGTCCTGATCCCCATTTTTTTCAGTACCCCTCCCCCCCACCCCGTTCTGCTTCTCCACCTCTTAATGGGCCTTTTTAGTCAGTTCTGAAGTTGGGATCTAGTATGCTTTAAATCAGAGAGAGTGAGCCGCACAGAGCCAAGTCAGACGGGCGCCCGCGTCCCTTTGGGTGGCACCGAAAGCGCGTGTCGGATAGTGACAGATCCGGCTCTCGCGACGCATCGGCTCTCTCGCACACACCTTTGCCGTTCCCATGGGCTGCTCACCAAGAAGCATGTCGTGCTGACAGTAGCAATAGACAGCTCTCCGTAAAATAAAAATGGGGTCTCGCAAAGCACCCGTCGAGGAAGCGGGCCGGTGCCGCCTGCGCAAGAACAGCTGCTTGGAAGAGGTGCAGATGCAGTTTGTCAATGGAACCGTCCCGGGTCCTGTTTCGAGACTCTGCCAAGTCGGATTCGGAGGCTGCTTGTCTGCACTCCTGACACGGGGGCCTGTGTCTCGCCCCCGGCCTCCTGTTCCCCTTGTTCCACACATGCCTGCCTTTTGCTCCCGCCGCATCCGTTGGCAGCAGATTCCGTGTCTTGACGACATCTTGGCTCATTCTCTCTCGTCTTCTCCTCCCAGTGGATTCTTCTGTTGCTCGCAGCCCTTCCACCGCCTCCAGAAATCGCTTCAAAGTGTTGCTGCATCGCGTCAGAGTGCAGGACCTCTTGCAACCTGAGGGCTCAGCCCCATTTCAGAGAGGTTCTTGGAACCACAGTCTCATGGCAGGCAAAGCTGAAAGCAGTTTACCACGGAATACATAAAATAATCCAGATTAAACCAGGGCCAGCAAGAACAGCAACAGAAACCAGAAGCAGGAGGCAGAGAAGGGGCCTGACCTCCTGCAGAAGCAGAAGGGGCCAGTCCCGAGCACACCCCATGGAGGAGCGTCCCAGAGCACGGGGGCAGTGACCAAGAAGGCCCTGCTTCCGTTCGAGGGCAGTGCAGCCTCCCGAAATGTTGGGAATTGAAGCAAGGTCTCCTCGGCTGACCTTATGCTACAGAGAAGCAGATGGATGGGAGTAGGTGCTCCTAACACTCATTCATAACGTTCATCATTTTTCCGCTCTGTGCTCTGTATAGCCCCTTCATGCCGTGGCGAAGGGGCTTGCGTAGCGCAATGGAGCTCTTCTGAGCTCTGCCGTGCAGGGGCATCCAAGACGGACTGGCCGTAGCAGAGCGCTCTGGCAAAAGGTGACCCGCTGGAGAGGGAGGCGGCAACCCGCTGCAGTGCCCTTGCCATGGAAACCCCACGGACAGGGCCCAGTTCAGCCCTGCCTGCTCCGTAGAAGGCCAGATCCTGAAGATGGAGCTCACACACTTTGGCCAGCTAAGGAGAGGGAAGGACTCGCTGGAGAAGAGCCTGATGCTGGGAAGGGTTGACGGCAAAAGGAGAAGGGGGCGGCAGAGGATGAGGGGGCTGGATGGGGCCACTGGGGTATTTGGAGTGGGCTTGGTTGAACTCCAAGGGATGGTGGAGGACAGGAAGGCCTGGAGGAACGTTGGCCATGGGGTCGGGACAGGTCAGGCAGAACTTTGCGACAGAACAACAACTCTATAGATGTGGACTGCATTTTAGCGTTGTGAATAAATGAAGCAATTGCAATCTTCCACTTATTTAAGAAGAAGGATTCGAATTGCACTTGCCAAACCCTGCCTTTGCGACGGCACGGGCATCAGCCGGTCAGCGCTAGCCACGGCCGGCTTTGCTCCGGCTTTGCAGAAGCGTGTTTCTGCCCCCCTTGGGCCTGGCGTGGGGGACAGGACGCCGCGAGGCACTTCGGCACGAGCAGTCGGAGCCTCCCTCCCACCCACCCACCCGCGGCTGCCGATCTCTCATCGCCATGACAGCCGAACATCGAGCTGTGTCCGTCCACTCCCTGGGAACATGTTCCGTACGGCCTCACCAGAGGGACCCAGGGAATGGATCCAATTTCCTCGGCTAAAGCTCCGCTCAAATGACCGGGTGCAGGGGGGCCGCGAGGTCTGGCAAGTACCCTCCCCTCGCTGATGTTGCAGGCTTGGGTAGCCGCACTCTTCCCATCTATTAATGAACTTGGCATGCGGATCCTCGCAGTGCCGGATAGTTAAAAATAGACAAGTGTGTTTAATAGATGCAGCATTTAATTCTATTATTGCTCTTTGTTTATCGCTGGCTGATGGATACAGTTCGTGAGTCGCCTCGCTGCAAGCTCCTGCAGCAATTCGCGGCATGGAGGCCGAATTAAGGCAAAGCGACTCTCGGAAAACAGAGTCAAGTGTCATTTCGAAGCTGCTGGCTTTTAAAATTCAGCAGCAATGAAGCACCTTTTGGAAAATGAGCTTCAGCTTTGCCCTCTGGCTATATATATCCCTCCCTTCCTTCCTTCCTTCAAAGAGTTTTCCAGAATAAAGCAGAGGGAGAGAGGATGGGGGAAGAACCTGGCGTAAGTTTGAGGGTCAAGGGGCTCCACAGAGAAGGTGCCACACTACAAAGACCCTGCTGTGTGCCCTTCTGCAACCTCAGTAAAACAAGCTCCCTGTGGAACGGCTGCCACTTCCTGACCGAGGGGACAGGGAAGCGTGGAAAGAAAAATCAGATTTTAGAATAATTTTTATTTTACATTTCTACGCTGCCCGACAGCCAAAGTTGTCTGGGCAGTCTGCAATAGAAATCATGAAATACGGCACAATCAAGTATCATATAAAAGCTTACAGCAAGGATATGGACTAAAAATACCAAATATTTGGTGATTTTTTTCATAATGGATGAGGCTCAGCCATCTCCTCTAAGAGGTCAATGTGGCCATCGGCTCTAAAAATCAGTGCAGGACTATCCGCAGAGGTGATCTTCTGTAGAAAGACGAGCAGACAGTCTCAGCCCCAAGAAGCTTACATTTGGACATGCTGGTACTTGGGGTATTTTAGCTCGGCCCCCGTGTTTTGCGTCCAGCCCCACCTGCCCCTGGAACATGTCCTCCGAGAGCTTCTTCAGAACTGAGCACGGATGGAAGAGGGACATTTCTGGTGCTGAGGGCCTGGCCCAGCAGCCTTCTTTTTGCTCTGAACAATCCACAGGCGAAGCTGCCCCCTCCTGCGTCTTCCTTGCCCCCCAGCCCTGACGCAGAAAGCGACCCGGGGCAACATGCCTCCTTCCTTTTCCATCTTCGCCCCTACACAAAATCCTAGCTCTGCCTCCCCGTTTGCGGCACACGTTTCCTCTCAAAGAGGAAAGGATGCTGTTTATTAAGATGGTTGAAGCAAGATTGTGTTAAGTTCGGCAAGATCAGCCTCTGCTGAAGATTTGCATCAAACAGGGACTTTCAAGAAAGAACTGGGGAGATGTACATCATTACCCTTGTACTGCCTCCGTGCAGCAGAACTTAACTGGTGGTTCTGAAGCTCAACGGATAAGTGAGGTTAATTTGTTGTTGATTGCAATGAGCCAGCCAGAAGCATCCTGATCTATCTGTGTGTGCGCACGTGCTATTTGGTTTTTTGTTTAAAGTATTTTTATCCTGCTTTTCGATCTTGAAGGCTCTCCGAGTGACGTACGATGAGAATAAATAACGCAGACCGCTCCTGCCGACTTGCAAAAGGAAGTGGATTGGGACGCTAGCCGGGTGCTTGGTTCTCAGCTGCCAAAATTCCTGTGGCAGCCACGACACCCCGCAGTTGTGGTCCCTCTGCTCTCTGAGAAACTCCCTGGGCACCTTTTGGCTTTGGTCATGATAAGTGTAAAAGATTCTGGACGCAAAACTCACTGGCATCTGCTAAGCACCTAGAAAGAGCCCGGTGCCGGATCGGACCCAGAATCTGTCTAGTCCAGCATTCAGTTCGCACAGTGACCGAGGTGATGCTTGGGAGAAGTCCATCAGCAGGGGAGGAGTGTGCCAGCAGCATCCCACCCATGTTCCCCAGCAGCTGATGTATGTGGGGATGGAACTGCTTCTCTCAAACACAGTGTTCCCAGTTGGAAAGCTCAGTTGTGGAACGTAAACTAGTTGGAGAAGGAGAGGAGTCAGGATGTCAAGGGTAATGGGGGAGATTGGATGGACAACTGCTGAGAACCAAACCACCTCAGGTTTCGGGGGAGATACTGCAAAACGGGGGTCTGAGGAAGACCCAGTGAGCCAAGCCAAATGCGTAGCCCAATTAAGTAACACCTGCCATTCTGGCCCACGGGGCGTTCCTGCCATCTGTACTTCCCACCAGCAGTACAAACCTCCCTGAGGATGAAGTCAGGCCTTTTGGGAAAGGAAGAGAGGAGGAGCTCTTCCATCTGGAATCAAGCCTTCCCACAGTCAAGAGCTAACCTTCCAGCTCTACTATCCTATGATTTTCATGCATTGGCAAAATCCGCATGCTTGAGGTCTAATTCTGCGGCACTGTGACTCTGCCTCCTCTCTCTGTCCAGATAGTCCTTTGCACAAAGAGGGTGGCCTTAAGAGCCAGGGTCTCCTGGTTAGCTTGCTTTTGGGATGCGATTGCCTTCGGGGCTAGCTACAAGCACCTGCAGATCACTCTGCTCACAGCCCTGTCCAGCCCAGACCCATTCGGAGCGCCTGCTCACCTGGCACCTTCTGCTTCCACGGCACTACCTTATCCCATGGTCCACTGCCATCCCCCTCGTCCCGCAGCACCCGACGCATCGCTTGCGCAGCTTGCGCTAGCCGCTTCCTGGCACCAGCCGCCTCAGCAGTCACTCGGGGCTACCTGATTTCTTCTTAGTCATCAACATTCATTTGTCCTCTGCGCCGTGACCCATTTCCCTAGTTGCTAACTCTGCTGCAGCTCGAGGGGAGACATTGATCAAGTTTTCATCAATCAAAACAAGACTTGGAGCAGTTCAAGACGCAAAAGCTGTTGTTGACTGCTCCTTGATTGAAGAAAGAAGCACGTCATGAGCGGTGAAGTCCTGCAATGGGAAAAGTTTGATCCAGAATGCTGGCAAAAAAGGGGAAGGAGCTGATTTAGAATGGGTCAGACTATCTGGCTGAGTTGCTCCAGTTTTAATGCTGATTAGAGGCCAGTCTTAGGCGGCTTTCCAGGTTCTTGAAGGTGCTCTGTCCCCACCCTGCTCACGGATGATGCTGCGGTCTAAGCCTGGGACCTTCGGGATGTGGAAGGACTCTTGATCCTGAGTCACGCCCCTCGCCTGAGCAGAAGTGGCCGAGCCATTTATTTTCACCAGAACGAGTCCGTTTGAAATGCTGCTCATTCCTGATGCTACGATTAAAAATGGAGGTGCTCGCAGCCAGTGCTGGCCTCCACTGAATGAAACCTGCCTTATCGGGGACCAACACAGACGGAGGCAGGGATGCCCCGCTGTGGAGGGTTGGCAAGCCACTGGGAACTCTGCCTGAGGCATCACCCTGGCATCTGCGGTCTGCACCGGCCTTCCCACTGGCTGCTGTCGGCAGAAAGGGCTATAAAGAGCTCCCCTCCAGGGTGGGACACGTCCTGGCGCCTGGCTCCAGAAGCTTGGCTCGGCTCCTGGCTTGATTCCTCAGTCCCAGCTTCTGTCTGACACGCCACTCATGCAGATGGTTCTCCTTCCGTGTGAGAAGCCATGGCTTGTTAACCACAAACAACCCATGAGAAGAATCCAGGGGTTGTTGTTAGACTCTGAATGGTGGGTTGTTTCTGGTTTACAAACCAGGTGGATTCACACAACACAGCATCCCATGATTTGGCAACAATCCACACTCAACCCGCAGGCTGGCTTGTTGCGTCATGTGAACCAGGTCACTGCCTTCCAGTTCTTATGAGCTTTTGACTCCGCTTTCACCAATCTTTGCGCCCACTGCCATCACCTGATCTGTCTCCAGTTAAACAAAGAGGCGTGAAACATTCTTTGGGGATGGGATTAGGAAGCTGGGGGTCCTGCTTTCACAGCAGAGAAAAGCTTGGAGAAGAAGATGCCCTTTTAAGGCTTCGGATGTTTGTTTTTGGAGCTTGACTAAGCATCACTAAGAATTAGAAGACCTAACGGAGGCCCACTGCAAGGTCCGTGTGGGTGAGGAGCGTTTCGGAAGCACGTTCCACTTAGCCAAGGTTTCCTCCTGGATCTGCACCGCTTGAAGGACATTCACAGGGCGAATCGCTGCTTCTTTGGCCTACATTTCTGCCCTGGATGGTCAGGAAGGTTCTGGCTGATGCTGATGACGCGTTTGCACTGGCCTTATATAAGCATATTTTCAGCACTTAAGTAGCCCACACCATCTCCAGGCTCCTGCCCTCATCATTCCATCTCTGAGTGAAATTGCTTTGTTTAGCTTAGCAAAACGGGGGCAACCCAGTTAGATGAAACAGCTGCTTTTGCCAGGAGAGCAGTAACTTTCGCCCAGAAGCTTTGGCCGGGTAGCAAAGGGTGGAAGGCAGGGCTGCGTTCACACTTCAAGGGCAAAGCCGAAACGTTGGGTGTTCTTCTGGGGAGGCCGAGATTACGGTCTTTCCGTCCCTCTGGCTGAACACCTTATTATATAAGACCATAACAAAACAGCAGCCGGAAAACACACTTTCTCTCTTTGTTACCTTCTGTCTTTGCTAACAGGCACGCAAGCCCAGCTGGTCTCGTCCTGACAGCGGCCGTGGCGCTGTGTTATGCGGTTGCGTTGCACTACGAAGGGTGAGTTGCTTGCAGACCCGGCAAGCAAAATACTGGGAAATAATACGAAGGGGCCTTTGCCAGTTAACCCAATGCATTTTCCAGAGGACTTAATGGGAAGTTCCCTTACACTGACTTGAACTTACAGTACCCCCTGCTCACAATTTGTTCTCAAGGGCAGGGGGTGTTGGACCTCAATTCTGGGGCATGTCGCATGGATCGGGGGCCCTGCACCAACAGCTTTGTCCAAGGCGTTCGGTTTCTGTTTGCACTTGAGGATGCTGGCGGGACTGCTAAAAGCAAAGCCGGCTTTGTTGATTGTGAATCGGCAGGTATCTTTCGTTCCATTGTCCAGTTACTGAATATTTTTAAGGACTGTATGGGAATGTATTACTTGTGCTAATACACATTGGCACTAATGTGAATTTGCACACGTTTCCATCAGCCTAAGTACGGATAAATATTAATACTCGCTAGGGCAAGTTTGCCTGAATCCCCAGGAAGAAAAAATTCGGATTGCAAGTCCACGGAAGCTGAGAGACTCAGCCTTGTTGCTAAAGAAACTGCAGACACTGAACCTGGAGCTAAACCAGATCTTAAATATTGCTAGTTGACAACACAGAAAATTTTCTGGCTGTTGGGAAAGGGACACTGCGCAGAGCTCAGTGCGGAAGATCTGAGGTGGAACTCCTGCCCGCTCCCAGAAGGTGGGAAATCGCTGCCTGGAGAGCCAAGCGGCACCAGCACCCGACGTTAGCCACTGCCAGCAGTACCATACTAGAAGGGCCCAGCAGTGGTCTCGGCTGGGCGGAAGACGAGCTCCCTGGGTTCAGACCCCCCTGCTGGATGTCCGGTTCTTCCTGCGGAGAGTTTTTGCTTAGCGAAGCATTCCAGAGTCTCCTCCCGGCAGACGGAGTGAGGGTCTGGGCCAGGCTTTGATTGCTCTTTCAGCATCAGGAGGAAATGGTAGCAAAGCGATGATCTTGTTTTAACGGCAATCTCTCTCCCTTCTCTCATGCCCTTCCCTTTCCTCCAAAATTATGTGCCTCTCCCCACGCCCCCACCCAATTCCCTCTCCAGGCCTTTCACGGAGGAAATCTATCGCCAAAAGGCACTCAAGAGCAAATAAGGGTTGCAGAAGGCCAAGAAAAGCTGGGCAGCAGGAGGCAGGATGATGTTCTTCCACCCACACAGCCGGCCCTCCGAGGCAGGATTGTTGGATCGGACATGTGCGCTCAGCCTGATTGCTAATTACACTTTCCTCCAATCTCTTCAAAGGTCCCTTTTTGAGATAGAAGCTGGGGGCGGGGTGGGAGGGTCGAGGGAGGAGGGCTTCCGACCTTCACAAAGACTCGCACCACCCCAGGCGTGGGGGAGGGCTTCTGATGAGGAGCTTCCCCCCCCCCCGAACTTCCTGTGGCTTCCATTCAGTGCATTAATTTGTGGGTGTTGATTGTATATTTGGAGCATCAAACAAGTAGGACAGGCAGAAGACCTCGCGGGGAGAACCCAGAACGGCAATCTGGGGGCATTCCTTGGTGAGACAGAACAGTTGGAAGGCCCCTGTGCAGGGATCGGGGGGGGGGGGGGGATATTGGGGATAAGGAAGACGGACTTGGATGCCGGGCGCCTGTGGCGTCATAAAGACTCCAAGGCCCCAAAATGGTCCTGACTGAAGCTCGACCTTAAATCAGCCCCGAGATCTTTCAGCAGCCCCGTTCTGCACGCAAGGTGTGACGGCACACGTCTGCCTCCTTCATCCGGGCCAGCCTCTCCCAGAGAGAACATACAAAAGCATCATTTTCCCAGAGTTTGCAGAAGTTCAGTGCCAATAGCATCATTTGTCCTCGCCTCTCCACACCCTCCGTTCCCATCTGTGCAAACACTTCCTCGGAATACAGAATTCCTTGGACTGGGAGAGGCAAAGCACTTTCTGTAGCAAAGTTCACATCTGTGACGAAAGCAGCCTCTATGGGTGTTCGATGCGCTGCCCGTATTTTTCAGACCAGGCCGAAGGTGACGTGCTTAAAGTGCTTTTGAAGATCAAAGACTGGAAAAGCTATTTGATGGACTGAGAGGGATGTGCGTGAGGTTATACATTCTTCCCGTTTTCTCTCCTATTGGCCTTTTGTCATAGTCCCATCATGGGCCTGGCTGTGAAAACTTTTTAAAGCTCTCTTCCTTGTTTCCAAGGAATCTCCGATCTCTAACACAAGGGCTTGTCCAGTTCTGTCCACTGCCGCCTTAACGCTGGGTAAGTGCTGATGCTCGGAACCAGTCCCAGTATTACCAGCATATATTCAACACGACTCAAAATGAACTGGATTAACCGTGATATTCAGCGCGCTGTTGTGTGCAGAACTGGACCTTACATCTCGGTGCAAGAATCCAGCTGTTTTTCAGTGTGTTCACCACAGTCACATCTCGGGCTCACACATACTAAATAAACGCACACAAAGTAAACAAGGAAAGGGTTTATTGGTGCGCCTGCTCATCATTTCATTGCGTCTCTTTCGGCCTGATCGTGAGTTTTCTGGAGAGAGTTTTATACGCGGGCAACCCTTTCGCAGCCTCTACTCCCTTCCTGTTTGCAAATGCTGGACCTGCCCAGATGGCCCTGGAGAGCATAGCCAGCGAGCAAGTGCAGGAGCCCGGTTTCTGGAGGGGGTCTAAATGAGCCCCCCTTTGAGGGGAAAGCCAAGGATGCCGCCACCTGCACTGTTTACAAGGTCTTCTCCCATCTGTGCAAACAGCCCGGTTAGTGTCCCAGGTTGCATTCCGGTTTTTTTGCTTTGCATGCGAGCGGAGACTCCCGTTTGCAGGGTCCAATTTCTCGCTCTGTCTATACTGTTTTTCCTTCTTCAGCCAAAGAGGGTGCTGGAGTGGCTTGCATGCCGCCAGCAGGAGCGAGACAGTCCCTGCGTCCACAGTCCGAACAGGCGTGGCACGAAAGGAGAAGGGAGGCGCTGGGAAAGCCAGTGGTCTTTCGGCAGGGCCGGCGGAAAGGCCCGGCTTCCCCGCTCAGCGCTCTCTGCCACTGGAATGGCCGCTGCTGCGGGCGATGGGGGAGCGGGGCGTTTCTGCCCTGGGCATTTCTGGAAATTACACGCCAGAGGACCTGCACCCCCAGTGCACCTTCCCCATCCCAGCCCTCTGTGGGGGTGTTGCATAAAACGGGGGGCTTCTTGCAGGCAACCCAATTGCACTGCCCCAGCATGCTGGCTCTAAGCTGTTCTGCGCACAACAGCGCTTGCGGGTCTGTGGAATTGTGTCGTAACCCCCCAGAGAAGAGCATCTATGCCTCTCTGGGCCAAAAGTACCCGAGGTGATTCAGAAGCGGGCCGAGACTCCAAACGGGGCCTTACGAGCGCTGCAGCTGCAAGACATGTGGCGCACCCTGGAGCACGTCTCCACTGCACACGGTCCACGCTTGAAACGGTGTGAGGGCTGCCCACTCGGAGCGCATGCCAAGCATGCGCCACCGAAAGCAGAGAGCAGGCGCAAAGCCGCGCGAAGCAAAGCTGTGCACCCAGCCACCTTTTCATGTTCTAGGAAGGAGAAACCAGGCCTCCCGTGTTTTCCTAGCAGGAGCCCTCATCCTTGGGGCATGTGTGCCTCTGAGAGCAGGCAGAGTGCTTTCATTACCATCAGGGAATGACTGCAGGGAAAGGAAATGGTAAGGCACAGCTTGGTTAGAGGTCCAGGATCAGATTCTGCCTCATTTCTGTCTACATTGCATCTCATTTCCCTCTAGGCTGGTGAATAATGTATTTGCTTCCTACCTTTCCCTGCTAAATTGCTGGCTCCTTACGCTCGAGTTGTGAGCACTGACAGAAAGGCCTGGGCCAGTAGCTGCTGCTAAAGCAGGAACGCAGGCGATGGGGCAGAGAAGCCTCCTTTGGCAAACGCGAGCCAGCTGAGGGGCCTCCAATTAACCCCTCTGCATCACCTGGAGCAGGAGCAGCTGACCAGTAGCCAGCCAAACACAGCAGACCCGAAGGCACAAAACCTCCACACGCAGGTACTGGCCGTGTACTGGGAGGCTTGGAAAGGGTGTTTGGGGAAGGCAGAAAGCTTTTTCTATGCTGTGTCTGCCAGGAGAGGGTTGTTGGGGGACTGCAGTCCTTGCTTTGCTTTGGGTACCATTTAAGAGAGTGCGGCACCTTACCTGGAGGGGCTCTTTGGGAAGGGTTTCTGTGCTGGTCCGTCCTGCTCCGAAGTGTAAAGATAAAAGCTGGGGTGTTGCACTGTTGGCTAGGCTGGGCAGGGCTCCAGCACCCCAAGGTTTAAGTCTCATGGGTGGGGTAGCCTGATGTTGTGGGGGGGGGGGTCTGCCCCTTCCCTAAAAGACAAAAATCTACATGAGGTGTGGCAGAAGTACAGATACAAGGGCTCAGCAAGCTGGGGAATTCAGAAGCAAAAATGTGGGCACCATTATCATGAATTTAGTGCTTCATGCCCCATGAAGCTCAGCTGGGGGTGTTTTGGAGGTGGAGGGGGTAATCGTTCCATTGGAAAAATAGGACTTTAGGGAAAACATCCTGAGATGTTTGTAGGGGGCAGGATAGAAAAGCTTTTAATAAATAAAAGCAGGTGGAGATGCCAATTTTTTTTTACCATTTACTGCAAATTATTTCTGGGCTTGCTTGTTTCAAGTACAGCGTCTCAGTGCTGCTTATCTCAACAGATTCCGGCACAGCGAACAAATTAAATGAATAAAACAGTGCCCTAGGAATGTGTTCAAAATCTGGCAGGGTTTGCCCTGGCCAGACTTTGCCCAGAACGATTAGCCCACTCAAGCTGGCTTACTGCCGCTCTGGACACAGCTGCCTTTGCATCCCTGGATATTGGCATCAATGCTCATTTCCCGTAAAAAACATAAATTTTCAGATGGAGGAAGTTACCTTCGCTGTGTTTTTTGCAAAGTGTTTGGTGAAAGCCCGAAGGGTCAGTCTTCAGGAGGACCTGACTTTGTGGGTTTGTGTGATCCTTAGCTTGTGCTACTTCCTTCATTTCGGGGGGCCTTTTGTGGGGAAGTCTTCCCAAAGAAACAGTGCCCACAAGGTTAGATCCGTGCGTCTCTGACTCTGCTTAGAACCTGCCACTTCAGGTGACAGCTTTGCATCACCCCATCGTAGTTCTGCTTGGAGCTCAACAGCTTCTGCCTATCCTTGCATAACCCGCAAATTGGCGAAATTGTACCTAGACTGGAAACAAGGCTGAGTTGAAATAGATTCTCGCGGTAGCCCGGGTCTGTCCGGTTCGGAGCAGTGTGCATCTCAGATTCTGCTAGTGGCATTTCTTCTTCCAGATGGCAACTCTGGAGTATGGTTTTGTTAATAGCATTTGCTGCAGAAAATGAAATGACTTTGAACGCCCCATTTCTAAGGAAATACTCAAGCCGTCACATACCGCTCTGCAAGTTTCTAGGAATCTTGACTGGTTTTACTCGCCACTGTCTGCACTTGTGACACTAGAGCCATTGTTGCCTCTTGGGAACCAAAAGGATTAATAACCAGACGGGATTATCTTGCAAGCTCAGATGGAGAGACTGAGGCCAAAATGATGGCCCGGCGGGGTGGTGGTTAGAATTCATGCCAGGTATGGGGGGATCCAGGCCTGGACCTCCTCTCAGCTGCCAAGTCCACTGGGTGACAAGGGGAAGGTCACTTTTTCGCAGCTGATTCTGCCTCACAAGATGATGAAACGTGGATGGGGGACCCCGGATGCTGCTCTGAGCTCCTTAGAGGAAAGCTGGTCATAAAAAGCGGTGCCGTTGTGCAGAGGTGCTTTTGGAAACGTATGGAGTGCCCAGGGCCATCTTCGAGGCACGGCAGCTCTGGAGGAGAAGCCCTTCCAGTTCCGTGGGTGGGTGGGTGGGTGGACTCACTGGAGCAGAGGATGGAGGCGGCCTCTGCCAAGCTTGGCCGTGGATTCCACAAGGATTCCTCATGACTGGTGCTCGGAGAAGGCTTGGCTTCTCCGTGTCTCTCAAAACCAGGAGTTGTTTTGAGGGTTCTCGGAAAAAAGGCAGGGTGCCATTCAATCAGTCAGACAGTCGAATAAGCTTGGGGTCAGCCAGTGACATCAGTGCTGCTGAATGAAGCATAGAAGCGAAGCGAGTCAGAAGGGGTCCCCCTGGCCATCTAGTCTGACCCCCAGCTGCAGCCAGCTCTGCTCATGTAATCCCCAACATGTGGTTGCCCAGTCTTACAGACAAAGCAAATGGTTGGAGCATACATGGGGAAGAAACCTCTTTATGCAGGGCATGACGCCCTTCTGGCAGAGTTCTTTGCTGTGAGAAGCGAGGGCCAGTGGTGGCTGCTGGGACTTGTGCTCCCCAGGAGATGCCCACCCGTGCCGCAGCTCTCTCGCTTGGCCGCCTTGGCTTTCATGGTGTGCTAGTTGCAGCCTGAGGGCCCCGCGGAGCCGTCAGGGTGTGTGGGACTCGTGGCCAGAAGGCATCTTGGGCCTTGGGGCCTTTCCTCCATTCGAAGGAACGCCTTTGCAATTCCGTGCACCTGCCATTTTAGCGCTCCTCCCTCCCTTTCCGGCTTCCAATGGCAGCAAGAGTCCACACACACGCCTTAAAAATAAATAAATAGCAACCACAGCTCCTTCAGGGACCCAATTATGCGCCATAATGACATTTATGAATGGGCTGTTGCTGGAGGCGATGCCAGGCACTAAGCCTGCCTGTTTCTCCTGATTCAAGCACTAATTATTTTGAACCCAGCTTTGAGATCCAGACTAATGGGGTTATGGGCAGCTGGAATCGGTTCAGGCCTGCCTTCGCCATCGGGAGGCAGAACCGCCGTTTGGATGCTGAAAGGAGCTGCCCCTCTGTGTTAATGCCTGCAGTGCAGAGAGGAAGAGGGTAAACAAGGCTCTCCCAGCCCGGAGAACAAGACGCGATTGACGGGTTGCTTGGGAAAGGCACTCGGAGGACCAGGCGCCCGGCCTCTCGGCTCGCACCGGAAGCAGCGCTTTTCGCTTTTCACGTAGGGTTGAATTCCGCAGCGGGGGTGGGGGGGACCCTCCATCTTTCCCACTGCATTCAGTGCGATTGAGGAAAAGCTCGGCATTTGTTAGGAGAGAAAGAAAGCGCTCTCCCGGCCTAGGAGGCAGGGTTGGAAAGGTGCGCCCAGTGCTGTCGGTGCAAAAGTGAGCCCTCCTGTTCTGGAAACAAAGACATTTTTGGATGCTAGACTGGGCACGGCACATGGTCCCAGAGGTGGCCCTCCGGGTGGTCCAGCCCCCCACGCCGTATGTTACTGGGCAGGAGTCAAAGGGAGGAAGCCTTGCTAGAAAAGTTGACCTCGTGGATGCTGCCGGGCTCAGCCTTTTTCTGCCAGGCTCTTCCCCACCCCGCAATATCGGGCTGCGGTTCCTCCTCAGCCTTTTCAGAAAAGCCCCTGACTTGGTCCCACGTCTGGCTTCACGCAGCAGCCAGCAAGGGACAGGTGGCCAAGGACCCCACACCTCTGGGGCTACAGCAAAGGGCGAGTTTGCAGCTTGAGGATGGGGCGGAAGGACATCCAAGGGGAAGAAGCCCCATCATCTCTGGCTTAAAGGCTCCTGCGGGGGGGCTTCCCGCAAGACCCCGGAGGAGCCAGGATCCAGGGCTGTCAGGAGGAAGGCGCCTTGACTGCAGTGAGTCTGGATGACCCTCTAGGGCCCCGACAGACCCCTCATTTCTTGGCAGTTTTGCCGGTGCAGCTTCCCTGCTCTGGAACCCCCTCAGGCCCCTTGACATTCGGGGCGGGGGGGAGTTTTTCAAGGGCTCAAGGATGGCCCCAGAGACATCCTGGTGGTCCGGGGCGCCTTCTGCCCATCCTTCAGGAGCTTGGGGTCACAGCGGGAGGGTAACCCATGCGGGGGCAGCCACAGTTCCTGGGGCACTAGGGGGCCCCCCAGGACTCTGAAGGGGCACAGGAACTCCCGGCACGGTGATGCCGGGAATCGCTGTCCGATGCTCAGCCTGTTCCTGTGCATAAATTAACCTTGCATGCCAGAAAGGCCATGGGTGATGCACGGTGGCCACCAAAACCAGGCCCTGGGCAACCTGGAACCCTGGCAACGCCTCGCGTCTCGGTGCACAGGGCAGCCCTTGTGGGGTCTTGTGGGCCCCGATTCTGTTTCCACGTGGCATGTGCATGCTTGGATCCTGTGCTGGGAAATCGTGGGGGAGACCAGCAATCCAGATCATGTACGGGTGGATGTGCTTATTTTCCGCATTGTATGCCGTCTGTCTGGGTGGCTCACAGTGCAATATAAAATGCGAATAAGATGCAAATATAAATAATAGCAAAACAAAAATCATAAATAGGATTAAAATACAATATAAATCCAACAGATACACAGAACAGGAGGAAATAAACACAATAAACCAATAACAGCAAGCAATAAAGCAATAAGCCAGCAACAAACCAAGACCCATCTAAAAACAAATAATAAAATTAAATGTACTTTTGTATTTATGGACAGCATGGAAAGCTCTGCAAAATCCTCCCATAACAATGTTTGGAGCTTTCTGGCCGACGTCACGTGCCGCCCGTGGCGGTGTTGACTTTCCGGGGAGCCACCTGCAGGGCTTCGCCTCAGGTGACCGTGGCCCTTCTGGGGAGTCGCGGGGGCTGATGGGCTAGAGGAAGGGCTATCGTGTGCCATCTTAAGCAAACACCGGGATCTGCCCGCAGCGCTCCGCCGAAGTGAAAACAAGGGGAAAGATAAACACGGACTCCTTGCTTTAATGGAGTGGGGAGGCAGAGGAGAAGCCATCCATTTGGTCTCGGGCTAGTCGGCTCGGGAAGTCCTGCGACGTGGCGTGAGGTGGGGGAGACCCCTCTCCCAGCCTCCAGCCTCCGCCGCTCGGGTTGACGGGGCCGCCTTTGGCTACCACAGCTGGCCGCTCAGCAGCAGAGCCTCCCTAACGGCCCCGGGGCTTCCGAAAGTTCTCCCAAGGACGTCTTCCGTTCGGGAAGGCCTTGTGCACAGTGGTGTAGCGACCAGGGTCGGGGGGGGGGGGGGGGTCAGAGATGCAGCCCCGTTCTTGTCTAGCAGGAAGGCGGCAGCGTCTCCCTCCTCCCTCAGGCTCCCCGCAAGGGCTTTGCCCACCAACAAAATCCTTTTCCCAGTCGCAGAGCAAAATGTCCCACAGCCACTTTCCCTGGAATTGGCAACGAAGACCCGGTTGCTTTACCAAAGGCCTAACCCAAGGTGGAGTTGCTTTGATGGCAAGAGAAGACGGGGGCGGCAGAGGATGAGGGGGCTGGATGGAGCCACTGGGGCAGTCGGCATGAGCTTGGGTGGATTCTGGGGGTTGGTGGAGGACCGGAGAGTCTGGAGGAACGTTGGTCATGGGGTCGTGATGGGTCAGACATGACTCTGCGACTAGCAACAACGACAAGTGCACTCTTGATATGGCCAGACACCCCTTGCCCACATTTTGGGACCCTCCTTGGGGCACCACGGTGGAGACTGGCACAGTAAGCACACACCCGTGGAACATACGCCGCTGCTGGCATGTTGTGTGTTCGTACTCCTCGCCCTCCAAGGCTGAAAATCGCCTCTTGAGCTTCATTGTGTGGACTGAGGTGTGTGTGTGTGAATCCAATTGTTTCTAATTCAACAATGAATAACTTCCCACTATAATTCAAGATGTTGCATAAATTCTTCATTTGTGGCTTGAAAGGATCAACAAATCTTTCAAAGGAGAGAGTCCCATGACAAACAGGGCAAATTAATGGGGGTTCCTTTGATGGCAGAAAATAACCATATCCTGTATTACAGTGATGCATGGGATACGCTGGTGTGTGGATGCCAAAAATTATGACTACAAACTGCAGATCGGCTTGGTTCCCAGTCGCAAGTCTCAAGTGTCAAGCTGTCTGGGCAGCTAGCTGCCTCCGTGTTTCACTGGAACTGCTCGCAAAACTTTTCTCATGGAAGGCAGCTGAAAATAGCTGACTGTGAGAAAGAGCTCTCCAAAGATTTGGTGTCTCATGCAAACCATTCAGAAGGTTTTAATCAGAATTCCTCAGAAGAGGGTGAATCCTCTTCAGAAACCGCATTCATGACGGAATCCCCAAACCTTAGTAGCGGGGTTCTCTCTTCTTGGCTACTGAATCTGGATAACCTATGTCAGCTCCCGAGGTCTTTGCTAAGTCTCTATTCCAAGGCAGGCAGGTCGTTTCAGCCGCCCCTGGAGAAAAGGCAGGCTAGCAGAATGCCCGCATTTGTCGGATCTTGCAGTCCCACCGTGTGTGGATTTGCTCCCTGACGGTACCTGGTGAAGCAGTTAAGTGGGGCAGAATCTGGAAATAGCATTTCCGACTCGATCCCCTCCTCCAGATCAGTGCCTACGGGCGGGTTCGTAAGAGAGTCTTCGGTTTTCTTGGTTCGGCTTCAGCGTGTGCTTGTAAACCTCCTTTCCGTGTGCCACAGCGACACGTTGCACCATCCTTTTCTGATCCTAATAGGACTGCTATCGCTGACATCCTGCCGGTTCCGTTCACCTTTTCCGTGCTTTGCTTGAAAAGGCAGGTTTTAGGATGATGGGGTGTTTGTGCAGGGGGCCCACCCCACAATTACCTTCTCCAGCTCAGATTCATGCCCTCCTGCCCCCCACTCACTCACTCTGCAAGCCTTCGCAGCTCTGGGAAAGAGTCCTGCCCCGAAAGTACAGCCAACTCGTTCTCACTTGTCAATATGAAAATTTGTTAAAGAAGTGGGGGGGGGGCATAGATCGCCTTGCTGGACCCCTCAGAGGGTGCAAATGTTGCCGTTCCATGACTGTGCACAAGACGGACCTGTGCATGTTCCCATTTCAAACCTTAATTTTCTTGTTGCCTTTAAATGACAGCACTTGGCCCCCGGGGAGGAGGGTCCCCTTAGGGGACAGGAAAACGGCTTGCCAATATTTTGAAGGCGCCAGTCCATAATGGCATTCCTGCTTTAGGGGCCAAACCTGCTAATGAGGAGAAAAGCTGCTTCCACTCAGTCGCCATTGATCTTTGCCGATGACGGTTTTGCAGGAAGGACAGCACTCTGCCTGGACACACCCTCCTTGTTAAAATGGCAGCTGTTTCACTAGTAAATAATAGTCCACAGCCGTATATTTGGTGTTTTTTCTTTTCACACATCGCACCTGTGTTGTTAAATTCCCGGCGAAGAACTTCCTCCCATTGCAGATGGGCTCATGTTTACCTGTTCACAGCATTTTTCGGTCTCATCCAATCAACATAATGTTTGTTTGGCCCTCCTGAACTTCCAATGTGTTTGCTTTTCCACATAAACTCAGAGTTACTTGGAAATGGCCGCCTTCACTGCCCTCTGCCTGACACGCTCGTTGCAGTCGAGCTAAAGCAAAATCACATCTCACGGCACAGCAAACAAGCCAGACCACGTGGGAAAACATTGCCGGTTTGCTCCATCCAACCTAGCAGGGAGCGAGGAGGATAAACAGGTGGAAAGCTTGAGGGCCAGAAAGGAGAAACCCGGCTTCAGATCCTCGTCCATGTTGCACATGGACCGAATGGCCTTCTGCTCAGCTACCCAGAGGTTCGGTAAGGCCATCTTTTCTGCATACACCTCTGCCATCCATGATAAAGCAACTCCATTTTGCTAGTATCTGCATCTTTTTAGTGGTGGCCCCGTGGACGATGCTCGCCGTAAGAGGAAAACGGCTTGTGAAGCAGGAAGCGGGTTCCCTGGGACAGAGGCCTGCTGGGAAACCCTGAACCAAGGCCACCTCAGGGACTGAACTCACGTCCCGCCAAGATGGCGGAGCTGCTCTGCTCTCGGCTATTGGCAGCATTTCTCTTAGTGCCATCCATGGCCTATATTTCACAGCGATGTGTGCAGAGTTTAGGCTGTCTCTGGTTACCGTTGACGTTTGCTTCCTAATCCCCAGCTCTTTTAAAGCTTGCAGGAGGTGCTAGAATGGCACTCTCTCTCTGGGTACAGCACCGGAGACATGGTAATGCTTCCCTAGCCCCACAGACAGACAAAGGCTGGCTCTCTTTCCCCCCCGCAGGGTCTCGAAACACGGTGGGGTCCTGTTTCTAAACACAATGTTCCGCAGAACGGGCGTCCCAGCTGGCTAACTAGGTGACGATAATTTGAACCGAGGAAGACTGGCTTGGAACATCCCGTGCATGTCTTGTAACCAAGTGGAGAAAGAGGCCAAGCCGCAAGCGAAGGCGCTGGGGTTACACGGCGCAGGCCCAGAGAAGGGTTCGGCGCCCCTCCAGAACCGTGCGTGACACAAGCAAGCCGGAGAGCTAGCTCTGAAGCCGCCGTGCGCCTTGCGCCACTAGCCGGATCCTCTCTGCATCACACCAAGGACAGCCCGGTTCTGGTCCTGGTCCTGGTTATGTGAGCCGGTGGGCAATTCCAGCTGGGGCTGGACGTGCTCGAGGGAGTTTGGGACCAACGGCTCCAGAGGTGCCAGAAGCTGTGGGCTGGAGGAGACCTCTGGAGCCGACAACACGGTGAGCGCTGATCTTCCTAGGCGAGAGAGTTGGAAAGGGGGCTGCTCATGAACAGGCACGTGCCGGGCCTCAACCCAGGGGGCTGAAGCAGAGGGAGAACTGGCCCCAGGTGAGGCAAGGCACCCTCCGTGGCCCCTCCCCAAGGATTCTGCCTTCCCCCATCATCACGGAGTGCTTTTGCTCCCTGCCCTCTTCTTCTTGGGTACCGCTTCTCCGCAGAGAACCAGGGAGGGAGGAGGCTGAGCCCCTCCTGCTCTGCTCACCACCCCACAGGTGCCTTGGCCTGAGCGAGCAGCAGGTGAGCCAGCAGGTCCCCGGAGGGTCTCTCAGCAGGTGCCCAGCAGGTGTCCTGCCCACCCTCAGGGACACTGGCCCTGAGAAGAAGAGCTGGGCCCACTGGCCAACTCAGGCCCCGCCAGAAGAGCTAACAATCTGCTCCTCCTGCAGAACGTGTGTCTCATTTTATAGGGACAGTCCTCCAGAAGGCATCTTCTCTTTCTAAGGGCAACAGGCTAAAGGTACAGAATGCTGTGCAGGAAGAGCAGCAGACGCTGTGGGGGAGCCCGTTCACTGCAGCTGGCCGGCAAACTGGGCAGCCTCACTAAGGACGCACGGCCTTCGTCTTTTGCCATCTGCTGAGAGGCACTGCATTCCTATTTCAACTGCAGTTTCTAAATTTGCACCCGTACGCCCCGGAAATTAGCATGTGCAAATCTGTTTCCCCCTTGTTCCTCCTTTCTCTTTTGTGACGCATTGTCTCTGTTGGGGCAATTCTTAATCAGCCACCCTAGATCCAGATGTTCCAGCAAACATCTTGCATCGATGGCCTGGGGGACCAGCCAGTTCCCAGAGCCACCAGCAAAGTTACTAGCTGGTCGAACAAAGCAAGCAAGTGCGTGTGAACACGAGATGCAGGAGAAGCCTGGATCGGGCCCTGCTGAAGGCCAGTAGGGTCTCCAACTTTGATAGGGTTCTTTGTCTCCAGCAGGCTGTTGCCGAAGTCTTTGTGGTGCTCTCTAGAAACTGCCGGTTGGGGCATTAAAAACTCGCTCCTGTTTGTGGCCAGAGCAGCCCAGCTGGGGCTTGGAAGCTGCTCTGGAGCAGCGGAAATTGAAGAAACTTCCAGGCCGGCAGCTGTTCAACACGGACAGATGGAGATTCCGCTCGCTGCTCAGCACTTCTGCGGTGTACTCAGTTGCCCCTTTGCCGTGTCCCAGGATTTGGGCCTTGGAGGGTGAGTAAGCCCCCGCGGCCTTCCCTCATCGACACAGAGTGCCTCACAAGGCCAGTGCTGAGGTGCGGAATTCCACCCACTCCCAGGATCAGCAGCGGCTTTGCAAAGATCAGGGTAGCTGGAGTGCAGAAATCTCTGTTAAGTGCCGCTGTCCTTTTTGGCCCTGGAGGTGTTCGGAGGTGTGTGGGGAGCATGTCACTCTGTGCGAAAGAGGGAGAGGATTACCTGTGCTGCTGAAGTGAACTGAACATCAAAGCCTTTTGACCCGGTTGCGTTCCCACGCATTGCCCTGCCTGCTGAATGCTCCCGGCCTTCCCTCAAGGCCTTGCCTGTGACCATCTCCAGGTCATTAAGCGTGAGTCACTCCCCAGGTGCGCACAGAGATGCTTGGTGATGCCGGCCGGAGCCTCACCCGGCAAGGAGAGGATCCCGGGCTCCAGGAATGCATGCAAGCCAAGAAGGAACCACACGGACAGAGAGGAAAAGTCCTGACCCGAACGGACCACAATCGTCTTAGTTTTTTAAGTGCTGTGAACCGCCCAGAGACGTTGGGCTCCTGGGCAGTGTAGAAACAGGTGAACGTGCACAAAGATCCATGCATGAGCCACTCAGCCAAAGACTCGGCTTTCCTTGGGTTCAGCACACAGAACAAATCCCAAAATCCACACTTCAGAGAAAGCAGAAGCCTTCCGTGTGCCAGGGCCTGTTCCCAGCAAAACCAGCTGCAGGCCGGGGTAAATTCAAGGAAGAGCTCCAAATATCACTGGAGAAGATTGCCTGGCCCTGACCCCAGGTGCCTTCCCTTGCCTCTTTTGCTGCCAATGTAGCAAAGGAGAGAGACCCCCTCAAAAGACCCTCTGCTGTTGAGACCTCCAGCTGCTGCCCGGCCCCCAGGGAAGAGTTCCCTGGTGGAGAAGCCGGGTGCCCAGCACGGTCAGCTCTCCCTGCAGTGGGAGATGCCCACCCCACGCCTGCGTCGCACCCCCTTCCAGCTCATCAGCCAGTGGGAGGGCTTGGCAGAACCGCACTCTCCGGCACCTGCCCTCCCCAGCTGAGCATGACTCAGAATTGGAGTCCTGGCATATTGCTCCCCACAACCAGTCCCAGGGAATGCGCAAGTCTGTTGTCTGTTGCCGTCCACAAAGCTGTTCCCGCGGGAGCAGGAGTGGGCAGGGGCCGAAAAGCTGTCGATTCAGGCAGCCGTCTCCATCTCCTGTGAGAAGCTGCCCCGTTTCTCTGTCCTGGAGTTGAGAACATTTGCTCTATTTTGCAAGAATGACCCATGGGACGCCCCACTGACGAGCAGGGCCCCTTCGCGAGTCACGTGGAACCGTCTCGCCTGACAGGCATTAACGAAGGGCCCTTGGATGTGTGCTTCCTCAGCTCGTTAAGGAAATTAAAAGGGCCGAGGCTATCGATTGCTTGCGCACGTGGCATTCCCAGCCTTTGTGGTTCAGGCTGGACGGATCTCCATTTAACGTGTTTGCCAGTGATAAAAGAATCAATTTAATTTCGCAGGGCAGTAAAAAGACCAACAAAAGGATTTGGAACAGGCTGGTCCAGCAGGCCTCTTCGTACTGAGTGCGTGGAGCAACTCTTCCCGGTGGACAGGTGGCTTGGCTCACTCAGTGGCTGGGGCTAGCCGCATCTTTGGTTGCCATCAGCTCCGCTTTTCATGACTGAATTTGTGCCAAAAGCTGCAGGAAGGTTTGGGATTGCAAGACAGCTGCTCAGGAAGGGTGCGCTTTTGTGGCGGCTGGCTACGGAGTAGCCTGTTCTGGAGAAGGCCCCATGTGCCCAGAAGTTCATCCACTGGATCCGTCACCCACCAGAGGTCTGGAGCCAGGTGGCAGGGTTAGGGCTAGGGCTAGGGCTAGGAGGGCAGGCACGGCCTTCCAACCAGCTGCACCAGTTCATCCCTTCTTGTTCCAGACTTAAACCTTCGGTGATGTGGAGTTTGAAAGCTTAGCCGGCAAGCAGCTTGCAGTCAGACAGGAAAGCCCCACCAGGTACTTTCTCTAACCGTCTCCTTCCTTCCACAAAATGTATGCTTCCTTTTGATTGCCCGTCTTTGCCGGCATCGATGGGATCATACTGGAGGAGGCAATAATGCGAGCTATATATATTTGATCTGCACTTAAGTTCATCTGCCGAGCACACGTGAATTGGAACAGCTTCCCGATGCTGACATGATGCATCCGCCCAGGGAGGTGGAGGGCGAGCCGGAGAATCACCCTTTTGCCCCGAAGGGGCGGTGTGAAGGATCCAGGACTGGGCTGAGCTGCAGGCGGCAAGGAGCCCAGCAGAGAAGCGGAGTGCCTGACCTAAGCAGGCCCTGGGCGAGCCCCAGCCCAGATGGGGAGGCATCGTAGCCCCCCAGCTGAGAGGAGAGGAGGCGAGGGTCTGTCCCGTAGCTGAGAGGCAGCCTTTCAGGATCACCACTCCTGGGGAGCTCGGTGGTCTTCATGACTGCCCCGACTTTCAGAGGAGGGAGGTGAGCCCCCCTTCTCCCAAAATGCAGCTTCCAAGGTGGATTCCCCAGAATTTTAATCAGGCCTGGGAGAAGGGCAGGGCTGGAAGTCTTCGCTGAAACACCGGGGACAGTAGACCCAAAAAGAAACCAAGAGGGCGGTGAGAGCAGCTCGGCGTGGCGAGGACCTGGCAGGGCCAGAGAGGGAGCGAGGGAGGGATGTGGCCTAGCCCTCTTTTCATGCAGCGTCCAATTAAGGAGCAGAGCAAGCCAGCGGCTTGTCTTGGGAGCCCCTTTGCGGACGGTCCTGGCCCCCAAGCGAGGACGGGATGCCGTCCTCGGAGTCCTGCGGAAAGGGATCGATCTCCTTGGGGTTCAGTGGGTGGGGTGCAGAATCGGGCACCCAGGAGAGGCCTGGGAATGGAGGTGCTCCGTCTCCGCGATGCCTGCTCCGGGCATCTGTGTCCGAGCACTCCTGGTCCCGATGTGAGTTCTCCGTTTGCAGACTATGCCAGCCTTGAGGCCCTCTGCAGCGGGGTTGCACGGGTTCCCCCGGAACCTTCCATTTCGACCCCCAGCTCATCTATGCCAGTTCTGCACCCTTTGGGCTTGTTCCATGAGGCGTCTCTGTCGGGCTGTCAACAGAACGGCCTCTTTGAAGAGAAGCGGGTGGTTCTCCACAGGCAGGTACTGGCTAAATGTGGAACAGCCAGTGATGCTCACCACACACGGACCACGCTATTAATAGTCTGTGTCATTAGCGACAGACTCTAATTGATATCCAGTTTGTCTGTCCCCAGAGGAACAGCCATTCCCAATGACCTCTGTTGCCGGGGCCGATGTTTACGGCCAGGAGGCAGGGCGGTGGTGGTGGGAACGTGGCTTTCATCCTTGGCTAATAACCCCCTGTTAGGGTCACTCCAGTCGGAAAAAGATCCTTAATGGGGGGAAACACCTGCAACAGCTTGGCGAACCCCCAAGCGGACAGCGTTCGGGGTTAAAGCCGCCGAGGCCAGGAGAAAAGGGCACGACCTTCTGAGCAGCCCTAGAGAGCCGCTTCCTCCCCCCTGGGGGCCACCTTGGGCATCCTGAACATCCACAGGGCTCCCCCAGGTATTCCTTTCTCACCTGGGACAGCTCTGCACAAACCACTCGCTCGTCTGTACCAGCCGTGGGGACCGGACCGGTGGAGGTGCAGATCATTCGGAATTTGTGCGAGTGGCAGAGCCCTTCCAAGGCCTTGCACGTCCTTGTGAGCTTCCTGCACTTGTCAATAAGGCCACGGCCATGACGACGACGACAACGTCCCCTGGCAACACTGCTTCGAGTCCTTTCTGGACTCACGCCCCCGGCTAACACTGTCCTTTGGTTTGGGAGCCTCCAGAGCCGCCGCATGCTGGCCCGCGTTGTGGTGTCACCACGCACTCCCCCAGTTTGCGCTTCCTCAGTTGCCTCCGCTCCCTTTCGCAAGGCTGGGGGTGAAAGCTGCGGGCACCTGGCGGAGCGGAGCGGGGAAAGCGGCAGCGGCGCCTCCCGGCGCCCCCTAGTGGGCGGCCGCCGCATCGCCGCGCAGCTGCCGGCGTGCGATTCGTTTCGCGGGTGTGTGTCTTGCCATCATCGCTGTTCTCGTTCCTTGGAACACACAGGATGTTGATCAGCAATGGTGGGGACAGATGATTCCAGCAATACAGATACAGGTTGCTGCTGTGATGTTCCCTCTGAGCCGCTGAAAACATCTCTCCCCAGAAAGGCCCTTCTGCGGCCAAATAGCTCGCCTGCTTTAAAGGATGTGAAGTCCTAACTAGGATTTGTAATTTCACACCCCCCCCTCTAAACAGAAATTGGAATGCTGTGTCCGTGGTTATGGCCTTTGAGTCGCACAACAACCTTGTGAGGTGGGACTAGGTTGAGATGGAGATGAGGGACAACCCCAGCGCTCCAAGAGTGTCTGGGGCGGAGGCCTGCAGCACCAAAGCACAAATCTGCATGCGCTAATTTAGATGTGCTTTAACTTCTGTGTGCGTTTGAAGGACCCTCTCTCCCGAGGACACCCTATCTGTCGACGGGTGTTTGGACAGGAGAGAGAAGGGCGTCTGATTTCAGAAAAGCACGCCAGACAGAGATTCCTGCAGGAGGGGAAGTCTCGGTGGCAAAAATGACCTAATCTAGGGAGATCCGACAGAGCAGAGATCACCTGCGCCAGATCACCAGGGCAGGGTCAGGTGTGATGGGCACTGAGGTAGTGAGTGACCGGAGACTGACTTGGGTCATGGAAATCCAGGACGGATGAAGGAAGGACTTCATCACACAGTTAGTTACATGTTGAAATTCACCCCCACGAGATGTTGCGATGGCCACCAGCTTTAAAGGAGGTGACAGGTTCGTGGTGGAGAAAGCGATCCATGGCTGATGGTCTGTGCATCCCCTCCAGGGTGCACCCGTTGCTGGGGAACATGGTCAGGAGGTACTGCTGCCCTCCTGCCCTGCAGGGTGGCCTCTTGTGGGCCGCTGGTCCAGCAGGGCTTTTCTTATGGGAAAGGCGGGTGTGCTGCCACCTTGCTGTGGGCGTGTGCATCCCGGGTTGACCTGCAAAGGGTTAGATGGCTCCCAGACTCCACCGAGGCTGGTGGGCTGCAAGATGCATTGATGGCCAACAATGCGGATGAATGTGAAGGGATGTTAGACAAATTCGCAGAAGATCAACTGGCCCATGGCGGCTAGTCCAGACGGCTCCTAGCGGCTCTTGGCCAGAGGAGAGTAGGAAGATGCTCTTAGGAGATTTAAGGTGCCAACCTGGGCACAGTCAGTCCAAAAATAGTCCTGTGTCCCCCCAGCTGGACTGAATAGGACCGTGCCCTCAGGGATGAACCCACATGTGTGACCCATTATGGTCTGTTCTGAAACGGGGGGGGGGGGGCTGAAAGGTGTGTGCTTACAGGGCAGCTTAAAGGATTCTGTCCCGGCAAAGCAGAGTGTGGTTTCTCCCTTCTCACCTCCACAACCCGCACAGCCAAATGCTCAGCGGGGTGGCCAAAGAACCTCGTGGGCTCTGGTTAAAGATTAACTCTCCCTCTCTTTCTCTTGGCACAGAAAGTTCTTTGAAGAAGCCCGTTCATTCTGCAGAGGCAATAAAGAGAGCAGGGTGGTGGGGGGGGACGCAGGCCCTGGTTACCTGCCCCGCTCCAAGGAGCACCTGGGTGGGTGGGCAACTCCAGGGCTGGCCCAGGTGCAGGGAGGCGGCAGAGAGGGAGCTTTAATCCAGCCTTCCTGGAGCACAAGAGCCCCTTCACCGTTTCGCAGGTCCAGCTGCTGCCTGATGTCGTTTTATCGCCACAGAGATGGGTAGGACACACACCGCACTGGAAGTGTGTGTGGTTGTGGTTGTTTGGCAGCATGGAGGAATGGCGGTTTTGTCAGCTGGGAAGCCAGTGCGGTGAAGGGGTTCAGGCACTGGGCCAGGACCCTGGAGAGCCGGGCTTAGTCCGCACTCGGCCCGGCGGCTCCCCAAATTCCAAATCCACCGGTGCAGACTCAGGATGCCAATGCTCTGGCTGTCCAGGGGCCACGCACTCTGCACATGCTCAAGGAGGGGAAACACTCGCGTTCTTCAGGTGCTGCAGGAATGTCCTTTTGCCGCCTAAAGTTTCCAAAGTGCAGTTCTGGCTGCCCCAAAGGACCCCCCACCCCTTTTGATTTATTGAGGGAAACAGGTTGCGGGGCGGGCGCCCGCGATTGTGAGCTCAGCCCCCGCCGAGAGAAACAAAGGAAACGCTTCCCCCGCGAGGCTGGGAGCTTCCCCCGCTGAGCCGCGCAGCCTTTTTGGAAGGAAAAGTGCCGCCGGCCAACCTCGGACAATGCGTCTCACGCGCACGGCGCCCCCCGCGGCGCAGCCGCGGCGCCCCTCAACCCGCCCCCCCGCATCCCGCTTCTCCCCTGAGCTGCAGCGGAGCTGAGCGGCTGCGCGCCGACGGGCGCTTGCTCGTGAGTAAGCAGCCCTGCCGCCGCAAGAAAACACGGGTCAGGCGTCGCGGCCCGATGGGCGAAACGCAGGGATGCGCCTTTCCCTCGTTCTCTCTGATTTATGTGTCCCGCTTGCTCCCCGTTTTAAGGTATAAGCTCCCTGAACCCCTTTATTTCTGGGGGAGGCAGCACTGGTGCCTCTTGCTGGTTTGCTTTTTTCGCTCCCTGAAAAAAGGGGGTCTCTGCGCGAATCAGTTCAGGTCCCCGCAAAGGAAGCGCCGGGACGCGCATCAGCGAAGGCGCGCTGGGATCTGCCGAGCGCTTCTTCCGCGGGACCAAAGGGGGGGGGGGGGGGGGGGCTGCAGTTGGCCTGGAAAGGAAGCCCCCCCCACTTCACCCCAGGCCCGCAGCCAGCGCAAACCTTCTGCGGGGGCCACCAAAGACAGCAGGGCAGAAGAGTCGCTCTGATGCGCCGATCTTTTAAAATCAACGTTTTTCCGTCACTGGGGGGGGGGGCAGGGCTCAGAGCGCATGGCTACAGCCTCACCCCACTCGGCACGACCTCCAGGTCTGGACAACCCCACCCGCAGCCCCCGATCTGCCGCCACTCAGCCTCTTCCAGAGACTTGCAGCCGCTCGGGGGCTCCCGGGGCGCCAAACGGGGGGCGAGCGCCCGGTTGGGCAAGGCTGCTTGAGAGCCCCTCGCAGCGTGGGAGGCTGCACTCTGCGCTTGCTCAGGGGCACCGCTCTTCTCGTTCGCACGGCCGGGGTTGCAAGGGGCTGCGTCCTGCGCCACCTCCCCGCGCTCCGGGCGCCCAGCGCGGCCTCCGCCCTCCCCTCCCCTCCCCTCCCCTCCCCTCCAAGGGGCGGACCGCGCGCGCGCGCCCCGCCTCTGCTCTATAAAGGGGCGCCGCCGCCGCCGCTCCGCAGATCAGCCGACCGGAGTCGCCTCGCCAGCCTACCTGCCCGCCCGCCAGCCTCCCGTGCGCTCCGTCCGTCCGCCTGCCCGTCCGTCCGCCCGTCGCGGCTGCTCCTCGCCTTCAAATGCGCCTGGCGGAGATGATCAAGAAAATGGGTCCCAGCGAGCCGGAGCTGAACATCCCGGCCAAGAACTGCTACCGCATGGTGGTCCTGGGCTCGTCCAAGGTGGGCAAGACGGCCATCGTCTCCCGCTTCCTCACCGGCCGCTTCGACGACCAGTACACGCCCACCATCGAGGACTTCCACCGCAAGTTCTACAGCATCCGCGGCGAGGTGTACCAGCTGGACATCCTGGACACGTCGGGGAACCACCCCTTCCCCGCCATGCGGCGCCTCTCCATCCTCACCGGTGAGCGCCGCCCGCCCCCGCCAGCCCCCCGAGGGCGCCCGGCACACGCTCGGCCCGCGGCGGGCGCCGCCCCTGCCGAGCGCCCCTCTTGTCGCCGGAACCAGACAGCCCGAGCGGGCCCACGGCAGCCTTCCCCTTCTCCGGGCACCCGGGACTGCAAGCCTCAGCATCCCCAGCTAGCTGTGCCAGGTTGCGGGAGGGGAGCTCCCGTACTGACTTAGCGCGCCCAGGCGTGCTTACCCCGGAGTGAGAGCCGTTGAGTTCAATGGGACTTGCTCCCGGGAAAGCGTGCCTGCAGCTTTGCAGCTTGAAGTCCTTGGGCATGGGTTTCTTCCTCCTCCTCCTCCTTCACCAGCTGGGAAAGCGCAGCTGCACTGGCCCCTTCCCACAACCTAGTGAGAGTCGGGGGGAGTCTGATGTGCGCAGCAGCCACGCGCAGGTGGGGCAGCTCTCGGCTCTTTTGAAGATCGTTCCCGAGGCAGTGAAAGTGGAAAAGGAAAAAAAAAAAAGTACATTTGTGATGGAGAAGTAAAACTTCTCTCAAACCAGTTTTGCTTATTGTCTTTTCCACTCGGAAAGTCCTCACTGTGCTAAGGGTGTTTACTTAGAAGGGAGCCGCTAGCTGGCATGCCTTCCCGTAACTCCCAGTGAAGCCCGATGCAAGGGACAGCCCAAATTTTGCAAAGTGGCTGCAGCCACGGAAGCGAATCGGCAGCCCCCGCCTCCGAGATCGATTCTGAAGGGGTCAGGAGGCACAACTGAACAGATCGCTTGTCTCTCAGATTCCTTGCAAAATGACATTTGGGCTGTAAATCTTTATCAGGTCCGATGACACTTTTATATGACCCGCCCCTGTTCTTCCCTCTGGCTTTGACAATTAAACAGTTCTGGGGCTGTAAAAAGAGAGAGGTTGTAATTTTTGAGACAGGAGTCGGGGAAAGAGAAAGGGAAAGGTATTGTGTCCTTGCACACACAGGAACAATGCACTCCACCCCCCCCCCAAAAAAAAGCTGCCAGAGAGATTTTGGTTTGCGAGCCATGAAAAAAGCCTTGAAAATTATCTCAGCAGCTCTTCTGCACTCGCTCCCAGCAGTGTCGCTGGCAGCCGCGTCTCCACTCCAAGGCACGCCTTTCTCCTACACAAATAAACACATGTGCTCACAAAGCCATGGAGGGAAACTCAGTTGTGCCGCATTTGAGCTCAAACAGAAAGAAATTTCCCAGCCAAGCCAAGCCAAGCCCTCCCTGTGCTGCTTTGTTTTTCTGGGGTCAAAAGACCGCAAGTCTTTTCCAGCCTGATTTCTAACGGTGTGTCTCTCTTATTTGCTTTGCCTTCTGTAGGAGACGTCTTTATTCTCGTGTTCAGCCTGGATAACCGCGACTCCTTCGAGGAGGTGCAGCGCCTGAAGCAGCAGATCTTGGAGACAAAGTCCTGCCTGAAGAACAAGACCAAGGAGAACATCGACGTTCCCCTGGTCATCTGCGGGAACAAAGGCGACCGCGATTTCTACCGCGAGGTTGACCCGAGAGAGATCGAGCAGCTGGTGGGACAAGATGCTCAGAAATGCGCCTACTTCGAGATTTCGGCCAAGAAGAACAGCAGCCTGGATCAGATGTTCCAGGCCCTCTTCACCATGGCCAAACTGCCCAGCGAGATGAGCCCCGACCTCCACCGGAAGGTCTCCGTCCAGTACTGCGAGCTCTTGCACAAGAAATCGTTGAAGAGCAAGAAGCTCCTGAAGGAGAGCTCTGAGGACGGCAGCGGGGACGCCTATGGGATCGTGGCCCCCTTTGCTCGCCGGCCGAGTGTGCACAGCGACCTCATGTACATCCGGGAAAAGGCCATCCGGGGCGGGCAGGCCAAGGACAAAGAGCGGTGCGTGATCAGCTAAGACTCCTCTCCTGGCCTTCGAGCCTTCCCAGCGAACCTGGGAAGAGATCGTTTCATTCCCAAAACTCTGCGAGCCCTTTTGGTGGCGTGGGCCCGTCGCCATCCGAGATGGCAGCCCTTTTCTGCATGGGGCACGGTGCCTCCTAGCCATTAGCGGGGGCGTTTTCATCTGCTCCCCAAGATGTATTTTATTTTATTTGGAGGAGGAGGGGCCACGATTGCTGCCAAGAGCTCCTTGGCAAGGAGTCAGCGGAGAACTGTGGTGGAGATACTCACTGAAAACATGCTGTGAAGGGGAGGAACTTACTTCTCTTCTCTCTCTGTTGTAAAGATTTTGGCCGGGGCGAGCTGGCTGGGAAGGGAACAGCCGACACCGGACTATCAAGATTCTCTCTGCAGCCGCCTCTGTGTGGTGGTGCAGAAAGAGAGACCAGCTTTGCTGCTGCTGAAAGACTTGTTGGAGGGGCCACGGCCCTTCGGTCCCACGTACCCCTCCCACTGCAGGGACTCGGGGCTGTTAGGGAGGGGCTTGTTGTTGGAAAAATAACTGTTTACATTCATCCTTCTTTGTCTTGATTTTTCTTGCAAAAAGAAAAGGATTGCATCCAAGCGGACTGGCACTTTATAATGTAGAATCTTTTGGTCTAGGGACATGAACAAAATCTTAGCTAAATGTTTCTACAATGTGTGACACTGGTTCTATTTTTTGTTTTGTTATATTTTCTATAAAATAAAACTTTTGAAAATAAGGTCATGCCGGGCTGGCTTTTTGTGTGTGTCTTGGTGGGATTGCAAAAAAGGAGCATAAATAAAAACGGGATACAGATGGAGTGGAGGAGCTGGGCTGAATCAGTTGGATGCCGTTTCTGCTCCCGTGTGTGGTGGCTTTGGAGGTCAACCAGAGAGCTTCTAATCAAAATGAAGATTAGAAGCAGGACATGGGAGACGTATTGCCCCTGCCCTCGCCCTTCCCAGACCACCTGGAGTCCCAAACCCTGGGAATAGATGGGATAGATATAAATAAACATAACAGCTGGAATAGTCGTAGCAGATAGAATCAATATTCTTGCCTGCCATGAAGTGTCCAGCCCCCTTCTCAAGTTGGTGGCCTTCACAGCTTCTTGTGGCAACCACATTCCAGAATTTTCACAACGCACTGGAATTGCCGCTCCACGATATTTAGGCAGGCCGCTCCTAGCGCTAGCGACCAGAAAGCATCGCACAACCATTTCTGCCCTTTGGTTGCGATAAGAAAAAAGGCAGGAGAGGCGGTGGGAAAGCAAGAGCATTGTGGGCCCAGCCCTGCATCGTTCTGTGAACGAGGCAGATGATTGTAGGATTGCGGGAAATTATGGCGAGCTAAACCTCACCGCTCCTTTGTGGAAGGTGCACGAGCAGCGTGTCTTTCTGTGCACAGAATACCCCAGGTGGTGGGTTCGTACTTCAGACTTTCCTTCTTTCTCCCAGAATCCAGCCAAGCAACACGAGTGGTGAAAGCTGCAGGCCTCTAAAGGAAAAAGCATTGCAGGGACGTGAGCGGACAGCCGAAAGATGAAGGGCATTGCAGTCCAGTGACCGCAGTTACATAGGCCTGCCTCTCGCCCCTGGCCCACTGACCAAGCCTGTTCTGTCAGGGACACTGGGCTAATCGTTTCCCACCCAAGCGGGCCCCCTCCCCAAGAAGCACTGCGCTTGCTGGACCTTCAGGTTTAGTTCAGATTCTAATTCCAAGCAGCCACATCAACCTTGAACTGGGAATTGATCGGCCTCTGGGAACTGTGAGATTCTGGGGAGGACACATCTGAGTTCATGTCCAGGATCCTGTTGCTGTTAGTGACTGGCTGGAAGCCATCCCCGAGGTGTGAAGTGCCTGATCCTGCCTAATCTTGGAAGCTAAGCAGGAGCAGGCCTGGGCAGAAGTGGGATGGGTGACTTGAGTGTATGATTCTATGATTATTGCTGTCAACTGCCTAGAGAGCTTTGGCTATGGGCAGTATAAAAATGTAATAATAATAATAATGTTGAACACGACCTGTGCTCAGAGCTTCTGTAGTTAAACTGCTGTTGAACTGAGAGTTCTCCAAACGGACTGTCCTTTATAAGGCAGAACACCAGAGGACTAAGGTGTTAGACCAGGATCAGGGAGTTCTGGGTTCAAATCCTCTCTCGGCCATGAACGTACTGGATGGGTTTCACCAAACCCTTTTCTCTTGCCTCGCTTTTCTTGTAGGATTGTTATGAAGCAGGGAAAGGAGGCAGTGAGAAAGATCCTGGCTGTAGTCCCACGCCACCGGTAGTCCCCAAGCCGGACGAGGGCGCAAGCCAACATTTTTCCCATTTTTTCTGCAAACAACCCAAGGGGAGCAATATTCTGCCTTCCAGTTTTTGCAGCTGCTTTCATACTTCCGCTTTGGTGCCAAACATGGGTTTCTAGGAAACCCTTTGTCCCTGTTGCCTCATCAGGTTTTCCAGCATGGGTCCCCTCTGACTCTGTCTCTGCTACAAGCAGTGAAGGGGGACAAAGACCCAGAAGCTCCAGGAAGCATATTAATAAATCGGCGTTAAATCCTAGCAAATACACTCAAGAGAGATTTTTGCTTGGAGCCACAAAAGGGGGAAATGAGGATTCATGGCTTCCTCCCCCGAAGGGCCCAATTTCCTGGCGCTTATAAGACATGCGGACACGGGCCATGAAAGTTGTTTGTTTTCTCCCTGCCACTGTTGCAAGACTGATCCCCCCCTCCCCACACTTTGGATTGGCAGGTGTACCATTTTGTCGGTGAAGAATACCTGGCTGGGGCAGGTAGCCTTTCGAGGGAGTTTTCATGCCAGTTCACTCTGGCTTTGCTCAACCTGGATGAGCTTCCCGTGCCCCGAATTCCCCAGAGGTGGGCCTGCCCAAGCCAGGACCCCTCCGACCCATCCCAGTCCCATCAGCCAGCACAATGCCCCCCGGGGCTTGGTAAACTTTATCGGACGTCAGAATTTTTTCGGACGTCAGAATCGGGCCTCCTGTTTCCCCACGTGACCCAAGGGAGTCCCGAGCAGGCCAGGGAGGCAGCGAAGTGCCCACAGATGGACTCAGACGCTTTGCCCATTCAGCTCAAGGTGAGCTGCACTCCAGGGCAAGGCCAGCACTGCGGGGACTGCCGAGGGGCCACTGCAGAGCAGGCCCTGCATGGCTCTCCCTCACCTCCTTCTTCACCTTGGCCTACAGGATGGCTGTGAGGAGGAGGAGGAGGAGATCCCACAGCATCCTCCCTCCTTGGGCCGACACCTGCCAAACAGGGAAGCCACACCTAGGAGGAGAAAGAGGCGGGAGAGCTGGGATGGCGGCAGAGAGAAGGCCCCGAACCTGCAGCAGCCCCGTTCGAGGGTTCGAGAGCATTTTCCCTGCCATACTTGGAATGCCAAGAACAGTGCCCAGGAGCTCCCGGGAGATCCAGGGTCAAGCCCCCTCTGGCCAAGAAGCCCCCCGGGCCAGTCACTCATTCGCGGCCTCACCTGCTTCACCGGGTTGTTGTTGTTGTGAGGATCACAGGGAGATGTGGGTTCTTCCCAAGAGGAGAAAGACGAATATAAATGTGACAATAACAACAACATTAAGCACACTCTTTCTCCCCGAGTTTCGGCGCTAAGCATCCACAGAAAGTCCCATGCCCAAAATGTTCCCATTCATTCACATCCTAGGGATGGGCTACATTTCCCATGCACAGACGCCGCCTTGACTGCTGCACCTTGCAAAGGGAAGGGCCGAGCCTTCACGCGGGACGGAGCGGTGCCGCAGGAGGAGGTGTCCCCGCTTTCTTCGCTGCCTCACTTCTCTCGCGGGCCCCAGAAAAACCTTCTCCGTGTGCCGTGTGTACATACTTCTGGCCGAACAGCCCCAGCCCCTGCCTAGTGGAAAAACTGTAGGTGCGACCGAGTCAACAGTCGCTCCTTGGCACACGGAGCACATTATTTGGAACAAGGGTGAGTTCCAGAAGGCAGCCCTCGATGACCCGTGCCGGGCTCCTCGCAACGCCCTCGGCACCTTCCACCAACCCTCCGCATTGTCGTCCCGGCTTCAGGACAAAGCAAGAATGTACTCTCTGCTCGTGACTTTGGACTGGGGCCAAGGTACTGTACTCACACACCTGAAACCGCTCCGGCGACGCAAGACTGGCCTCCCTGCGTGATCCAACAATGCCTTTTCTCTGCGTTAGTCACGGGTGGACAATTGGGGTGCGGAGGCAGAAGAATTCAGACACCTATTGTTCTCCTCCTCCACAGGGCTGGTTTGCGTTTCTCTTTCTATTTTGTTCGGGACTTCCTATTGGATGCTGTGCAGACCTTCAGCCGGAAAACCCTAATCATGCTCTTAGTCAAGGCACCTCGAGATGGAAATTTCTAGGTAGGTGGAGATGTAGGGCTGCAATAGCCACTAGGTCTTCCTGCCCTATTAGCGATCTGTTTCAGAACCCAACTGGCGCAACTCAAGACCCGCCCGGAAGTAAGTGTGGGCACGGATGAGAGTAGCATCTTCTCCCCCAGCTTCCATCCGCCATTTCCTTTTCCTGCTGTCACCCTTACATCAGTGTATAGAATGTAAGCTCCTTGGGGCAGGGACCCACCCTCTTATTCTTTGTAAAGTGGCAGTAGATAACTAGTGCCACCACCAGATTCCAGCAGGCAACCACTCTGCAGGGAGAGTCAAGCTCGTGCGGCTCCTGGGGGTCTCCGGATCCCTAAGTTATTGCTGGCCCCCTGCTCCCACTTGGGAGGCACTGACTGCCCCCCGGGGTGAAAACCGGGCGTTGCGTCGCAAGAGAGGCTTGGAGGCTGGGATGACTGCGTCACGATGGCACTGCATTCCCAGCCTGCCCTTCGGCCCTTTGCGAGGGACCCAGAGCAGCAGGGAGCTCCACAGCTGAGTGGGGACTTGAACCCGGGTCTCCCAGGCCCCCAGTCTCAACCACTGCACCATACAGGATGCGCCCTCCATTCGTAGCCCAGATGAAACCCAAGTTGTCCACAGCGGCATCCTCTTTGCAGCCGGGGTGGCCAGAGAAAAGGGGTGCAGCAGAAGTTCCAACACACTGAAGCTGGACCCTCTTCCTGCCTTAGCAGACCCAGGTCATCCTCGTAAAAACGGGAAGCTGTGCGAATGCCAAGGTTCCACCGAACAGTCAGCATTTCTGCCTCCCCTCCCATCAAATCACAGCTGGCAAAACTGGGGCAAGTGAACAAATAAGGTCATTATTCCATGCACAGGAAAGATTTCTCATGGATGCATTCACAGAATTTTATTGTTTTCCTCAGACAGGACATTTAAGCAAACAACTGAAAGAAATGAGAAGTTTCCGTACAAACAAACAAATCAATAAAAATATTTATGACAAATATTTATACACACAGAGAGATTTGTAAACTGAGGTCTTCCCTATCAACCCCGAATTCCTTCAAGCAGAAACCAGGGAAGGATTTCTCCAACTTGCTTGTCCAGTAAAACCCAGTATGCCATGTGATAGTTTTGTCCCACTGCCGATTTCTAATAAGCACTGCATTTCCTCTCTCTGAAGCCTGAACACTTTGAAAAAGCAGCAGATCCAATACCTTCTGGGGCTCAGAGAACAATGACAACCCCACCTCCCCTTTTTTCAAAAAACTGAAACCAATCTATGTATTAAGAGGTGTTGTATATTTTTCTTTTAAACCACCAGCTCCTCGCAGCTAGAAAACTAGTCTGTCAGGGAGAACAGGGCGATTCTTTCTCCCTGGCACTCTAGTTTTCTGCATGCAAAGATTTCATTTCATTAATGGAGAACACCATCCCACCCGCAGTCTGAAGAGGTATATTCTAGGGACAGCTTCACTACCCAAATCTGCCAAAACCAGTCCTCAAGCAGGCTCCGAGACAGAAATACACACATACACACAGCACACACCTCCCAGGACATGCACTGAAGAGGGTGAGCTGCGCAAACTGACGGCAGGCCGGGCACACGGTGCCACGCTTTGACAGCAACGGGCGCTCGGGCGCTTCTGAGAAGAGCAACCGCCTTGCCGAGGCGGCTTCTATTCCTTGGGGATTTCAAACATGCAAAGACTCTTGTACTTCTGCAGTAACTCGCTCTTGGACTTCACTTGCTCGCGAAGGTTTTGCAGCTGCAGCTGCTGCTGCTCGGGACTCACGCCGATGCCTTGCAGGGTTTTGATGAGCTTATGCATCTCCACAAATTTGGTCCGCAGCTCATTCAGCACCTGGTGGACATCCTGGCTGTCTTTATCCATGCTGAAGGGGGAAGCAGAGGGATGGAAGGGGGTCATTATCTTTGCACGCCGAGCATCAGGAAAAACATCGGGGCGCCATTCCTGGCACGTCCCTACGAGTTTAGGCATAGCAGAACTTGGGTCGAAAAGGAACGTGCCTCCACAAATGCATTATATGCGTGAGGCCACTGCTTCCCTGGGAAAGTTCTCTGTGGGTTTTGTAGCCTCATTTCTCGCAGTTGGGTATATTTTTAGTTTAATTATCCTGCACTCTGTTTTCAAATTTTAAGAGTTTAACCCTTGTACCCCTTGCAGCTTTTTCACTCTTGTTCAGCGCCAATGTTGGTGTGTTCTGGGCAAGCCACCTAGCACATTGCCTTCATGGAAAAAACACCTAGAAATATTGTATATAAAATAACTGGAGGGTTTGGGTGCATGCAGGGTTTCCCCGCGATAGGTGGCCAGGTTCCGAGTTCTCTGCACACTCAACTTCCTGCCCCCCTTTCCCAGTGGGGGTTTCATTCATCCTGAGGTTGCGGAGTCTTTGGTTTGGGAAAGTTCTGAGGGCGCACCCTCCGGGCAAGGGGTGTGTGGCCGCCTGCGGATGCCAAGCGGCCAGACACCCCCAGGAGACCTCCAACGCCAGGCCGGGTTCAGACGAAGGCAAGGGCCCCCTACGGTTCGGCGGGGCGCATCCTCGGAGACTCCGCTGGGGCCCGGCTTGTCACTCGCCCGCCGCCCCCCAGTCCGCTCCCGGCGCCCGTGCCCGAAGCCCCCCGGGCGGCGCCACTGACCACTTGATGATGTCGTGCACCAGGGGCAGGAACGAGTAGTCCTCCTGCCCCGGGGGCGGCGGCGGCGGCGGCGCGGGAGGCGGCGGCAGCGCGGGCGGCCCCTGCGCGGGCGGCAGCGGGAACTTGGCCTCGGCCGGCGGCGGCGGCGGCTGCTGCGAG
>NW_025335684.1:2149962-2191860 GCF_004798865.1 Varanus komodoensis
TCTTGCGCGCCGCGCCCCCGCGCCCGCCCTCCCGTCGCGGCCCAAGCGCGGAAGCCGCCGGGCCCGGGAAGCCTGCGAGGCGCGGTGCGCGGTTTGTGCGTCAGCCGCGCGCCGCCGCCGCCGCCGCTTCCTCCGCCTCCCTCGCAGCAGCAGCAGCAGCAGCAGGAGGCGGGCCGGGCCTGCCGCACGCGGGGCGGGCTTCGAGGGAGGACGTGCCCGCGGCCGGCCCGGCCCTCGCTCCTCCTCCTCCTCCTCCTCCTGCAGCCGCGCAACCGCACGGCCGTCCTCCGGGATTTAGGGCACGGCCCGCCAGAACGAGCAGGCCGACGCGCCCCGCAAAAGCCCCAAATGCAGCCAGGCCCCCTTGCAGTTCCGGAAATTCGGCAGCGGCACTGATCGGGGTGCAGTCCGGCGCGCATGTAGCTAGTAGCTCTTGCGCCACGAAGCCGGAAAGGTCGGACGCGCTGGCAGCCGCGGCCTGTTTTCTGGCTCAGCGGGGATCGGCTTGCGCGTTTTGCTTAGATTTGCGCGGCGTTTTTCTGCCCTGGGTTCGCACATCATTGTCGCGCGTGGGTGCGGGTGCCGCCCCACTTGCGCGTGAGGCTGGGCTGAGAGGCGTTGGAAAGCGTCGGAGAGGGTGGCATAGGACTCGGGAACTTGTCGATTGTGCAGAAATTCCCGGGGTTTCCTGGCGCAGGGGTCTCAAAGCTATTGGTGCAAGGCTGCAGGGGGCTAAGAAAGCTTAGGATGCACAGCTGAAGAGGTCCATACTGGAAGATGGTAGGCGTGATGGAAAAATGATAAAGCTAAAAGGAAGGCCACGAGAGGCGCTCCTCAGTCCCAGTGGGAAGATGGTCCCATCCATCGGAAGGCCCGCTGGTCAGGTGGAAATCGAAATATTTGGCAAATGCTAATTTCTCTGTTCGGATTTGCTATTCAGGTGCTAACGGGTTACGGGCAACAGCTTAGGTGCTTCATTGGTAAAGTGGGATTGCACAGAATTAGCCTTGCAATAAAGGGCAGCTTCAAAAAGAGGACATTCCAAATAGAGGGCTGTCTTGTGGAAGAGGGACACGTGCTCCCTGTGAGCTTTGCCAGGAGAACCCAAAGTGAATGAAGGAAGTTTGGACAGTCCAAGGCCGCGTCCAGACATGGCGGGCCTTGTTTGGAGAGCAGCCTGACCCTTGACCAGACATCCCTGCTGACAGATGACCTTTGGGATTTCCTTGGGGCTCTGTGATAAGGTGTCCCCACTTCTCTGCGGCGTTGCTTATTCCTCTGTAAATTTGGGTAGCTGAGATGTCTCTTTGAGGACGAGCCAGAGAGCCTTTTAGGAACAGCAAGGGCTTGGGGAGAGGGTGAGAGACGAGAAGGACAAGAATGGGGACCGACGTGGCAGCGGGGCTGTGACCTTCCTCTGTTTACGGCTCTTGTCCTCTCCAAACAGCAAATGGCCTCCGCCTGAATGTGCTGGCCCAGGGGCCTGGGGGTCGTCCAGACAGTCTGCTGCCTTGTTTGTTATCGTGAGCTTTCCCCATCCGTTCCCTTTCTTTCCTTGGGTGCCTCCTAGACAGGGTTGCAAAATGGACCTTAAGTATTACGCACCCCGTTCTTGTTGTTCTGTACAGCCCAAGAACCAAAGCGCTCTGTGCGGTTTACAATGTTTCTGTTTTGTTGTGGTTTTGGTTAGCTGCAAAGGCATGCCCGACCCATCACAACCGCCCCCGCCCCCCGGGCTACATTCCTCCCGGCCTTCCTGCCCTCCACAATCCCCCGGAGTCCATCGAAGCTCACGCCGACTGCTTCAGTGGCCCCATCCAGCCCCCTCATCCTCTGCCGTGCCCTCCTTTTGCCGTCAATCCTTCCCAGCATTAGGCTCTTCTCCAGGGAGTCCTTCCTTCTCGTTAGCTGGCCAGAGTATTTGAGCTTCATCTCTAGTATCTGGCCTTCTAAAAAGCAGTCAAGGTTGAGTTCCAAGGTTACCTAATCACTAGGCAATAAAATACAACAAAATGTCATAAAATCTTATCCACAATCAAAGATTAATTACAAAACAATAAAAGCAGCTAGAAACACACTGTGAAGAAGGACCATGCCCAAGAAAAATGGCAGGGATGGGGAATTCGCTTAAGCCCGGGGAAACCGAGTCTGATCCCTACCTGCGAGATGGCCTGAAGGGCCGCCTTGGCCTGGTACCACTGTGAGGCCTTGCAAGGACTATTCCAGGGAAGGGAGAAGAGGAACCCAGCACCACCAGGACAACATTCCCCGGCAGCACGTTAGCGGCCTTCCCTCCCTCCCTCCCCGAAGGGCCACTTGAGGCAGCCGAGGTGGGCTGCCGCTGCCGCTGCCTTGCCCCCAGCTCTCCTTTCGCTCCACTTCGGATGCCTGTGCTGCTTCAGGTGCACGAGTTACAGGCCTCCCCGGATGGGAACCCTGGGCCTGCATGCTGCATAATCTTCCACTGTTTTATTATACTTCCTAGTTGGTTGGTTGTTGGCATTTTGTCTGCTCCTCTCTGGAGCAGTTTGCAAAAGTTTACAGTTTTCTTGTTTTTGCATTCTCGGCTTCAATTGTCGGTTCATCTTAGCCACTGTGGTGCTTTAGTTTTACCCTGGAAAAGCAGGAGAGAAACGTTCCTAGCAGAGCTGATAGATGAGAAATCGTGCCTGGTTGTGATGCTGGGGGAACCAGAGTGCGGAAGGCCGCACGGCAGCTTCGGTTCTTCTCCAAGCCCTGCTGGGACATGTGCAACTGAAGAGGCCGCTTTCTCTGTTGTGGCACCCGGACTGACGAGTGTGCTCCCGGGGGGGTGAGACTGGCACAGGCAGATCGATTTCGCTGCCCAGATAAAGCCTGTTTCTTTGCTGAAGGCATTTTAAACTGGTTTTCATAAAGCCGGTTGTCTGAAACTGTCTCTCTCACAATTCCCACCTTTCGTTGCTTTCATTGGTGCCTTCTCATTTTTATTCTACCGTAGGTTACGTTAGGGTTTTCTGATCATTTTATGATGAAATGCAGAGCTGAAGAGCAGTGCAAACGATACTTAAGGAAATAAATATTGCTGTGAGTTTGGGAGTTCAGAATGTGGCCAAAGGCAAGATTTTAACCGGGGTTCCTCCACAGCTGTGTACTTAGCCTAACCATTAATCTGGTCTTGGCTGGCTCTCCTTGTCCTGGCTTACTTGGGCAAGTTCAGGAACACATGCAGTGGGAGCTGCTGGACTCAAAAAGCGTTTGGCGCTGCCAGTCCAGAAGTAAAGAAGGCCTGCAAGTTACGGCAGTGAAGCAGATCTGGGTTTTTTTCAGCATGCAGAGACAGCACAACAGATAAAATGACTTTTGTGTCATTGCTGTGTTCTTCAGGAGGCCTGCTAAAACGCTGTTTGTTTTTTTAATGGGTCAGAAAAGTGTGAATGTGTATGTACCGCACAATCGTTCTTTTCAAGCGCCTCAGGCAAAGCAATCTCAGGAACATACTAAATTTGATGAAAAACCTTGACATTCAAACGCGGGAAGAATAAGAGCAGATGATGCCCTTTTGGCTAGTTATTTGCCAGCAGCAGCAGAAATGGGGACAAGGTGCCCCCTTCCCCCATTCTCTGCTTTTATTTGTAAACAGTCGCGCTTATTGAATTGCCCACTTACTGAAAATTGTCACCGTGTCTCTTCAGTTTGCAGAGCTGAGCAGGTCTCTGGGAAAAAGCATGCCAATAAACCCGGATTAAAAGTTTTTCGGCTGCCTCGGGTGGAGGGCACTGCCATTTTGGGGGGGCTTCTTGGAAGTCGGGTCCTGTGAGGCATTTTGTACATTGGAACAAGAATGGATCTGCAGTGTACATACTTAGGAAGCAGTGAGTGGGGGGAACTATTGCTTTAATGCCCCATTGGTGAACTTCCTAGAGGCATCCAACTGGGCACAGTGAGAGATGGGATAATGGGCTAGGTAGTCCCTTCTCGGCTCGATGCATGGGGAATTCATGTGGGTACAATAGCGTCATCTCCACTGTGGGACCCTTTATCATCTTTAGGTTTGTGCTGGAAAATACTTTATTTTCCTAACATTTTGTTCTTGATCTGTTGCACTTCTAAAATGATTTTAATTTTTAGCTGATTCCTAGGTACGATCCTGTTTTAGTTGTTCCAGGGCGCAGTTATTTATCCTCTTGAAATAAGGTCTCTGGTAGTGCTGTGTTGAACTGGGTCTCAGGGGACCTGGATTCCAGTCCCCGTGAAGCTCATTGGGTGACTTTGGGCCAATCACAGGTGCTCAGCCTAACCTACCTTGCAGGGTTGTTGTGAGGATAAAAGGAAAATGAGGAGAATGGACAGGCCTTGGTTTCCTTACAGGAAAATAATATAATAGGCATAATGCATAAAAGCCAAGAAGGCAGTGTTGTTTTTTAAATAAAGGAAACACTGGCAAAATCCAGTCGACTTAAGAGTTGTCAAATGGATCAGAAGTCTGTGCTTAGAGATCTTGCACACAATTAGAGGGCGATTCGGTGACTAAACACGCACAGGATTGTGCCATCAGGGCTAAACTTGCAGTCACCATGGACTGGGAATGCTGAATTCAGTGAAAGGTCCCTTCCAGCATTCATGAATGGCATCTTAACAAGGTCGTGGGGGAGGAAGCGAAAGTTAGGACGGAGTTGGGCACCCTGAGCAAAAAGCGACTCGCTTTGGGAAATGCCCCACTCGGAGCTGCAGCGGCAACCACCAAAACAGGTGCGGGTTTTCTGCGGTGGCAGCTTTCTCTGTGTCAAAGCCGAGGACTCGCAGAATGTCGGGTTCGCACTACGTATCCTGGACGGCACCAAAGCGAGCACGGCTTCCTGCAGTCGCTCACGGTCCCCGTGTGTCTCTTCCCGGTTTCCAGGCCAAGCGCCGGAGCCCTCCGGCATCGGCATCCTTTCCGTTCCGCCCCCGGGAATGCGACGCGTTTCCCAGCATCCTCCCTGAGTGCCGCATGGCCCAGGCCACAGCAGATGCGGAAGGTTTCGGGGCGGCAAAAGCAGATGCCACTTTATTCCAGTCATCAGGAGGGTGCTGTAACCGAAGCCTGGTTAAATGGCAAACTGCACATGCTCAGGGGGCTTTTTAAAAATTAAATCTGGGTGGCAAACAGCACTGTTGCTGGCACTGTGATGAGAAATTCCAGTTATGTCCTTCACAGCTGAAGTCACACACGTGACTAATTGGCCACCTAGGCAGGTCAGGGGGCTCGTAAGTCCAAGGCCTCAAGTACCCCAGGCCCACTGCGGTGTGGAGTGTTGCCAAGATAGACCTTGGCTCCTCTCTCAAGCGTGTGGGGCGGAGCGTGTCGTGATTCCTCTGGAATGCAGAGGAATTATAGAATGTCTTGTGATTACGGGATGACTAATCCCAGTTTTTCAAGTATCCTCTCTTTACTTTAAAACAAAGAAGCAAAATGCTTCTAGTCCTCATGGCTGCAAAGATGAACTCAAAATGATGTGAGCTCTGCTGTATGTCGCCACAGCGAATGAATGAGGCACCAAACAGCCTCCAGACAGGGTGTAAATACAAGGTAATGAAAATAAGAATTAATACAAACAATGGGTATTATAATTTAAACAGGAATTCTAATTTTAGAATACAATTTTATAATTTACACAGGTATGATAATTTCAACAGAAATGCCTCTCCTCACGGTGTCTGATGCTTATCTCTTCGAATTGCGGTAGTCTAGCAGTCTTCCAACTGGCGTGGAACAGGGCAGGCCTTCAAAGAGAGGACAGGGCTCTGTAAAAAAGGACACTGCCCACTCTCGGACTCGGCAGACCTCTCCTCTGATCTGCAGCTCTCGAGGGGTCTCCCGCCTCCCCTTTCTCCACGGCATGCTGTGCCAAGGTAGATGAGCTCTTTAGTAAATGGGATGGCCAGCTGCCTGTGTCACGGAGTTCGTTCTCCTTTCTTTTCTCCCCCAAGGAGGATTAATAATTAGCTGCTAATGAACAAAACATGTTTTGGAGTGCAGAGCGGTTCACCCATGCCTGGCACCGGGGCCTGTTGCCCCTTGCACTGAATTTCTTGGAGGACTCTCCAAGCACCATATTTGCAGCATCAGGAATCCTTCGTTCCACTTCTATGGGACTCTTTTTATTATTGGCTAGAGAAACGGGTCTTGGCATAGATTTAAATATGTTTTTAAGTTATCATAAATGGAAAAAGAAGGGTGTGGGGGCTGACCCAGCGGGCTTGATGTTTTTGTTGATGGATGTTGTTTGTAGTTTTGTTTTTTAGGATTATATTTCAAATAATACTTATTAAAAAAAAGGAATCCTTCGTTCCCTTGACCCCCTGATAAGATGGCCATCTGATGATGGTTCTCTGGCAAGGCAGGCTCTGGCCACATCTGTCCATCGGAGAAGCGGAGGCTGCCAGGGGGCTGCGCTTGCATGCATGCCCACAGTGCGGATCCTGGCCCCCGAGAGAAATACCACAGCAAGGGGGTGACCAGGCTGTCCTGGCAGGAGGGACCGCTGCTTTGCCTTCCCTGCCAGAACAATACAAGAACTGAGCTCGCTTGCCCCTTCCTTCCTTTCAGCCCCTTCTCCTTTTGCGCCGTGTCTTTCCGATTATACGCTTCTGAGCAGGGGACACGCCGGGAGGTCCCTGCTCACTCCCTGCAGCGGGAATCCCTCCACCCTGGACAGCAGGTAGAAGGGGGGGGGCACACAGCTCACCTGGCCACATACTTCCACATGGTGGTGAGAGGCCCGGCATTTCTGTGTGAAGTGTCATGGTATTTTGTGGATTTGCATCCACACACGGTTTGCATGTGAATACAGATCTGCATCCCGTTCTTGGTGACGTCTTTCCTCTTTTCGGGCAATTGCCAAGTGGCCACCTTCTCCCCAAGCTCAGGGACAGTGGGAAGTGGGGTTCAGAAAGGCTCCCCCACACCTCAAATCCTACTTTGTGGGGAGAAAAATGCCTTGGCCATAGGATGCCTCTTTAATGATAAATACAGATCAGAGCAAAGCCAGGAACGGTTGCTGTTCTCCACTCAGCCGGATTATACAAGGGGACTGACTGGCCCGTTCCGGCGTCTCTCAGGAGCTGCCAAGGTAATTGGCGATGTCTAATTGTTCCATTTCGATAATGAGCATTTGGCTTGCTCAAGAAGCAGCTGACGGAAGCAGCACTTAAGTTGCTATTTTCGGGGCACCGGCTCCAGGTTAGGCGAAGGTGGCCAGAACAGGCCTTCATTTGGATACAGAAAACAGCAGCATTTCTTCTCAAGCACAGAAGTTTGCAAACTTTTTCCAGTGGGCCTCTCCAAGACAGGGGAATATTGAAGCTTACCCAAATAGAAGGCAGGCAAGCAGAAGTAGGACCACCAACCAGACATGCTGAGTTCTGGGGGTGCTTTGTTCTCAGCCTCCCCCCTCCGCCCTTCCCATTTTTCAGAGACACTGTAGATTCTGCAAGTGACCCCATAAAGTCACAAAACTTCACTAAGGTTGCTTCTAGACTAGCTGCTTATTCTCAGTTACAACGGAGACGCCAGCCAGTTCCATCCAACACTTTTTTGTGGCCCTTCTGTCTTCTACGGATTTGGGAGCATTCCCCACCCACACCGCCCCTGAAAACATCACTGCCATACTGGTCCGTCAGTGGGGATTGCCAATACTGAAGCTTTTTGGGGCCACTGTCTTTAATGCAAAGCTTCTGCTGTGTGATTCCCTTGCATCGCTTCCTGTTCAGTGTGGCAATGGCAGCTGATGAGACAGCCTCTAATGTGCAGCTGAATCACTCTGTTCCTGTTCCCTGGGGTAGGATGGCCTTTGGTTACCGACTCCCTTTCCTCTAGTTTTTCTCATTTTTCCGTGAAATAACTCTTGTGCAATATAAATAATTCTATTTATATGCAAAACAATTGAAAAGCAAATGCTTCGGTTGGTACATAGGAAGTAGGGGCAAAGTGGGCAGCAGAGCCCCTGTTAAGTTTGCATATCATTCCTTTATTTCCATTTTTAACTGACCTTTCCTCTAAGCAGTTCAAGGTGGCATATAAGTGTCTTCCCCTTTCCTCACTCCCCATTTTCCCTCACAACAGCCTTGCAAGGTAGTTAGGCTTAGAGACAGTGACTGGCCCAAGGTACCCGGCAGGGTTCAAGACTGAGCATCTGGGCTGGAGCTGGACTTTCTTTGCTGGGGGAAGCGCTCGCCAAAGTCGTGCATAAGCACATCCGTCTTTCCCTTTTTGATTAAAAGGGGAATTTACATATTTTGAAATCAGCTGTTTCTCACGTGCCGCCTGGGTACCTCAACACATGAAATGGGAGCACTTAGAGTCACTGGCAAAAACGGGCAAACATGGCCCGGATCTTCCTTAAGGGACGCGGTGCAGATTTCGGTTCTCACGTGCCTGCAATTCCGTTCAGGAGCCCATCTTGTCCCAGTACTTGAAGCAACCTGGCCACTTTTCCAGCTGCTTTTTTCTTCTGTACACAACAGGAAGCCAGACAGAAATGCCCTTTGTAAGAGCCGCAGAGATGGGTTAGCCAAAAGGCCAGCCCTGGAGGGACTGCGCTCCTTTTCCTGGACTCTCGCAGGGCTTGAGGAATGTCCAAAACAAGCCTGCTTGGTGCGTCAGGCCAGTTCAGCATCTTGGGCTAGAAAATTAGAACGATGCTTTTGCTGGCATGCTTCTAAAACCCAGAGACAGGGACCTCTGTGTGCCTGCTGGGTGAGCTGTATTTTCGGTGGCTGGCTCATAGCAGGACAAATATCCGGAGGAAGCACAAAAACAGCCCAAGAGAAGGTGTATTTTGTGTATTGATTTATGCATTTGGTTCATTAGTTGTCCTATAACGAACTGTGACTTTGGAGGCTTACAGAAATAGCAGCTGCGTCATGTCACCCTCTACAAATGCACAAAGGCCAGGTTTGCGCAACCTGGCCACATCCTCCGATTGCTCCAGAGCTTTGTATTCAAAATGGCGGCTGCACACACCCCAAACAACCCCCAAACTCCAGGTGCCAAGACATAGGACTAAAAGACATTGTCTGGGCTCTCACAACCCATGGTTTGTTGTTGGTTTGAGAACTGTGGGATGTGCACCATGCTTTATTATCTAGGCTGGCTTCAGACAACACAAAAACCCACGTTTCCACCCACAGCTGTGGCTTTCCACATCACGGAGGGCTTCCCGCTTCCCCCGGATTTTCTTTGCAGCATGAGTCTCGTGGTCGGGCGTTTTATCTGCGAATCGTCAAGCAGAGCGCAGCAAAGAGAACAAACTCTGCCAGCAGTCATCAGAGCGGCGACTCCCGGACCCGCTGTTCCTGCAACGGCCTGCGGCAGGTCCTGGAATTCTGCCCCACTGCAGGAGCGTAAACATTCCTGAGAGGACCAAGGAGAGATCGGGAGGCGGTGGCGTTGCCTGCAGAGGGTGGCTGCTCCTTCCACACCAAGAAGGTTGCACAAGAAAGAGAGAGAGAGAGAGAGAGAGTTGCACTTGTGCAGCTGAGAAGAATCAATCCCTGCCCCCCCCCAGTCCAAACACAGCTGCACACTTTTTTGGATCTGAAGAGAATTCGAAAACAGCACCCCCAGTAGTGCGAAATAGTGCAGGGCAGCCACACGTGTGAAGAGGCCGCACAGGAGTGGGGACAGGTGCGCCAGGCGGGGGACGGACAGGGAAGGAGTGGGAGAACCAGGCGGGGCGAGCGCTTTCGTCTGCCGTGCGCGCAGCCGGTCACCACCGCCTTTCCACATGTGCACACGCAGCTGGGATTAGGTCTCCGGCCTCCCACGCTGAGCGGCGGTCTGACGAGCGATGCGCCGCTGGATCGTGTTCTCTTGCGATGTGCGGAATCGGGCTTAATTGGTGCTCAGGGCTCCGGAGCACGTCTCCCCGCAGCCAAGGAGCGGGCTGCTGGTTCAGCCCCATTAAGCAGCCATTAGACAATGTTCCGCGGGGGACAGCGATATCGGCCCTTGGGGAATTTGCCGTTCCCCCATAAATATGGGATCATCTGGTGCCCACGGAGCGGTGGGAGAGAGGAACTCTTTGTCCCAGGTACTCCGACTGGGGGAGAGTTTGCTAGCGAGAGGCACAGGGGCCCGATCCCTGCAGCTGCTTGTCGTTGGAGCATATTCTTCCTTAATTGCATTTCCTGATGTTCTTTCAAAACACCCCTAATGAGCGCATGCATAGGGAGCGCATGGATCTGGGACAGGCGCCACAGGGCTGGATCTGAGCCACAAGGCCCTGGGAAATGAAGGCCTTCCAGTAACGCCGCTTTCCCTTCCATGGCTCGGAGGCTGCTTTGGCAGGGGGCCCTCTGCCTGGTGCCCTGCAGATGGGTTGTATTGCAGGGCCCATCATCCTCAGCCAGCTTGGTCAATAGCCGTTGGTTGCCCAGGGAGGGGTGACCCAGCCCTCGTCAGGAATGAAGCAGGGCAAAATTCCCATGCGCAGCAACAGTCGGGGAACTCCTGTGCCTGGCCATGAGGTTAGCGCATGGCACACAAGACCCCATCTGCCCTTCGGGGAGGAACCGTGGCTCAGTGGCAGAGCCCCTGTTCTGCATGCCGACGGGACCAGCTTCCACTCCTGGCATCGCCCGGGAGGGCAAGAAAAGGGACCTGCCTAAAACCTGGAGACCCACGGCTGCCCGCCAGTGTCAGCAACACTGGCTTAGATGGACTCTCCAGGGAGCCCTTTCCTGTGCTCCCAGCAGTGCTGCTGGCTGGGCACAGCGGTAGTTGCAGCCTGGAGGGCCCCGGGTTGGGGAAGGGTGGCTGATGCCGTGGCATTGCCCCCCCTTTCATGTGTGACCCAAACACCTGTCCAGGAGCCATCCCTTTGCACCTGAGACTCGGGGCTCAGGAGAGCGGGGTGGTCCTGCATTGCAACCCCCCCCCTCTCAAACACTCCAGCTTATTGTGTGCATATGGATCACACGATGGTGCAGAAAGAATTCTTTGCACAAATGCATCGAGATTCTTCCCATCCCGCTGATTTAATTCAGGCTCTGGGGCTGGAATGCTGACAGCCATTTTGAGTTGCTTTGTCCACTGCCCAGGCAGGTAAACACACAAGAAGAGAGGGACAGCTTCAAACGCTTCCCTAAATCATAGCAGATAAGTCTTTGCTGGCCTTGTTCTGCAAAAGTGTGTGTCTTTCGGCCTTTCTTTTGAGCTCGGGGTATTCTTTGGTGAGACCGTGTGGTGGCCTTGACACATTTCTCACTCTCTTTTTTATGTCACGAAGCAAAAGGCCTTTTCCTTTGTGAGAGCTGGGCTTGCATAAAAAAATATATATACAGTGCAGTCCACCCCCAGAATATCAGAGCTGGGCTTTGGCATGGGGCAGCCCTTATCTCTGCAAAGGTCGAAAGCTCACTCCGGAGCTTGATCTGATGGGAATATTGAACAAGAGGCGAAAAACAACCGCTGTAGAAGCACTTGGGGTTCCCGGGACTCCAGGCAGTGGCCGTGTGGGCGGCCTGGTGTTCCTGAGCCGGGGAGAATCCCACGTACACATCAGAAAGGTACATGAAGTCCATGGGAACCGGAGAAGAAGCCACGAGTAGAGCAACCCACTTCGCTGAGCTAGCAGGGAGATCAGGTGGATGGAAAGGACCTGGGGAAGGAAGGGGCCAGCTGTGCGATGAGGGCGAATTCAAAGCTGCTCCATTATGCACGGCCGGGCAGAGGGTGCCAGGCGCATGCAGGAGTTTGCAAGGGAACCGTGTGTTTTCCGCAAGTCTCAACTTTCGTTCTTCCGCTTCTGCTTTTAGGCAGAGTCTATAATCCTCTCTCCACCCTGCACCTTTGCTGGGCCACCTGCTTCTCCTCTGCCCCGAGCCACGGAGGGGGCCGGGCTGCTCCCCCTCCGCGTCTGCGTGCCGAGCATGCAAGGGGGAGACCTGGTCAGAACAAGGATGCGGAGCCGGGCGGCTGGTGGCCGCGGTGGCGAGAAGGCCAACTGCCCGAGGGAGGGAGGCCCGTGGAGTGTGTCTTGCCCCCACGTCCTTCAGAACGTGGAACTGGCTCAGGGCCTTCTTGTACTCCTGGCGAGGAACATTGCAAAGCTGGCAGCAACGGGGAAAACGCTGAAGTGGAACGAGAAGATGTTCTTACTCAGGATAGACCTGGAGGGACCTCCTGTGCTCCTCCTCCTGCTCTGTCACAGAGGTTTGAACTGGATTGACACGAGAATCCCAAACCCCTTTTCCAGATGTCGGAGGCATCGCCAGCCGGCAGCCTCCATCTCCCCAGCGGCTGCCGCTAGAAGAGAGTGCCAAGAATGGAAATGCAGCTTCCCCAGAGAAGCTCGTCCTCCGATCGCCACCTGTCCCACGGAGGAGGCCTGGAGGAAGGCTCAGCCGTCGCTGCGAGTCCCCGGGTGCACCCCGAGCGGGTGGCGAGGGCGCGGGTGGCAGGGCGGGAGCCCGAGAGCTTTGCCCGCAGGCCTTGCTGGGGAGCCCCGGCTTGGGGACGCTCCGGACTGAGCTCCGCCAAAGTCCAAGAGCGCCGCTGCCAGCCCAAAAGCCAGCTCGGGACACAAGCCGCCCTTCCTGAGGTCTGCCCAAGAGCAGAGGGAGTGCGTGCTGGTAAAGCCTGGTTTGCACAACGCGAGAGCAAGTATGGCTTGCACTGAGTCCAGGTTGCCGCTGAATCCGGCACTGTCGTTATGCGCAGACCCTGCAGACGAGTTTAACTCTGGGTTGTCAGCCACAGACGACCCAGGAGGAGAACTCAAGGTTTGTTGGTAGGTTGTCAGCACGGACTTTTTGTGGGTGGCACACAACGGACTCTCAGCCCAACCTCCCTCACAGGTTGCTGTACAGGTAAAATAGAGAGAAGGCCTGTGTAAACTTTCTCGAGTTCCTCACAGAAAAAGGGCAGGATATAAATATACCAATTCAACAACAACCCAACACAACGCAGCCCTTACTCTGAGTTGTCATTCCATGGGAGCGAGGTCACGGGCACCTTGGAGAGAGCAGAGCACCGGTGCAGAACCAGTGTTTGTGTGCAAAACTCAAGGTTTGACCTGCGGTGTTTCCAGTTTCAAAAGTCAGGGAACCGGCGATGCGAGAGCCTTTGTGTGGCTGAACCCTCACCCAGCCCGCAGGTGTGCTTGGTTGTTCACCCGTGCAATGGCTCCCGCGCACCTGTGCCTGAATCCCGAGGGGCAGCGCCATGCCGGGGGTGTCGCCGGCTTCACGTGGTGTTCGCCACCGCGTATTCCAAAGCTGCGATAGCACACCTTGGAAGGAGGGGTCGCACCGTCCAGTGGGGGTCCCCCTGCTTTTCGCGCTCCTGCCCCGGGTGTGCAGCGGCCCTGTGGAGATCGCTGGAAGGGGCCTGCCCCTTTGGCCTCGGGGAGGGGGGGGAGTGCTTTGTGACTTGCAGCTTCCCAAGTAGAGAGGGCTGGGTTAGTAGGCTTTGCCGATGGCCTTGCTTGAATTTCTGCCGTTGCAGCAGGGGAAATTAGGCTAGGCAGAAGACAGGTTTTGTTCCCTGTCTTGTTCCCTGCTTTCTCAACCCATATATTTGCAAACAGGCGTCAAAGATAGCCGGTCTCCCCACATGGGAACGGACTTCCTCCTTCTCCAAGACTGAGCTGTGGCCTAGTCTCAGCTGTTTTCGCAGACATTTGGGATGAGGTCTCTTCCCCCCTCCCTGCCAGCTCTACCCGCCTGCTTCTTTCCACTTGGCAGTCTTTAATTGAAGTGTAACTGCTGTGAAATAGCAGAGGGAGGAAATAGATGCACTAATTGCTTCTGAGCGAGAGCAGGAGAGAGGAAATGGGTGCAGCTTGCGATCAATACGAGCCGGTCCTGACAGAGACGAAGAGGCAGCCCGCCGCCTCGCTGGAAGGACGCTTTCCTCACACGATCGCTCACTTGCTTAAAAGAAAAGCAAAAGCTGGCATCTCCTGCCGAAAATTTATTTCTGTTCCGGTGGGCCCTGTGACGCTTTGCCGGAGGAGGAGGGAGCGGAGAGCAGGGCTTGTGCGTTGCAGCTGGGCCTCACGGCTCTCGAGATGGGGGGACACGTGTGGCTGGCATCAGGGCCGAGCACAGCTTGGCAGCTGCCGCGGAGCAAGAGCAGCTGCTGACGACGGGAGCAAAGAGGCGGGCGCACCCAGGGGGGGCTGGGAGGGGGCCTGGCTCTGGGGCCCCCAAAACCGTGGGCCCCCACCTGGCCACAGCACTCAGCTTCCTCCCTGGTGTCTCTCGAAGCCACGTCTCCGAGCAGAAGCGGGAGGGAAGCATCTGGCCTGCAAATGCAGGTTGTGGACACTGCCTGGGCCAGCCGGCCCTTGCGCACCCGGCGGAGCTGAGGGGAATTCTGAACTCAGGCCCACGCCTGGGCTGCTTGTGCTTCCAAGCTGCTCTGTCACCCGAAGCACCCCCACGCCCTCCGCTTCTCAGCCAGGGGCCGCAGGGCTGGAGAGCACATGGCGTTCCTCTGAAGGATCCCGGCCCAGCCTGCGACATCTAGCCAGGGCCGGAAGGCTGCTTGCTGCGATGCGCAATGCGCAAGATGGTGGGTGGGAACCGGCCGTGTTCTTCCGAATTTGCACCAAAGGGGCTCTGCCCCGTGAGCGACCGACCGCCGCCTGCCCTCGCTTTCGCCAAGGGCTCCTAGGAGAAAGATCCCATGATGTAACTTCCCCTAAGCATTTCGGAGGGAACGGCACCGCCAGGGGTACAGCCGGCATTAGCTTTCTCCTAGCATGCTTAACGCCGCACACACATTTTCCAGCCTCCTGGCCAAATGACCGCAAAAGCCAAGGTGCTGGCTGCCTCTGAGGGATGCATTTGCTGGAAAGAGGGCTTCATCGCCGCCTATTAGCAAAGTGTTTCCGACAGGAAAGTCAGTCGGATACTGGGGCAGGTTTCTTAATGAGCGCGTTTGTTGTAGAATCTTTCAAAGGGGAGCTTATGTAAGATGGCGCGAAGGACGCGGTCTCTCTCCGTCTCCCCTCTTCGTTACTCAAAATAGAACCAGGTCACTCCTGGGCTGCTTCCAAACTGGGCTTCTGCTGTCCCATGACACAGAGAGCTGTCTTGCCGCAGAAGCCCTGCCAGGGTGAAATTTAACCCAAGCAGCTGAGAAGCGTTGGAAGAGTAAAGATGAGGTTGTTCCCGAGAGCCTTGCTGGGTGAAATGAATGGCCGGGCTGCCTCCAGCATTCCTGCAGGGGCCAAGAGAATTCCGTCGGGAAGCCCATGGGCAGAGCTCAACAGCACCGCTTCGCCTGTGTTCCACCACAACTGGCATCTGTCCCTTGATCCTGGAGATAATAGATAGCCTTCAGGACTAGCAGCATGAATAGGCTTTCCTCTATGATTCTGTCTATTTCCCTTTTAAAGCTGGCCAACCTGGTGGCTCATCACTACATCTTGGGAAGTGTTCTGTTGTTCAGCTAGGCATGAGTCGAACTTCCTTTCGTCTGTTCTTGATCTTCCACCATTCAGGGGAAGAAATGCGAGAGAGGGGAAACACCTCTGAAGAATTCGCATTATGTGAGAGAGGGGAAACATCTCTCCCTCCACTTTCCTGGGCACGCCTGGTTTCGTACACCTCTCTTGCCTCCCCCTCCTCACATAACTTTTCCTCTTCGCAAAGTTGTTCCCGTGCCTTGAACAGTTTTAGCAATTCTGTGCTAAAAACGGCATCTGTGCCTTTTAAGATCCTTGGGGCTGCCGTTGGCAGTTTTCCTTGGCTCTTTTATTCTATTTCAAACCAAGTTCTCACATAATATTTTACTATGTCATTCTATTTTATGTTTTATGAGCTGCCAAGGGAGCTTTGGTTAATGGAGTGCACAGAAATAAATACAAAAATATCATCTGGGTTGCCCTTTATGGGGCTCCTTAGGAGTCACCCTGCGACCTGCTCGGAGGGCCTCTGCCAGCGGTGCCGTGCTGGGGTCCACAGGCCTGAGATGGGTCAGCTTTTAGGAGGAGGCCGGAGCGATGCTCAGAAGCCAGGCAAACCCCAAAGACTCTGTGGGCGGGGCCTCAGGAAGGAGGCGTGGCCTTTGGGGAACTCCAGGGCCCACGTGGAGCCTCCAGGAGGGCTGGATCTGGCCCACATGGCTGAGGTTCCACACCCGTGGCCATTTTCCAGGCATGTGTGCCGTTGTCTTGTGTTGTGGTGCACTTAAAAAGCTGCCAACCCCCCCGCCAAGTCAAGCCACGAGTTCCCGGATGCCGGCATTCCCTACTCGGGCTGGCAGCCGCTCTGCCAGGTCTGAGGCAGGCCAGTGCCTTTCCGATCCCCTGCTCCGTGCTCCCGCTTTTCCCTTCCTTCCCCCACCCCAAACTGGAAGCGCTGGCATGGCTTTTGCATGCGCAAGTCGCTGTGGCCATTCTGAAGAGGCGCCTCTCTCTCTGAGCCGGCACCTTGGTCTACTGTTGCAACGAGAAATCAGACTCCGTTCACTTTTCTATTCTGGTTTTGCAGGATTGGAACCCTCAATCCTTAAAGCCTCCATTTCCAGCATGGGTCCTGCAGTAGCCGAAGTGGAGGTTCCCTGGCAGTCTGCCACCCGTGCCCGGGGCATGTGCAGTGTGCAGATGAGGCTGCCTGTGCTAATCTCTCATGCTCAGAATTCCCCTGCTCTCCTGGATGGGCAGCTGCTTTTGAGAAAAGCAGAGAAACTCTCCCCTCCGTCAGTCTTCTTGGATTTTCTTCAACGTGAGGCATTTGTGCTCAGTTCTTAAACTTACATTTATTACCAGGGCAAATTCCTGCGTGCCGGAGCTGGGGTGAACGAGGCCACTGCGAGAGTGCGAGGCCAGGGTCATTTTCGGACTGGATCTTCTCGCCCTGAGACGTGGAGCATGGTGCCCTGAGAGAGGGTGCGAGGGCAACGCAGGAGCAGACTTTGGGACCACAACAGCTCGGGGGGCGCCGCGTGGACCTCGCTGCTAGTCCCCAGTTCAACCCGAGGCCCTCCGGGACACGGTTCTGCTTACACAATTGGGGGGGGGGGGCTTGCTCACCACCTTTCCCAATCAGCTGCCGTCCAGAGATGTGGGCCGAGGACTCCTCTCTTCCCCGCCCAGCATGATGGGAATTGTAGTGCAATGCCTCTGGAGGGCAACAGGTCAAGGAAGCCTGTGCTCGATCATTTGCCTCCTGCCAAATGTACATTAAAAAAATCCTCAAAGGCAGAATCCAATCCATTTTTAGACTGGAAAAAATGACCCACAAGGGTTACTTTGGGCCAGTCAGGGGCGCTCAGCCTAGCCAACCTCACAGGGTTGTTGTTGTGGGGACAAAATGGAGAGGAAGAGGTATAAAAGGGAAAAAGGCCTACACAACAATAACAAAAATAAACACAAAAGGTGCCTCTGAGGACAAAGTGTGTGTCATGACAAATGTGCTCTCGGTTGGTTTTCCTAAATACTCTGCCTCCAGTGTGGCGTTCACTGGCCTTTCCTCCGGCATCGCTCCTTCCGCCCAAGCTCACCAGAGGAGTTCGTTTCTTCTACTCCTGCAGGAAGAAAAGCAAAACCAGAGCATTTCCCAGCAATTTTGTACTCTTTGGACCTACAGGAAGGTCTTTCTTGGGACTGCGGTTCAGCCCGAGCCAAGCAGCTGGCTCCTCTGTAATGCACCTTGAGTTCCCATATTTTTAGGGGCTTGTTTGAGAACAAGATTACATGTTCCCTGGGCATATCACATGCCAAAATATGAGAACGGCCGGGAACAAACCTCAAAAAGGCTGACAAAGCAGAGCCGGTTTATCAGCTGGGCCGAGGCTGAGTGTTTACCCTCAAATGTTTGGAAACAAGAAAACATCCTTGGCCTTTGCTGCTGCGGCGGTGGCTTCTCTCAGCACGGTTGTGCCTGCGCTTCTGTAATTTCTCATCACCGTCACCTCCGCAAACTCTAATACAGGAACAATCAAGATATTCTTGGTATTTACAAAGCCGAGAAAATTGATAAGAAGTAATTGGCTGGGTGAAAATGAGCGCCACGTGAGCTGGGTGAGCGAGACGGGGGGAGAGAAAACGCGACTGCCGAAATCCTTTTACAGAGGAGTGTTTTCAAAAGGCACGAGAAGTCATATTGATCTGTGTATGTCTTTTTAAACTGGTGCTCCGAGTCTCTTGCTGTGACTATGGCTGGCAGTCCAAAGGCAAAACCTACTTATTAAGGTTTGTTAGCGTGGACTGATAGGGGAAATTAGGCCCCGGGGAGGGCCAAATTTGCGGATTCAGCCACTGTTCCATGGCCCGGATTGCAGACGGGGGACAAAGGCCATCTGGGGATGGGGGGGGGGTGAAGTGCCCCAGGTGGAGATTTTCACCATCTATCAGCATGTGTGGAGAGAGCTGGCACGTGCGTTGTGTTGCGTTGTGTTGTGTTGTGTTGCGTTGTGTTGCTCGCGCACACTGGCACTCTGCCGATAGGATCAGGCCAGGCGTGGGGGCTGGAGAGGGGCTTCTGTCGCGCCCCAGCCTCCCCTTCACTGCCCCGTGTGTTTTACGTCCTCGGGATGGCGTGGGCACCTCCAGTCCTGAATCGCCCCAAAGAGTGATGAGAGATGGGGCTGCTTCGCATGATCTTTGCCTGTCCTGTTTGATAAGTATCGATGCCGATTTGGAATGATGATTGTCATTTAAAGAGAACGACAGGGCATCTCACGGTTGGGTCGATGCAGCCAGCTTTCTGGTTTTGTAGAATTTATTTTAGACCGCAATCGTTCAAGAGAGGGAGCTGTCCTCTGTAAAGGGGGCTCTAGTGCCAGGAATGATGGGAGTTGCAATCCAAGACATCTGGAAGGCGGCAGATTGAGGAAACCTGCTATTTATCAGAGGAGGAAAGGAAGCATTTCTATGCCCGTGCTGAGCAGCAGCAAGGCAAGATGGCAAAGACCCCACGATCTGCCCTCCTTTCTGCGACTTTCAAAGGAGCTGCTAGTGCCAGAATTGGAGCAGAACCCAAACCCTGGAGGGGGTGGGGTGGGGAGGGATGTCTTTAAACCTTGCCCTTTCTCGTATTTTTCATATGGGATTTGTTTGCCCTGCCTAGGCCAAGGGCCTGATCCAAGTCAGAAGTTCCTGCAATTCTTCTGAAAGAAAATAGAAGAAGGCCAGAAGGATCTGTAGCGAAATGTTGCAGCGCAGGGCCTTTTTCTGCAGGTCAGGCTGATTGCTCTGCAGGCTTCCTTGGGACTCAGTTAACGGGGATTATTTCTGAGTGACAGGTCAAGGGCCCTGTTATATATCTGCCCTTCTCCAGGGTGTTTTGTGGCTACGTGTGTCAGTGAAAGGATCCAGTCATCAGTCTCCACGATCAGACGTAATTTGGCCCTCGGGGGCTTAAACGCAGTGGCTGTTCATTGTCGCCATTAGCCACAGCTGGAAAAGGGCTCATGCAAAGATATCGCTTTGGACAAAAGCACAGGAAATTTACTACATGTGCTCTTTTTTAATTCAGAGATTTCTGGAATCGAGCAATAATAGTGTGCCAGAAGATCTTAGTCATCAAATGTGAGTTAAGCATTAATTATTTGACCGAGAGATTATTACTTCATGCACTGCCTGATAACAGTTCTCAAATATTTGGGCAACTGAAAGGCTGAGGAAACATCACCAAACAGAAGGACGGAAGTAGCATTCAGTTTATTATAATTATTATTATGAGTTTGAGCTCAATATAAAAGTAACCTTGCTGGATCACAACAAAGGATCAGTCTATGATAGAATTTTACTCCCAATAGCAAAAATGACCTAATTAGGTACCTAATTGGGAAGCTCCCCACTAGAGATTGGGACGGTGTATTTACAGTGATATTCTGTACATGTTTAGACAGACAAAAACCCTACAGCTCTCAGAATGGCCCAGCCAACAGGCCCAGCCAGATGCTCTCATGGTGACCCTCACTGGTCCTGAGCGCTTGTGTGGTTGCCCACCAAAACCTAAAAGCCACGGGTGGCACTGGTGGTTGGAAGGAGTCCAGAGTCTGCCTCTGGTTGAGAGGGAAAACTCTCCGCCGGGTTATTTGCCTGCTCTGAATTGCCTGGCCAAAGCGTCTCTTTGCCCGGCAGGGGAATCCACACAGGCGCCCCTTTCCTAGAAGCGTCGCCCCCCGCCCCCCCGCAGCACCCGGGGCTCCCGTCCACCCCCTGCCAGACGGCGCCGTCCCCTGCCAGTTGCTGCATGCATCCAATCCAGATGAAGCTCGGGCTTGCGCTTGCCTCCTCCGGCCGCATTCCCGGACGTGGGCACCGCCGTTTTTTAAGAGGGTCCCGGGGCCACGGAGGCTGCCGAAGCCCGAGGTCTTTGGGAGGGGTGCTCTGAGGTTGCTTTGGCTGGTGGTGTGAGGCTTCCCCGTCCCGGCAAGGGCTGTCCGTGGGAGCATCTGGCCCAGCTGGCGATTGTTTGGATGGGGCTCATCCGGCCGCCACGGCCCGTGGCTGCTTTCCTTCCAAGCCATCTCAGAAGCATGGTGGTTTGAACTGCAGCTGTTTGCAGGCTTGGGAGAGTTTCAGGGAAATTGAGGCCTGTTGCGAAACCAGCCCAGGGCCAGCCAGAGATGATAGTGCGACAGGCAGACCAAACAGAGACGGGAAACGGTGGTGGGCCGGTCAGAACGGACGGGAGGAGAGGGCTGGCTGCCCCCGGCGGCCCACTGTGGGCCCCCGGGGGCCGATAGGGGCCTGCCCCTCAGGAGTCCAGTGCTTCTGAGGGGCAAGGGGTCGATTCCTTCCTCCGCCCACACATTCCCAAAGTACAGGGCAGCCGTGCTTTAGAAAGGGCCCTCCTCCGCTCCAAGTCCCGTCTTTCAAAATCAAGACCAGGTTCAGGAAGACCAGCTGGGGCCGCCATCCTGCGTTTATCCACCCCTGGCCTGAAGCCATGAGGTCGTCCTTCCAGCTGGGGATGATGGTCTTGAAGAAAAAAGTGGCAGCTCAGCGGTCTTCTTATGGCCCTTCCACTCCGCCGCTGGCGTCCATCCTGTCCTGTCCCTTATCAGTGTTGCATTTAGCAACCCCGAAAAGGGAGCAAACCTTGCTTGCCAGTGACCCAGCACTTTAGATATTGCAGAATCGGCAGCAGAAGAGAAAGTACAGAACACGGAGTCAACCGGGTGCGTGTTTAAGACACCGCAGATTAAATGTTGTGCTGGATAATCCTCTTGTGTAAATTTGCTTTGCACTCGGGAACAATTATGGCCATTGTTTGGCTGTAACCTTTGGTCCACACTGCCTCTGGGTGATGCTGTGCAATACTGGGAACAGGAGGTGTCCCAGCTCTGCTGCTTTTTGTATGAATGCCTTGATCCTCCCCGGAGGCCCTGTACCTTCCAACCGGTCACAAGACGAGCTCTTTCCAAACTGTAGATCCAGTTCAGACTGACCCCCAATTGTTCCATGCTGGCATCTCCCTGGTTTCCCTTGGGAGATGCCAACAAAGGATAACATTGTGCCATGGGAAAAGTTATTCGACTGAATCTTTATTATTTATTAGGGTGCTTAATTATCCTCCAGATTTCCCCGCTGAAATCGGGCCGGCTTTCGCATCACCCCTGTTTTCATAATGTGGATCAGCCAGCAATCCCCTCTTTTCTGTTGATGATTTTTGGCTCTGTGGTAGAGAAAATTCCTACGATATACTTCAAAATATGCCTCAGCTGCTGATTCTCTGCAACACCAAGCTATGTTCTGTCCTGTTCTAGGTCAAGGCTTGGAAGAAAGTAGAGCTGGATCTATTTCAGCTGACCTCTGGGAGAGCGGCAGTAAGTTGAGAAGCGGTTCCTAGAGCTGAGAGCTGCAGCAGAACAGCCATTTCCCCACCTAGATCAAGTCTGGGGGAAGCCGAGGTCTGCAAGCCACATTCTGATCAAGAAGATGTGTTCATGCACACAGTACATGCTCAGGGGCACCCTGTTTTTGAATGCTAAGCGTGTGTCTTCTGTACCTGGCTGTGGTTGGAGGATTGTGGCGCTCTAGGGCTGACAGGTCTGGTGTCTGCCCACTTCTGGTTTGCATCAGGGCTGGAGAACCACTTCCCTGGGCTTGGTGAGGCCTTGGGGGTGCCTGGGCTGAATCAGGAGCTTCCTTAGCTGGGCTCAGTCTCCTTTGCCCCAGGGGGAAATCCTCACCTCTCCAGCCAGCGGCCCACAGACCTGAAAAGGCATGAGCCTCATTTTGTTCGGTCTGGGCATGCAGGCCTGTCGTTTCGCTTGCCGTGGCACGTGTGGCAACTGTTAAATTTTCATCAGTCGGAAAAAGACGCAAAAACGTGCTGGCTTGGAGCACTCGGTTTATGGGAAGTGGCTCGGCACATTTTTCTCCTGCAAGGGCGAAAGAAGAGGCCACGCTGCTTGACCCAGGGCTGGACTGCATCCCCAGTGCTCGCTGACGTAAAGCCAGGAGAACTCCATTCTCTCTACGGGGTCACGTGTCCTTATGGCCCAGGCTGACGGGCAGGCTAAGCCACGGGGGCAAACAGAGAGAGATAAAACTGGAGGGGGGTTGTGAGGGAGGGGGTGCCGAAACTTTGGGAGCTCCGACTCGGCTGTGCTAATGCCTTGGGGAGGAAGTGCGCCAGCCTGACGCTTTGGAGGAGACAAACGGAGGCAGAGCAGCTGCGCTCTAGCATCTCAGAGGGACACGATCCGGAATTTCTTTAGCAGACTCAACTGCTTTTCGCTCTTTTCAAACTGATTTTTCCGTTGCTTTCCAAATTGACTTTTTTCATTTTTTCCAAATTGAAATGTTGGATTTTTTTCAAGGGCTGTTCTTTGCAGTGGGCACTGGCTGATGGCCTGTTCCGACTTCTCCAAGGCCTTAAGGGCAGGGGAAAGAAACTGCATGTTTTGCTTCTATCAGCCCAGAGCAGCACAAAACCTACCCTAGCTGGGGCTTGCTGTGAGCTGCACAGCTTTTCTCTGTCCAGACATTCCCAGGATCTTTCCCTACGGTGGCGTTACGCCTGTGCCAAATTCCATGGAACGCCACAGAGCTTCTTTTGGGGTGGGGTTCACTCCTGAGGCATACAGGATGATGGGAGTTGTAATTGACGGAGCGTGCGAGAGTCAGGTTGGGGGAAGCTAAGCTCATCCCTGGCGAGTTGCTCAAAGCGGTCAAGATGCTTGGGAGCCGCGAGGGAAGCCCGGGCCTTCCCAGTTGCTGGCACCCGCCCTCCCCGGCAAGCCGAAAGTTGCGGCTTTTTTGCATGATTTTGTAAGCTGCTTCGGAGGAAAAGCGGAAGAGCCATTTTTAAGGGAATGCTGTTCCCGCTTAGAGGACTGGGCTGCAGCGAATGGGAAAGTCCTCAACTCGGGAGGGTCACTGCCAGTCAACGGGGAGAACCGGTGGGCAAATGCTGGAATCCCGGTGCTCTGAATTCAGACTTCCCACCCACCCCACCTGCCACTCGCTTTGAAATATATGCCTCCTTCCGCCATTATTTAAAGCATATCTGTGCACGTTTTTCCAAAGTATGTATTTGTCATTTTTAAAGTGCATTTTGGGTGTCTGCCAATCATACACTTAATGTTTTTAATCACCCAGAGAGCCCTCTGGGCTACTAGGGTGGTATAGAAATGCAAATTGTGTCCATGTCTTTGACTGCAAATTGTGTCCATGTCTGATCTAGACGGTGCAAACCAGGTAATTCCTAACCAAACATAAACCAAAACAAAATTCTTATCCAACCCTAGTTACTTGACTGTACAATCGATATTGCACCAAAATGATTGAAAATTTTTTGCAGAGGGCAAAGATATTGGAGGACCACCCACCCACCTGGGCCGTTCTGCCATCTTTCAAACTCTTCCCTGCCCCCAGTTCTTAACGAGAGGCCTTTACCACAGATGAAAATGGAGTAGATGTGATGCAACCTAAAATGACTTGAGGAGCAAATTTACCCACTTCCAGAGGCAATTGCATCACTGAGCCTTTTTGCCTCAGCTAGGAAAGAAAATGTAGATCTAGGTTAATTGGCAGGACCATTAAATTGTACTCTCCTTAGTTTTGTCTAGATAATATTAAGTGTTTACCCCCTTTTTTTCCTCGAGGCGATAGCTGCAAACAAAATTCCAACGTGTTAATTAACTCAGCAGCTTCACCCCCAGGGAATGTTTCCTCCCATCGAGGGTGGTTTTAATTTCATTTTAGTCTTTCTTTTACAGGAGGGAAAGACAGATCGAAATTATTCCAGCTGGAGGGAAAGCCAGGCCAGGCGCTGAGCTGGAAGGGGCTTGTTCTGGCTGGCTCCGTTCAGCTTGCACCGGGCGGCTGAGCTCGCTGGCTTTCGCGACAGGCGGTTCATCCTTTCTTGATTCATACCTCGTGGCTGAATTGGCCAGCACCCGTCTCTGGGACGAGTCTCTGCTTGAGCGTGCCTCGGCCGGGTTTCGGGGGGCATGGCTGATCCGGCCATGAGGGCGAGCGTGGTCCCGGCACGGGGCTGAAGCTGTGGACCGTGCGGCTCGCTCGGAGCTCCCCAGCCGGGTGCAGAATGCTGTCCCACCGGCCATGCGGAGGAAGGTCCCCGCTGCTGCCCCCGTCTGCTCTTGCACGTGGAGGGACCTGGAGGGCCGCCCTCCTGCCCTTGGGCTCAGGAGCATATAGTCCTGAGCGGCCTCCGCAAGCGTCTTCAGCGGAGCCAGGAAGGCTGCGGCGCTGCGTCGGTGTCAGGCCTCCTCCTAGCCCGGGACCGAGTCCTCTGCCCGGCTGCAGCTCTCAGCGCCAGGGGGCATTCCCCAGGCCTGCCCCCGGACAACTTTATTGGCCTGCAGATGCCGGGAGTGGAACATGGAGCTCCGGTGTGCTCAGCACGTTCTCTGCTGCTTCCTCTTTTTGGAGACCGTCCCCCTGCGACCTTCAATAGGGAACAAGGACAGGCGCCCTCGGCTGGGACAACGGGGCCGGAATGCAGAAAGAGGAAGGGCATAGCCGGGAGTGTGCGGGACCTTTGGCCTGATCCAACCAGGCAGCTCTTGATAGCAAAATGGAAGCTCCATGTTCAAGGGAAGTCTACCTCTTGGAGTGGCAGATGCTGGTTGGGATGACAAGGATGGTTGTGGTCTTCCTATCCTGCTTGCGGGCTTCCTACAAGACTGTAGGCTAGCCACTGCTGGAAACAGGGAACAGGGGCAGCAGGACGCTTCTCCTGATCCAGCGGGGCTCTGCTTAGATGCCAGGGGAGAGAAAGTCGGTGGCTTGGCTTGAAAATCTGCCTTCCTAGAGAACTTTGGATCATTGGGCTGCCTCTGTTGAAAGGATGGCGGAACTCCTGCTTGATCATGCGGCCCAGAAAGGGGTTGATCAAGGTCCATTTTTACGCCCCTCATCTGGCTTTGCTTCGAGGCGGGCCAAGTGCCCAGTTGAGGGCAAATCTTCTCCTTCCCACTCAAGGGGAAATGACTGTGTGCCAGGGGATAATTTCACACGTTCACCCCGTGACTCTAGTTCTACAAAGACCCCACAGGTGACAAGCTGTCCTGCTTAGACAGTGGCCCCTTCATCAGGTAGAGAGAGCTCACCTCAATCAGCAACCAGAACTTTTGATTTTTCCTCAACCAGCGTGGAGCAGAGAGATGCGAATATCTTCCCCACCGGTGCCCACTGTCTGCCTCATTCAGCTTAATTGGAGGGAGACGGCAAGGTTTTAAATAAGAGAATCCGACATTTACCACTGAAAAGGGTGCAGACAGCTCCAACTATAAGGCCTGGGCAGAAATGCATAGAGGCTGGGTGCTTTTTTGCAAAGAGTGGAGCTGGCGAAGGGGTCGTGCCTTCATTTTGGCCTTGTTTTTACTGGAGTCGAGTCTCACGATGGGCAGAACACATCAGTGCTGCAACAGAAGGGGCTTGTGAAAAGCGGAGCCCGGTGAAAGCAAACAAGAGCAACATTTTTATGTCGGTAAAAAGAAAATTAAATGGTTGTTCTCTCATGAGCCTTTGCAAGGAGAATATGAAAAAAGAACACCTGACTTTTGTCCTCAAACGCTGCTCCAAATTTCTCTAGGAATGAATAGCGAAAATTTATTATTACTCCCCTGTCTCTCTTTCTTTCGTTCTTTTCACAAAGCACCCCTACTGTCTCGGCCTGTTTATGTGCGGGGCTTTTTATCTAGCACAAAGGCATTATACCAAAAGACAACCCGGCTACTCTGGGCTAAAGCAGTTGTCGGTGTGCTTAATGGGAGAAAAAGGGCATGAAGCAGTAAGTACATCGAAAAGGGACCCCGTGTTGGATCCCTTGAAAAGGGGCCGAAGAATTAAAACCCCTCAGAACAGCCTCTCGGTTGCTTTTGAAGGCAAGGTGGCAGAGATGGGGTTGGTTCCACGAAGTACGAATGTTGCATCTCTTGCCCTGAAGGAAAGAACGTCCAGGTGGACGTCAACTTCTTAAAATAAATCTCCCAACCTGATTAAAAATGGCATAAGATTTGCATGTGCTGATTTATTGGTGTAGATGCAAATTTAGAATTATTATATAATAACAGGATGATTGTTCTTATAATTGAAACAAGCACACCAATAAACCAACAGTATATTTTGCGTGCCCCCATTTCACTCGGCTGCACAGGGGCTCGTGAGCGATGGTGACCGTTCCGAGGTTCTTTGTCGTAATGCTGTTGATATTCCTGTTAAACTGGAACTGGGCAGGAGCGCCCCTCTGGATGGACTCCATCAAGGAAGTCGCGGCCTTGAATTTGCGAGCGCTGAGCACGGCTGTCACGGCCGGGACATTTTGGAGGGGCTCGCTCCCAGGTCCGCTGCTGCCAGGGATGGCTTCCTGGCACCTCGCAGCGTCTGGATTCCTCCTGCCAAGGATGGTGAGCTGCAGCCTGCCGTTTCACGGCACTGACCTTTGCTCCTGCCAGACTGGTTCCCGGCATGCACAGCTTTGCCATTCACCTCCCCGTAATCTAATCTTCCTCCAGGGCTCTCTTGCATTTCCGCAGAGAAAAGCCCCCTTGCTTTGGGGAACCAGCCCTCTGCCAGCCCCCCTTTCGGCTGCACTCGAGAGTCGCAAAGGCCAGAAGACAGAAGAGAAGGGTTCAAAGAACTCAGCAAGCAATGGCAACGCTTCCTCCAGCAGCCAAGGCAGCGGGGACCCCGTACTGTGGACGCCAGCAGTGCACGGGGCTGCACGTCAAGGCACGGGGCCTGCCGGGAGCTGGGCAAAGCATTAGAACTCACTTTGCATTTGGGGCTTCCGTCCCCTCCAAATTCCTGCACCATTCCACCTCAGTCGGCTTTTTTTGCATTGCGCACCACCTGAGTGAGTCTCCGGCTTGGCTAATATGAGGGCTGTCACTTTCCTAGATACTTCAGCTCTGGCTGCTAAGAACGCCTGCGTTCACCTGACGCAGGAGGCAGATCGAGGCACAGCCAGCCCTGATGTCCCCAGCCCCTTCCAGTGGGTCTGCCGTCTCCGTCCTGAGAGTGACGGAGACCCCCCGGACCCCACGCCCGGTCTGCTCCTTGCGCTTGCTTGTGTGTTCCACCGCACACTTGTTTGGAGCCATTTCGCCTGACGAAGCCTCCCGGACAGCTCTTTCTCAGGGCAACTCTCAATTAAAGTGCCGGACAGTGCGAGATTTTTCCCCTCATTGACCAGAAGGATCGTCTGTTTTTTTAACTCCGAAGACAGCAGCAATGGGAGTGTCTGGGAGTGTCTTTGGCACAGACAGCAGAAGTGCGTCTGCTCGGTCAAAGTCTCGGGTTCTAGAAGAGTCCAGAAGACTCATTTCACATTTCTCCTTGTTTGCAATCTTTTTTTCACATCAGCTCCCATAATGCAGACTTCGCACGACTTCCAAATTGGAAGGAAGTTCTTTGAGAACCCCACTCCATCCCCACCTGTAGGTCTCCTATCAGGCTGGCCATTTTAACACCCCCCGACTGGAGCACGATGGATGCCTGTCACACAGCCGGGAGCATGGCTGGTTCCCTGCCCCACTGCTGAACTGTAGGCCCAGCCGGAGCTTTCCCACTCCAAACACCGCCTAGCCGGAATGGCAGGGCTGTGAGTATATTGATTTAACGGGTTCGTTGTTCCCAAGCACTTTGATTGATAACCCTAATCTAGCGGGCAGGACAGGGTGTTAACATTATCTGCTTATCGGACCTGCTGCGTGTTTCATAACAGCAACAGCGCACGGTGGAAATTGCCAGCGAGAACTTCTGCCTCTGTGAGGGGCACCGAAGGAGCCAGTGCTCCTCCGCGCAGACCGAGTGTGCTCCAGCCATGGGAATCACACCAGCCTTACCTGGCCCAACAAGTAGATGCTAAACATTTGCGGCCGTTCAGAGCCAGGTTCGTTTAGCCCAGAGAAGAGAAGAGAAGAGAAGAGGAAGGGGGGCACAGGGGCAGCCTTCAAGTATCTAAAAGTGGCCGTGCAGACGATGGAGAATATGTGTTCCTGGTTGCTCCAAAGGTGGGACTTTGGGAAGAAATGGCAGGGGAGCAGATTCTAGCTAAATGTTTGGCAGTGAACCTGTTTGGGCAACGTGGCGTTGCAAAGTATGGAAAGTCTGCTCTGAAGAAATGCGGGGCTTTTCTATGCCAGGCGGCGAACGCACTGTTAATCGGCTTATCTGTTTTCACTTTTATCTCAGAATGGAGATTCAAGCAATGCACAAAGGGATGTTTCTTTCCTGCTCTTCCTATACGTAGCCTCTAGGTGGCACTGTGGAATGGTGCAAATGCAAAAGTGATGGAAAGGCGTTGCTTTTGCTTTTCTAATTAATGGCACACTTTCTGTGCTCTAAAAATCTGGTCCAACGTGGTTGTTAAACACATGCAAAACTGGAGGCTCCTGCACTTGACTACAGAACCTCTAAACAATTATGCCTTAGAAAAGTCCAGAGTTCTGCAATTTTCCAGTAATGCCTAGGCAATAAAGACCACCTTTCCGTTCCCCATCATAAGGGCCAATTTAGCTTTTATGCATGAAATGCAGGACCATCCTCTATTGGTGAGAAACCTTTCCCAGCTTGGTGAGACAGAAAGAGGCCAAGTCCTGCAGACATGGGCCCAAGCAGTTAAAAAAGCAAACAAATAAAATGCCGCAGAACATCCAAGGCAGGTCCCATGTTGCAGCTGAAACTGGGTCTTTTTTTTTTTTTTTTTGGCCCGCAGAGGCCACTGGCACTGGATTGGCTCCCCTCTCACCCCTGAGGCTGCTCTTTGCAAGCACCGCTCAACGCCAAGCAGAGCGAGCCTGGCATTGCAACATCCTGTTCCCACCCTGCAGGAAAGAGGGCTCGGTTGTTGACATCCGCACCTCCCCTCCATTCCTTGCAGTCCGCTGTGGGTGCCGGAGGACCTTGGAGGCTGATAAAGTCCGCGTCCCAAGGGCAGGTGGACTCTTACGTCCACAGTCCTCGGCCGTGGCGGGGCAGGTCTTCCTCGAAGAAGTGCCTCGAGCACGGTGCTGATCCCACGAGGATCCTGCCTCCAGCTCCGTGCCTGTCATGGCCTGTCCCCTACTTTTCCTCGGCCGATCAGACAGCTTCACCTTTCCTCCTCGTTTCACACCCCAGCGTCCGCCTTGGCACTGTTGAAGTACCTGCTCAGGCAAAGAACGAGTGCCGGGGCCTTATCGCATCCCGCGGCTTTGTTCTTATCTTTGTATACACTGCGGGGCTGCAGTGTATACCTAACACACTCATAAAGCTATGGCAGAACCTCCCCACGCTGGGGGAGAATGACGGTGACTGGCGAACTTGGGGGCCGTTCTCCTGCCTCAGCTGGGCTCCCAAGGGATTGCAAAAGACCCGGAAAGTTGCTCGCGGTTGCAGCAGAAACGGGTTTCTCCTCCCGCCTGACCGTTCTCCTCCTCCAGGGCAGGGGATGGCTGTTCTCGGGGATTCACCGAGGCTTCAAAGGGTGGTTTGTATGCATCTAAGCCCAGTTCAAGGCACTGTTGGAACCTATGGCGTGTTGTGTGGGACTTGGCAAAATGCACCAATCGCAAGACGCCATGGTCAATAACCGGGGCCGTCCTCCAAGTGCCCACTCTGAGGGCGCCTTGGAGCTCAGCTAGAAGGGGAGGTCTTCTTAGTGGTATCCCCTGGCGGTGGAACGATCTCCCCACTGAGTCTGCCAGGTAAGAGCACCAGCCTCGTCATCGCTTTGGAGCCAGGTTTATTTAAAGTATTTCCCCCTCTATTCAGCCAAAGGCAGTTCTATAGAAAAGCCGTAAAACAAGGCCGCCTTGATCGCATCTTTTCGGCCGCATGCTCAAAGGACATGACACGGCCTTCTTCTTTCACCCGTGCCCAGGCCTGGGACGCGAGGCGAAGAGGAGGAGGGCTGCTTGACTCACCAAGGACCGCACTGGGAAAGGCGCCGTGGAGTGGGCACAGAAGCACATTTTCCACTGGGCAGCAAAAAACAGGAACAGGGGATTGGGAAATAACGACTGCCCCTCTTAACCTGCACAGTGGGAAAATGCGAAAGCTGGATATGATTGTGCCTTTCGAACCATAAATCCCTCTTCTCCTCCCAGGTCGCTCTTTGAGTAAAATGTTTACAAGGCAGCGGGGGCTTCAGCGGCCTGTCTCCTTTCCCCCGGCCACAAGTGGTGGTTTTGCAGAGCTTGGGAATCGTTCTGTAAAAAGTCAACAGCCCTGGTGGGTGTCCAGTGCTCACGCTGGAGTCCTGGGAGTTCAAAGGCACATGACGCTGTCTTCATGTTTTGAATTCATGCGCGCACACCCTGCAGCAGTTGTGCTGGTAACCCGGCAGCTGTGAGCGCTCCTCTTTCGGAAACGCGGAGCTCCGGGAAGTCCCCTCCACTTCCCCGTGGCCGGAGGCCCAGGTGCTGCATTCCGTGATAGGTGCACACTGTTATTTGGCAGTGTCGAATTTCTTTGAAGTAGCTTTCTGGAAAACACAGGGATCATCAGAAGAGAACCACTGGATCAGGGCCAGGATGTGAGAATCAGCAAGCGCTGACTTTGTTGGAGTGCTTCGCTTTCTGGGCTGAAGCTCCTTCCAGCTTGAGCCTGTCTCATATTCCAAACCTTTTTTTTTCATGAAAATCGTGTATATCTGCAAGCATATTTTTCCAAATGTTCGCATGAGCCATGTGTCTCTTCAAGTATACGCATTCTTCTCCCATTAACTGGGAGTTTTAGTGTATGCTTTTCAAAAGGATGCCTTTTTAAAGTACTTTTTTCTTACAGACAGATGGTGTCAGACTCGTCTTTTTTTGCTTTGCTCTGCAAATGGACTTGCATTGTGTCCAAGTTTGTGTCTGCTCTGTGAAGTGTGAACTAGGCAAATCCTGATTTAAAAAATGAACTGAAGCAAATTTCTCATTCTTAATTAGTTATGAGTAGGCAAATGTTAGGACCACCATTTTGCAACCTGTGTTTTGTCAAATATAATTTGTTCACGGACAGAATTTCTCTATGTTTTACATTATGTCTAAGAACATGGTTCCATTTGGTGCATATTTGCACAAATCTTGTCCTCAGCAGTAAAAAGCGTGTCCACAACTCCAAAGAATCCACAAAAGACAGGGAGAACAACAACAGTCCCTGTCGTTTTCAACATTTGAATCTGTCCTGGATTCCTCTGACAGCTGAGCCCTGCTGCCTTCCCGACTCTTGCTTTTTGGATGATGCCAAGTGGATTCCACCAGCAGCTGGGTTGTTCTGGGATCTTCTAGCTCCTCAGCCACTTGGCTCCCTTCCTCTCCTTTTGCATCCACACCTGATGTTGGGACACCCACATCGGAGGAAGGTGACCCCATGCTGCTTTCTGCAGTGGCCCCCGAAGGGTAGGAGGAAAGACCCTCCGAGTAGAATTCCCCTGCTGGGATCATAGTGAGCTCTACCTGCTCATAGGAAGAACTCTGAAATACTCTGAGGCCACAGTGCTGAGGCATATTTAACAGGGACAAGCCGTCCTAAGGTGAGAATCTCACTGCAAAGTGAGATTTCCCTGTATTCGTGGGCCAAGACTCAGGAGCAGTGACTCGGCTTTCGGTATAAGAAAATGGTCCCCATTTGGAGAAATGATGAGCAACCCAGAAGAAACCTTCTGCGCAGCAGGCTGCCAAGGGGCTCCCGATTCCATCAGCTGTTTGCCCATCATCTTCCTGAAACTGACGTACAGGCATTCCTGTAAGTTTTCTGCACATTTCGCAGCTCAGCTCTTGCAAAGGTTATCTGTCTAATCTTAATTGGCACAGGCAATTAACATTGCTCTAGGAGATGTAATGATGAAATAAATCTACTCTGACGAGAATAAGAATGCTGCTGGATTGTTTTTTTTTTTTTTTTTAAGATCAATAAGGAATTATTATTGGTTTACGGCCAAAAGAAATCAGATTGGCAGGGTGTCCAGAATCTTTTCAGCCTAGCTGTAACTCAGAAGACTCAAACCCAGTGACCAGCTTGCAAGTCTAACGCTCAGAACAGACCATCTCCTTTGTATGACTCTCCTGGAAGCTTCAATGATTAACTGGAAAGGTCTCCACTCCGCCGGGACTTCAGAGATGACGTGCGAAAGAGGCTCTTCCAAGAGGGTTCTTATCCGTGGATCGGTACAAGGCAATGCATCTTGCTACCTGTCCTTGTGTGCTTGGGTCCGGGTGGAGTCCTCCTTCATCCACAGCTGCCACCTTACGCCGTCCCTTCCCTGCTTCGAGGGATGAGCTCAACTTTCCCGCTTGTCTCCCTGGCACACCGCAGTCCCCGTTTGGTGATTGCCCTAAAGACACCCAGAGAACTTTATGGCTGTGCGGAGACCAGAGACCAGATCTCCCCAGTCCCAGTCCAGCGCTCCAGTCCCTCTGCCACCCCAACTTCCAGGAGGCCTCCCCTCCCCACAGGGTTTTGTCTAATCCTTCCATTCTGCCATCTAGGCTAGCGCTCATCACTGATTCTTGTGGCAGTGAGTTCCACAGATGAACTGTGCTTTTCTGAAGATCTCCCTTTTGCCTGCCCCAATTTTATTGCCGGCTGGTTCTTTGCATGACACACATGCATAGCTCTGGTGCTTTGAGGAGGGGAAAAAAATCCACTTTAGCAACTTTCTCCAGACTCTGTACAGTGTTATAAACCTCTACTGTGTCCCCCTGGAGTGACTCCCCGAGCCAAAAAAAAGCCCCCCAGCTCTTTTCATGCCAAAAGCATTTCCAAAGATCAAAAGCCAGGTGTTTGGGACTCTCACACGGATCAATGCAACGGAAGCCCCTCGCTGCCTGCCCACGCGGTTCGCTCTCCTCCATGCCGTCGACCGTGGCTTCTGCCGGAGCGGAATGCCAGAGATGCGGCCAATCTCCGTTCTATGCCCAGTCGGCCCCCTGGCTCCGGCTGCCGGCTGGAAACAACCCCTTCTTTCAGGAAGCGCTAGAATCCTGCCAATTTTATTCAGCTGCCGCAGGCTTGAAAGTGGCATGGGCCCCGGCTGTTCCCCCGGCGAGGGAACAGGGCTGACCAAACTCTCCTTGACGTCAAAGGATGTTCAGTCTGCGATTCGTCTGGCAGCAAGCGGCGGCTGGAAACCTGCAGAAGGGAGCTGGTGGGCATGCGGTGGCCGGAAAACACCGCGGTGCGTCAGGGTCTGGAGTGGGAAGAGGGGTGACACATGCAACATTTTGTGGGCCCGTACCTACAGTTTCCACAAACATGTTTTTCTGGGAGCCTTTTTTAATTCCCAAGAGGTGCTTGCGGATGTCATTGACAGAGAGATGTCAGGTGTCAGCGTCACTTCGACACTCCAGCCTGTGCGGTACTCCTTAGAAATAGATCCTGGAGATTCAGCGAGGTCAATGTGCCGAAGACTTTCACATCCATTTATAGAGCTGGAAAGAAAATGCAGAATCAAGTACTCCTCTTTTGTACGTTGTTTCTTGTTCCTGAGTACGCTCACTTCTCAGCCATGAAGCCGAGGTGACCGGTGGCAAAGGAAGATGGGTCCTTCGCCTGGACAGCTGTTCAGAAGGGCTGGGTTCTAAATGCTGAAATGTTTGCATCTGGCTTAGCACAAGTCTACCCTGCGATGGAGCCGCAGAAAGGGTTGTTAACAACACAGAGGTGTCCATTGCTACATCTGTAGGATGTTTATGCTCCTTGAAGCAGGGGTGTTTGCTGCCGCTGTTAAATATGGCATTTGAGCCTCACAACAACAACCCTGTGAGGCAGGTCAGACTGGCCCAAACTCATTGGGCTTCCTGGCCGAGTGAGGACTAGAACCCTGATCTCTGGAGTTGTAGTTCATCACCAACCACCACACCAGACTGGCTCCTACTCTCCCTGACCTTTGCATCTAGTTGATATTCAAAGGCCCCAGGCTGCCCTTTTTTACAGAAATCGTCTTCTATTTGAACATTTGAGGGGCAACCTGGTCCAAAGACGGACTATATCAACAATCTCTCTTCTTTTAAATAAGTTTTATTCAAAATAACCCTATAACAAAGAAAAACTAAAAACAACATCAGTCATCGGAAACATCGGACCTGCTGGGTCAGCCCTCACATTTTTTCTATTTTTGATAACTTAAAAACATATTTAAATCTATACGAAGTCCCGTTTCTCTAGCCAATGATAAAAAGAGTCCCAAGTTTGATAGAAGACCATATCTTCTTTCTCCTTCAATGACAAAGTCAGTCTATCCATTTCTGCACAGTCCAAGATCTTTTTTAGGATCAGCTTGTCGGTGGGTGGCTCTTCACTTTTCCAGTATTGAGCAAATGCAATCCTCGCCACAGTAATTACATGTAAAATCAAGTACATTTCTTGTTTACTAATATCAACAGGTATAATGCCTAATCAGAAAACTTCAGGTTTAAAAGCTAAGGGGACTATATCAACAATCTCAATGAAGGGAGAACGGGGCCTTGAAACATGGAAGCAGAGAGAGTCAGAAGGGGCCTCCCGGGCCATCTAGTCTGACCCCCGGCACCAGCCGGCTCCACTCACGACATGCCCACCACGTGGACGTTGAAATTGCCCCTAAGCAACGGTTGCAGCGTAGACAGCACTGACCGGCCCGGTGGGTCGCCCCCTGCGTCTCCTGTTGCCTGTTCCAAAGCCAGGCAGGTGGAGAAGCAGGCAGCCAGGGCTGGGAGGTGCATCGATCGGTCCCTCCTGGAATGTGGGTCCCCAGCAGGTGTCCAAACACGCCTCCCCTCGACGCTGGCCCAGGAGCAAGGACGCCAGTCCCCTGGTCCTTGTCTTGCAGAGTTTCTTATCCAGTGGGCATCTCTGCGTATGAATGAGTGCATGGGTGCATCACGCAGCCCTGAGTCCTTTTCTTTTTGGGCCCTGTTGGGATCGCTCTGTAACCCCTGGAGGACTGAATCCATGGGACTCGTTTCCGATGAGGTTTATTTCCCTGCCCTTCTTTAAGTTTCTCAGACTTCCTGGGCACATCCACATATCTTCTTTTATCTTTGATGTTTTGGGAGCAAGGAGGGCTTGGAGGACAAACCAGTCAAGAAGCGAGATAAGAAATTTATGGTCTCTCATGGAAAAGAACAGAAGAGCAAAAAACAAAAAACAAAAAACCAGCAACAAGAAACTTCTAGTCGCCTCTTGGGTATAATGACTATTAAATGACGCTGTCCGCGCCTGGAACGCCACCTAACGGGGGACTGCAGAATCCTTTGAAACATGATGCCATGTTCCTTTGCCAAAATGTTGCAGCACATCTTCCCCTTCTAGCAAAGTGCTGCTTTGCTGGGTTGCAGCCAGCCAGCCAGCCAGCCAGGCCCTTCCGCAAGGTGCTCCATTTCGTCCCCTGGCCACCCCTTCCCCTGCCCTTTCCTGGTGGTTGTGCTTTGGAGTAGGTATCGATCCAAGACATGTGACTGCACCTGCGAGGATTTTTCAAATCGGCTCGAGCAAACTTAATCAGGCCAGACTCAAAAGAATAACAAATGATGTTTGTTTTAGAAATAGTCATGCCTCTGGCCTGATTGGCTGAGCTTCCGTGATGCCACAGCATGTTGGTTCACGGTTCATTCATGCATTTTCCCACCAGTTCAGGAGGAACTATGGTGAAGCAGCTGGTAGGAAGAGGAAAATTGTCTTTCCTGTGGCAAATGGGACAGGACACTGGTAATGTTGAGACTTTGGTGCTGAGATATTTGCTGTCAATTGTGGTGATTTTCCCAAAAATGTGCACAAGTTTCTAATATTTCCCCTAAGGAGACAAACCTAGTACCATAGTATTTGATTAAATCTTTGAGGATGTACTTAGTGGCAGCTGAAGGGCTAGAAACGTGAACCATGCTGCTAGTCCTCATGACAACAAAGGACCTTATTCAACCTTTCCTGTATGTTCTGTACGAAAACTTTTGTGGAAACGGTGTGCCTTACAGCCTTTACCTAGTCAAGGGGCTGGAAACCTGGGGAGGGCTCCTCTCCATCCCCCCCACCCCCTCATGATTCAATAGAAGCTCCTGGGATGGAGACAGGAAAACTTCCAGAAAAAGCAGCTTGATAATTCTGCTCAAATTAGTTTTGACAGCAATGCAAATTTCTTTGCTCTTATCGCCCCCTGGTGGCTGAATCGGAATTTAGGCACCAAGGCTTCAAGGCCAACGACCCACACGTGGAAGGCTCCTTTCCTTAATCCCGGTTGCCTACATTCCCCCCGGCCCCTTGTTACTGTGCTTCGAACTGCAGCTTGGTTTGCAGTGAACAATGGGTGTCTTAGCTCCATGGCTTGCCAGAGAGCAGGTTCTCCGAGGAGAGACTGGCCAAAAAGTTAGCAATTCCGACAGGAAAAAGTTGTTGCTGTTGATTTGCAAGGGAACCTGCCTTGGAGGTCGAGCAGCACCATGGAGAAATCCCACAAGGCTCCAGATAAAAGCTGCTATGGATTAAGAGCCTCACGGACAGAGGCGGCACCGGCCTTGCCTGGTAAAATGTAGAATTTTCTCCTGACAATCCATGTCAGAGACTTTTTACCCTGGGAAACCTGGAATTCTGCCATCCGAGACAGCTCCCGTTAGCTTCAACTGCAGCTCAGTCATTACAGCCCGTTCTTCACTGTGGGTGCTGCTCATGCTGCTTGCTGTATTTTTCACTAAAGGCCTGGGATCGGAGAGGATATGAATTTGAGGAACTAACAGCATAGTCCTGCACAGGCCTCCTTAGAGGTAAACCGAAGTGTGTTTCATGGGGCTTGATCCCAGGTGAATGCATACAAGATAACAGCCTGCTGTCCTTACAGCGATCCATCTAGCTTGCATCTCCACACGAAAATTCAAATCGGTTTGCATTCAAATTTATTTTTTCAATGCTACCAGTTATGCACATTGCTAGATTTCCAACAGCGGATGCAGCAGATGGGGTGTCAAATGATGCAGACGAACAAACCGACATTGAGCCTTTCAAATTCATTTCAACTCAAGAGCTCTCTCTCATTGTACAGGAGACATTCGAATTCAGAAAACTCTACCTGAAAATGTTGGACATCCACCGCCAAATCGATTCTGCAGTTCTGCCAGGTTTTGATTTGTGAAAAAAGAGATGTTTAGCTTTAGCCGCGGCTTCTTTTGGAAGCTGCAAAGCTTTTCTACTGGAGGACAAGTTTTTGCCATCTAAGAAATGTTTTGGCACTGGGAATAAATGGGGCCCAGCTTATCATGGGGATGACTGCAGTATGGGCTTGTCCCACTTCCGGACTGGCCCGGCCCGGCCATAAGGCGGGGTGAATTGTTTGCCTCAGTCAGCAGATTTTAAGTGCAACCTTCTGCCAGTCTGGACAGAAAAAAGGACTCTCTCAAGCCACAGACATCTTCCCGTCTAAACTGGCCTTTTCCCTGCTTAAACTGGCAGCGGGTCGCGCCCGGAGGCTGTTGTTAAAAGACAGGAAACTGCTAGCTATGCAACCGTGGCGGCTGCATTTTTCCCGCCGGCAAGAGGGAGAAGCGCTTGCAGGATCTGCCTGCCCCAGGTGAGGTGTGCAGGGGACTGCGCGACCTGACCCGACCGGGCGCAGGAAGCATCGTCCGCTCGGCTTCAGGCAGGAAGGCCCCGCCTGGACGTGGCTCTCTCCAGCAGCACGCGACCCACATGACGGAGCACCCACTCGGGCCGCTTCTGGCCGGCAGCACCGTGGGATGGCAGGCCGGTTTTCAGGCTCTAGGCTGTGGACTCACAAGCCTAAGTGTCCTACTGTACACTGAGTAAGTAGGCAGATAAATATTTATCTGCGGAGAAAACCAGCCAGCCAGGTGGGGCCCCTTTCTGGCTGAGGCGCAAGCTTTTTCTCTGAAGAGGTTTGGGGGCGGGCTGCGTGGGGGTCTGAGGCGGGGATGCGGCTTGCTTGGCCGTGTGCGTTTGCAGCTGAATGAGGCGGCAGAGCAGGGCGGACACGGGCCGCTGGCTGCTGGGGAGGGTTAGAGGCGAGGCCGCCTTCCCCACAGAGCACCGTCCAGGCATGCGGGGGCTCCAGCTCCAAGCATCCCCGGCTGGCCAAGCGCAGCCAAGGCCCGCGTGCCTCTGAGGGGCCTGTGCTGGGCTTACATGGGAGGGAGGCTGAACTGGCAGTCGAAAGGGCGACCGAATGGGAACCCGGCCCCTGCATGCCGGAGATGTTGGCCTGGAACTCCAGCAGGAGACGGCTTCGTGGGCTTGGGGCCCGGAACGTGTCTTTTGCAAAGGCGCCCCGCAGAGGCGACTGTGAACGTGGCCCCGTAATGGAGAGCTGCCCACTGGGAGCGCAGGGGAAGGAAGCGGGCCACCTCCATGGAGGCCAAACGTGAAGCTCAGCAGGGCTTGGGAAGACCCCTGATGGGGCGATCGGGCCAGGCACCCAGAGTCCTCAGGAAACACCGGCCGTTTCTAGGTGGGCAGCATCTCTGTCCCGCGGCCACGACGGGCCATCTTGCAGCCCCGCAAGCAGGTTCTGCACCGGAAGCCGCTCTGGGGCTGCTTTCTTCTGCGCTCCCCGCAGAAGACTTTCGCCTTTCACGTCTGTTAGCTTTTGCCTGGGAGAACCGAACCCAGAGATGCAGCCACCCCCGTTTCTGCCTGGGGTGCGTCTCCACTCGTCTTTCGGGCCTGCGGGCGAACCTGCCCCTTGCCAGGCATGCCGGGAAGCCGCTCGAAGGGCTGGCTGGCTCTACAGAGCTCGCTTGCTTTCCAGGATGGTCTTCCAGTCGTCGGCCCACGAGTGCAGCCTGCGGCGTGGAGGCGGGAGCGCCACGTGCTTGTTGTGGCAGGCCGTGAAGAGCACGTGTTCCCAGCTGGGGCTCCGCTCAGCGCCTGGAAAGCAGAGGCGGCTCGTGAAAGCAGCCCAGGGATGCTGGGGCTGGAACATGCTCCTCGCACCACCCTGTGAGCATGCCATCTCATAGCAGGGGCGGAGTGCCAGCCTCCTGAGAAGGGGGAAAAGTTTCTAGTCCTCAAGGGTATAAAGAGGGCCGTCTGGGCAACACCTGGAAGACACTCAGTAAACACAGGTGTGTGCGGCAGCAAAAATCCTTTATCTTGGGCAGGATTTTGCACTGTTGAAGCAGAGACGCTGCTCTGTGGATCTTACATGACACCCCCCCGCCCCAAATTCTGAGGTCGTTTAAAATTACTCATTTGCAGAACAGTCGCAGAAGTCTGCCTGTTGTGTCCAGCGCCGCACACTAGCAGTTGACTGAGCAACTGTATTCATGGGTATTTAGGAGGAAGACCGACCCAGGGACGCCCTGGAGGGGGGCTTGGCTTTCTGTGCCCACAAACACCCCCACCGGCCCTTGGCCAGTTGCCCCCGGGCCAAGCCTTTTACCTATTATATCGGGCCTGTCATCGATCAGCAGATCTCCAGAGACCACCGTCTTATCCCGGGTGAGAACGATCTGCTCCAGAAATTCTGGGCCCAGGTGTTTTTCCACCCACGCATACTGAAAAGCAGAAGAGGAAATGGCGCGAGAGACGGTTTGTGGGCAGGATGCGGGGGAAGCGAGGATGAGGAGGGCAGCCCGGGGGTATTTTGGCAGGGGCCCCTGTTGGGGGGGGCAGCCCTCCAATTCTGCTCCCCCCATGCCTTGACAGCAACTGGATGGTCAACAGGTGGGATCTAGGAGGTGAAAATAGAGGCCAACCTGCCTGGCCAGCCCTACTGCTGCTTCTCACTGTGTGGAGGACTTCTGTGCAAGTACAGAGCGCCCTTGGGGAAAAGGTTTCTGGATTAGTGCTTGGCACGGTTTGTACCTGGCAATGTGTTTCTGGAATTTAAGGGGATGCACAGACGCTCTCTCTCTGTACTCGGCAGAGAATAAAACAGCCCTTTGATTGATAGAGTCACAACATATATTCATTACCTTTTCATAGGGGCAATAGCGATACTTCTTGATGGGGCTTGTGCATATGAAGACGTCCGTCCTGCCAAAAAGAAAAGGAAAAAAGGGAGAGAGTGGGGTTGGGAGAACAATTGCCTTGTTCTTCACGTTTGCAGTTCAGCCCTCGGGGCGGAATCTCAGAGCCCTGTGGTGCGTGGATTGTTGCAGCTGTCCTAGATGGATTTTCTACCGTTTTCTGCAGCAGCATGGCCTGCTTTCCAAGTTCGGCCTTAGCCTGGCTCCCTGCCCTTCTAGTGAGTAAGGAATCTAGGCCTGCACCAAAGACCTTTTTCAAGGAAAGAATGTGTACCTGCACTAAGGCTGGAGCAAGGGGGGTGCTGCATGCCTGGCCCCCACCTCCCCTAAAAGCCCACCCTTGTCCTGTGTGGGAGTTAAAGACACAATCCTCTGCTTGCTTAGGCCAAAATCCCCATGTGCCACAGTCAGAACAGCTTTTGAACGTGGGAGTTGTCCATTCTTTCTCCAGCTCCCATCATTCCCAAGCAGTATGGCCATGCTGGCTAGGGGACACTGGGAGTGGTAGTCCAACCAATCTGGAGGGAGGCCACCAGGTTGTGGAAGTCTGGTGTATGCATAGCTAGGACCGAACTCACTCCTCTAACTTGGCCATCTGCTTCACAGCTTCCACAGCTCCTGGGAGCGGGTCCAGTTCCACGAAGAAGTTCTTCGACTCCCAAATGCTGATTGCCTTTTCCTGCGGGGTGGGGGGAACTTGATTAGAAGCATTTTTATATAGCTCCTCTGCCAAAAAAGCCCCCCCAGGCAATTTACATACAATCACTGGCTTGCAGTCTAAAAGGACACAGCATACAAGGAAAGAGGAATGGGGAGGGAGGAGGAGAAAATAGTTCACCCAGCAGGGCTGCGGAAATGGCCCCGCTTTCCTTCTCTCCTCCCGTGCGGCAGCCTGCAGCAACGGATGCTTTGGAGCGCTCGCTCTGCCAGACCCTCTCAGTCCACCCAGCCCAGCATGGCTTCACATAATCACTATCGCCGGCACCTGCCCGCACTGTTTGCCCAACTACCCCGGCTTGCCATGTCATCTGCACGTCCGCTGCATTGCCTGACGGAGGGGGAAACAACCCTCAAATAACCCACGGGTGATTCCTGGTTTCTCCTAAATCTGAAGCTTTGATCAGAGTTCTCGAGTATGCTGCACCTCCATAATTCTGACGGAATTAAGTCGTGCCTTCTGATGAAAACACACACAGGGGGAGAGTATGGGAAACTCTCCCAAAGAGTAGAACTGGCACTAGGCAAAACAGGATTCGGTCTTCCTCTTGGAGGCCACTTTCCTCCAGGGGTCAAGTCACCTACCTCGTCCTCACTTCTTCCATGTTCCAAAGGTAAGTAAAAGTGTCCTACCTTGCAGGGCTGTTGCAAAGAGGAAGGAGAAAAGGGCTCGGAAGCGATTCTGCACTTTTCTAAGGGAACGGCGCCTTTCCCTCCCCGCAGGGGCGCCTGCCGCTCCCTCCCCCGCCCCCGCTCCCCGCCGGGCGGAACCGGGAGGCCGCGAGGCCCTGGGGCAGCGGCCTCTCCGCCGGCGGTCGCCAGGCGCCCCGCAGCAGCAGCAGCAGCAGCAGCAGCAG
>NW_025335684.1:2191960-2197115 GCF_004798865.1 Varanus komodoensis
CCCTAACCCTACGCTGGTGCACACCCCTAACCCTAGTATAGGGGTAAAGTTCCATTGAAAACAATGCGATTTTGAAAAAGCCCCCCTTGAGTAGGTTTTTCTGCACAGCTCATCCTTTCCGCCCATTCTAAACACATTCCAACCATCAAAACCCTGCCAGGACGCCTCGTTTTTCTAACCCTAACCCTACCCTGGTGCGCACCCCTAACCCTAGTATAGGGGTAAAGTTCCATTGAAAATAATGCGATTTTGAAAAGCCTTCTTTGAGTAGCTTTTTCTGCACAGCTCATCCTTTCTGCCCCTTCTAAGCACATTCCAATCATCAAAATCTTACATGACTAGTGCAGAAAAAGCTACTCGGGAAAGCATTCTCAGAATCGCCCTATATTCAATGGAATTTTAGCCTTGTAATACGGTTAGGGGGCTTCTGCTTTGGGACTTCGAGAGGAAATAGGAGGGAAGAGTGGGGATGTGTAGGCCAGCTCATCCACTGTGCTGCTGTCACCCTCCTCATGCAGAAGCTGCTTCCCTACATCAGGAAGCCCTGCAATTTGGATGCTGGAAGGACAAAGTTCCATTGATGAAAAAGGTGACTTGCTACACAAGTTCCTTCTCAATACTAGGAGGTGCTGGGAAAGGGTTAGGGGGAGGGTGTTTGGCCTCCCTCCTCCCTGGTGTATGTACTTTAAATCTGGTTGCTGAAGGGCTGAATAGGGCTTTTGACAGTGGAAATCCCAAACATTTTCCCTTTTTATTTTATTTATTTTATTTTCCGATTTATATCCTGCCTTTTTCCTACAAAGGGCTCAAGGTAGCTTACATCTCCTCCTCCATCTTATCCCCACAACAACAACCCTGTGAGGTAGGTTGGGCTGAGAGTCTGTGACTGGCCCAAAGTCACCCAGTTGGCTCCATGGCTGAGTGGGGACTAGAACCCAGATCCTCTGAGTCCCAGTTCCATGCTCTTAACCACTACACCACACTGGCTCTCAACTTCAGCCTCAGACAGGAAAGAACTCAGTACTGCAAACTACACCAGATCATAACTAAGTCTGAGTTTGTGTCTGCCAAATACACAATACATACAATTTAAACTTCCTGTTCAGATGCTTATACAACCCATGTGAAAGCAAGGTGTTCAGAAACAGAAATCTTTCAATTTTCTATCTTGCCTTTGATTCTGCATCCATCAATATCCTGATTGTTTCCTCTTGAGAGGAACAAAAGGGGGCTTACACACCTCTATTTTACCCTCACAACAGCGACCCTGTGAGATGGGGTAGGCTGAAAGTGAGTGACTGGCCCAAAGTCACCCAGGGTGCTTCATGGCCACATGAGGACTAGAACTCAGATCCCTGACCCAAACCTCTAACCACATCAGCTCTCAGCTGTCTCTGACCCAAAGTAACCACAGCACAGCTACCTGCAGATTACCTCTGTGGTAGCAAGAGAACGTTCCTCCAAGTTTCTGCAGCAGAACAAAATGTAATGGGAGCCATTCTTACTAAGTTTGATAGAATATTCGCATTGAACCTAATTCAACTACCCACTGCCCATTTGACTACCACAACCAAGTCTATATATGCTTGCATGGCCTCAAAGCTGACCATGGATTCTTCGTAAGTAACATTAGCAGTCATTTCATTTCACTGAATAACCGTGCACATGTTTTACCCACAGGTCTTTTCCTATTTTGAATTAGAATACACGGTTCTCGACCTTTCTTAAATTGGCATTAATAAGCCCTCCCCCTAAATATAAAGAGTAAACCCCACGACACTTGGGACAGCACACCCATGCGTAACTCACACCTAGAGTAAGAATTTGAAATAAAACAAACATCACTTACAGGACAGCAAGGACACCTAATGAATGCTCCTGTACATCCAGGGCACCCAACACTGTATCCAGGTGAGAGAGGTTTTTTGCGAGCAGTTCTCCACTTTTGTTGATCAGTTCACAAAGCTGGGTCATTTGTCCTGAAACAGGAAGGGTGTGTGTTACATTTCTGTTTGAATAATAACAATATAAAATAGCTCTCACATATACATTTATATAGGAACTGCGGAATGTACAGCCCCAGCACATGTGGTGGATGCTAGACTGAGTTTGAGTGCCGGACCTGGGTTCCAGTTTCCACTCTGCCATGGTGTTCAGTGGGAGTCTTTGGGTCAGTAACTGATTCAGCCTAAACCACCTTGTTGCAAGGATAAAACGGAAAAAAGGAGAGGCTCATATAAGTTGCCTTAAGGTCTTTACAAGAAAGAAAACACTGGACTAGAAACACTAAAGTCATTTTCCCCAGCTCCTTCCGAATCATACTTTTCCTCCTCCTCTTGCCTTTAATTACAACATTGTCATTGACAGCTAGCGTGGTGCGGCGCTTAAAATGCTGAACCGGGACTCAGCCGTGTCAGGGTCTAGTCCCGGCTGGCCGTAAAGCTCTCAGCCTGTCCCACTCCCGGGATTCTCGCTGCGGGGAAAGAATGCAGCGGAGAAGGGCTATGTCACACACCCCGGGTTCCTCTCGAGAGGAAAAAGGCGGGCTCTAAATGCAGTACAATACGGATAATGGAAGCAGGTATTTCAACTGAGAGAGAGGCCGAGCCGCGGGCCCGCGCCTTCCAGCCACGCGCCCCATGCCCGGCGAGGGGAGGCGGCGGCCGCCCTCCCCGGGCGCGGCTCGCCCCGGGCGCCGGCTCGGCCCGCCTCTCTCGCGGCGCCGCAGCCCCGCTCCGCCGCCCGACGCAGCGCTCACCTTGCGCCGAGAGCTGCCTGACGCTGTTGACGAACTGCTCCAGGGCGGAGGCCATCTTGGCGGCGCCGCGAGAGCTGCCGGGGAAGGGAGCGGGGCGGCGACCGGGAGCAGGCCCGGCCGAGGACGGCAGGGAAGGCGTCGCCTCCGCCCGCAGCGAACGCGACGACGCCGCGCCGAGCCAATCAGACGCCGCGCCGAGGCTCACGAGACCCGCGCCCCCCGCGTCACTTCCGCCGCGCCTCGGGCGCCTGGCGCGCCGCGGCTTTGACAGGGCGTTGCCATGGGAACCGCCTCGCGGCCTTCCACCCGGAAGTCGCCCTGGGCGCGGAGGGGAGTGTCCGGCTGCCGTGCACGCCGCCCGGCCGGCTTACCTCGGGCCGCCCCGCACGCTGGCGCTGGCGCGGGAGCTGAGGGTAGGGTGGCGTGGCGTGGCGTGGCGTGGCGTGGTGTGGCGGGGCGGGCGCGCCCCTCGACTCCGAAGCCGCGCTCGTCCTGCGTCTTCTGGAAGCGGGACTCGCAGGGGGCCGCTCCGAGCAGCGCTCTCGTCTTGCCCACAGCCGTTCTTGAGGGTTGCTCCGCGGAGAGGCAAGGAATCGAGAGCGCTGCGGCTGGATCGGCAGCGGGGCCCGCCCGGCCCTGCCAGCTGCCCACGGGCCCGCGCAAGCAGGAGAGGCGCCCCTCTGCACTGCCCCACCCATGCTCCTCAGCCGCTGGTGCACCTAGGCCCGCCACCTCTGCCCCTGAAGGGTAGCCCCCGAGAGCCTTCTCCATGACAAGCCGTGCTGGATTTTTCAGCGGATATGGAAGAGCCTACGAAAAGGCTGGATCAGGTCCAGCGCCCATAAATCCAAGAGCACCCTCCTGCCCATTTTCCCCAGCAACTGGTGTGCTTAGGTGTACTCCACTGTAGGTGGCACATGGCCATCTAGTCCAGTAACCATGGACGGACCTCTTTTAAACGCATACCACCTTGGTGGCCCTCACAGCACGTCACCCTTCCCATGTTTCTTTCTGCTTCTTTCAATAAAATCTATTTAATTACTTAATTTAATACCTCACCTATACCAAAATAGATCTCAGTACAGCTCACAACAGCACAATTAAAATACGGCATAAAAATGTGTAATAAAATTACCATCTTAAAACTGCCATCAGACCTTGAAATAATGAGTGAATAACAAGCCTTTGGCCTGGCACCGAAAAGAATAAAGCATTGGTGCTCTGGGAAGTCAGGGTGCTATGGCAGAAAAGGTCCTTCTTCGGCCTAATCCAGCCTGTTTGGTCCCTTGACCTGCTCTGTCGTCAGGCACTCCAAGGCACATCTTGTCCCATGGGCCTGTGCTATCCCACCACATTATCATGTTGTTCCAAAATGCCACGATGCTTTTCAGAGTTCCATCATTAAAGTATATACAAGCCACTTTGTTCTTTTTTAAAAACTATGGAACTCTGTAAAGGACATGCCTCTGTGGACTAGACTTGGCTTCATCCGCTGTGTCAGATGAAATGGATGCTAGTCCACAGACTTTTCTGCCATAAACAAATGGTAGCAACGCATTGCGGCTGCCACTGTTTCTCCAGGAGTTCTGCACTCATGCTCCACTTGATATTCCCAGTGTGGATTTGTGTGGCATCCTGTACCTAATAATGGAACAACATTTCACAGGAGATTCTGGCACTTGCTGCCTTGTTGACATGCAAACTTGCAGCCTCATAGTCTTCTGCCTTGTTTTAGGAGAACATGGTCCTTCACATAACATTTCATATTGTAAATAGTCGCTATGAGTACAAAATTAGTGTATTATCTGCTGCCTGTAAGAGTGGGGATGTGTCTTGTTTTTTCATTCGAAACAGCAGAATGAAGGGGGAAAGACTGGACCCAGAAGTGGTGACAATTGAATTCTGGGCTCTAGCCCAGAAAGGGCTTTGCAGAAAAATATTAAGTAGAGTTCGAACGTAAGTTGTCTTAATACACCAACGTTATGACAGAATTGCCAACAGTGTGGTATAACAAAAGACGATTTCCTACTCCTTGAGCTTTGAGTTTAAATTTCAAGAAGAGCGTAGGAGAGAGCAAAGAGGAGAAAGGCAAAGGTGACCAAAGAATATGAACTTTGACTTTTTTTTACCCAGTCATCAAAGATCGGAATTCTAACGTGTAACTCCAGTCCCAGATGAGTGGGAAATGGGCTGTGTGTTCATCCGACCCTGATGGAAAGGCACCCTGCGCAACCTCAGAAATAAATATCTAATGCATAAACGTCCACACTCCGCTTCTAACGAAGCCCGGCTTCGTTCTTAGAACAGGGTTAGATCAATCTGGGGCAAGTTCTGCGGCCTTTGAGCTTGGAGGGGGGGGGGCGGCGTTACTCCCGTGCAAACGCGCGCGGCAGCAAG